>NC_053451.1:96872062-97231769 GCF_015227805.2 Hirundo rustica
TTGGTTCTATGATTTGTCTATCTAAGATCATCCATTAGTTAACTATGTGGTCCTAATACTTTTCCTATCTACTGCTATTAATGGCACACTGAAAGAAAAACACTGACACTGACTGAAAGAAAAATAATTTAATGTGCCTCAAGAACAGTACTCACATTGATAAGAGAGTATAAGATCCACTATTCATGTCTCTTCAAGTTACTTTTCCAGAGGAATTTAGTATTTCCAACAGTTCAGCACTGTGATCAATTTGATGTATATTCCTTCATTGCAGGATGAGATAATAGTGATAGAACTACACACCTCTGTCATTAACAAGAGGTTTGTATGTGACCTTGTGTATGCACTAACAAATCAAATGCCATTGAAACATACCAGATTTATGGAAATGTGACCTTCACTAACACAGACTACAAGAAATGGACACAAATATTGTTAATATTCCAACTGTATGTCATAATAATGACACTACTTTTTTAACTCTTATGAATAAAAAAATAATAAATAAAATAAAAAAAAAATTCTGTTTTCCACATGGTTGTTTTTCTGAAGAAATTTGTGGTGTGGGGTTTTTTTTTGTGTGTGTGTGTTTTTTATGGGTTTTTTTTGTTTGTTTGGGATGTTTTGTTTTGTTTTTGTTTTTGTTTGTGTGTGTGTGTGTGTGTTTTGGTTGCTTTTTTTTAACTTATGAAGCAAGTCAAAACTACATGGAATTCATCTAATATCTTCAATTGGCCAGGGAGAACCTAATAAATTCTCAATGATCACATTTACATTTCACCCACCAAGAAAAAATGTAAATATGTTCATAAAACACAGTTCCTGATTTTTAAGTGTGTACACATTTTCTGAATATCTTCTGGTGTTCTAATTCAAACATAGAATTCTGCAATAAAGAATAAATTCCATGGAGTCTTGAAAGTTACATTTGCCACTGTTGAGAAACAATATTTAATGTCAAACATTGTATTTTTCCTAATCCACTTAAAATCCTGATGACTATTACTTTTATGTTTCTCATATAAATGCCCATTTTGTGCCTTTTTTCCTCAATGCCACAATTTCAAAAAATGGCATTCTGACTATTTCTTCTATTTTGTTTGTTTTCAATATAAACATGTAAAATAGGAGTTCACCAATGCAAATACTAAATGTTTTCCTTTAGATTTATAAAATGCAGAGGGACAATGAAACATTTTAAACAGCTTGTAGTGGTTTACACACATCTGTATCTTCAACAATGTTCATTTTAAGAAACCAAGAGAAAACCTTTTAAAGAGATGCATTAAATAACCTTTTTTTTACAGATAAAAAACTATTACCAAGATTCTGGGTATAAATGTTATTTGACAACAACCAAAACAACAATTTGTTTTCTTGTGTCTTCAGTTCTTCCTTTTTTGCCTGTTTGTTTGTCTTTATTTGTTTGTTTAGTTTTGGAGGTTTTGGGTTTTTTGTTTGGATGTTTCTTAGTTCCAAGACTGCATGCATAAATATACTGAGATATCTTTTTAATATTTTTGGCTTTAAATGTAAATCTGTTTCCATCATAGAAAAAAATACTCTTTTGCATTCAAAGAATACTCAGAATTAGGGACAAGAAAAAAATTCTCAGTACTCTTATGAACTATAGAGTTGTTGAAACACATGAACAACATGAACAGATAACTCAGCAGAAGAAGACTTCTATGTTCCAAAACAGTACATGCCATAAATATAGATCAGCTTTGCTATTAAGAAAAACAAGATCAAAAATCCCTGTAAAAAGATACACAAACAAAATTACTGTGCCTTACCCTGTGTATATAAAATGCCAGAAATATGAACATTTGAGCATTCTGTATGCTGTTCTATACAAAATATAAGGTTTTTTCTTATTAAGATAACAAATGTTTCTAATGTCTGCCATTATCTGCCATTTTTTAGGTTTTATTTTTCTACGGAAAAGCAGAACACAAATAAATTAATAAACCTTATTTTGGACAAAATTTAGTAAATATTGTGAACGAGGATTATGGAGTTTCTTACATTTTTGAAGATAATGTCACTGTACTCCTTAAAATGCCTTGATTTCTAATTATGTGCAATACAAATTCCATCAGTGTATATGGCCTATTTTTTGTATGTATCTCTAAAAACCATTTTCCACATCACGCAAAAAAAATTACAGATAAATAGTAACAATTTCTTTCTTCTTGCCATTACCAACTGTTTTAAAACTGTGAGGACTCTTTCTTGATTGATTTCCTCTTTGATTTTTTTTCTTTTTAACAACGAATAGAAATTATTTAAGAAAAAGATACCAGTTCTCAAAATATTATACATTTCCAGTCATTTCTCTCTAAGGTGAAGGCAGTTGTCAAAAATTATGTAGTTTAGCCCAGCTTCCATAATAAATGAAAATGGACAGAATTCACAATCCATCAATGAGGTTGCTCTGTTTTAAAATCAAAAGCAAGCCAAATATTGATCCATGGAAAAATTCAGCAATCAAATATTTCCATGCAAATATTTCTATGCAGAAAAGAGTCACTTACCTAAAACACCCAGCCTGTAATTGATAGTAACAACAATGACATTTCCATAACTTGCGAGAATGCTGCCATCAATCATATTTCCAGTACCCTCCATGTAAGATCCACCATGGATGTAGACCATGACGGGTTTCTTGCTGTTCTGATCATGAATGTCTGAAAAAATTCAAGTAAGGAAAACACAATAAAATAATAAAAATATAAGGAAAATGGCATTAACAACTTTTAACAGCACTAAAAATCTTTATTTCTTCCTATGATTTCAATGTCACCAACACTATACCCGCTAGTTTATGCAATTTAGTATCATCCTACAAGTCTAATATTTAAAATTTCAAATTTCAGATTTCTTCTAAAATGGTCTCAGAACACTTCAAATGCATTCAGTATTAGAAGAAATTTAATTTTAATAGAAATGTCTTAAAGCATAAAAAAATATTATTAAGTAATCCTGGTTTCTTTAGAATACTAGTGTTCAAATATATATCAATTTAGAAGTATCTGTGCATCTCATAAAAAAATTACAGTAATGATCCATACTTTCTTATTTCTCATATTTCTCCAAATCATTGAAATTATATTCCCAGTAGTTCAGTAAGAGATAACATCACAAAATCTAGCTGTTCTGGTAGAAGAAAACATAGTGGACTGTTCCTTCTTTTAAACAGCCTAGGACTTAACAAACAGAGATGATTTATGTGTATTCATGCCTCATTTTTTTTTGTATTTAAATCAAATTTTGTCTTTTGTGTTGCACTTTTCCTGGTCTGGCAGGATCTAAGTCTCAAAGAACAGCCTTGAGTTAATAATATTGTTAGTCTTTTCTATATGTAGAAAATTCTTGATTACTTTAAAAAAGATAAACAGCTGGGTCTTTATCTCTAAAATAATGTTAAATGAAACTGACAGAATTAAAAATATTTAAAAGAAAGTTAAATTAATATTACATATTTAATAATAAGTTATAAAGATGTGCTAATCAATGGTTGGGATATATTTGGGATGAGATTAATCGAAAAAGTTCAGCTCTTGATGTCAGTGATGATTCAGAATACCTAAATCTGGAACAAATGATGCCTTAAGTTTTAGCTTTCACGCTTTTCAGATTCTGTGCTGCCTAGGTGTGTAGTTCTGAGCTTCATATTAAGTGTCAGTAAGCTCTCGTCACAGAGTAGGTAGACAAAACAAATCCTTTTCCTGCTGGAGACCAAGGACAATGGGTATACAAGTTTTCAGGCCCAAAAGCACAAACAGCGGCGAACTGAAGAGAGAAACAAGAAGGATGGGACTTCATAATTAAACAATTAAACCCCAACATGCAAATGGACCAAAACTTATAAAAAAGTGAGACCTCATGACCAATTGTCCATTTTGTGACCATTTGGGTCCATCTTGGGTGTAGCCCTGGCCAGGCTCTCGTACTGCCCACGGTGTATCCTTTAAGGCCTTTTAATAAATATCTACTTTATTTTCTTAGCTCTGTCTAGTCTCTGTTCTAGGTCAACCTTATCAAGGCATCATTTATGTTCTCTACAAAAACAGTGTGAAGACAGGCTAAGCTCCTTTATAAAGTAGAGGGCAATTCAGCAAGCTCCCATTAGGTATACAAATCTTTTGCAAATAATTCAGTGTATCTGCATGGAATTAGAGCACTTTTTTCAAGTATATAGCACAACACACAAGGAAAAGCAGAGTCTGATTATTCAACCAGGTTTTGAAAAAAAATCTTTTGGTTAGATATTTCTTGAAGAAAATTCTGACCTAAATACCTACAGGTGAAGGATCTGGGTCACCTTCCCTCCCCTCAGTCTTATTAGGAAATACTGAGACAAAAAATGTGATCAGCAATGAGGTACAAGATCTTCAGAGTTTTATATATGTGGAAATTATTAGAGCATACTTGAAGGTAAATTTTGACTGACAAACTCTTATGTCCCACTTTTGCTTTACTCATATGTATACACTACCTTAAATATCACAAATTTCCAGTTGAGTTCAGGAATTTCCAGGTTGCAATGTACACCTATTTACTTGTCAGAGTTTAAGGCTTGTCATTGATTCTGCTTCTTTTCTACAAAAAAATACATCCTTACACATTGTATTTTAAGTGTAGTTGAGCAGCAGAACAAAAGTTTTTGTGATGAGATCTTTTTAATTGTTGTGACTATAAGAATAGTATGGCAATTAAACAGATCATTTAAAGCAATGAGGTGCATTCTATTGGACTTTTTTTTTTTTTTTTTTTTTTAATTGACAGCATTTTCAGCAAAGGACATAAAAGTGCTTCTTCTCTGAAAGCACAGCTAAGCCCTCAAAAAACCTGAAAGCAGCAATTATTTAACAGAATTATTTGTGTTGCTGGATTACCTTTCCCTTCTCTCCTCAAAGTCTCATGGCACGATATTATGTATTTAATCGTTTCCTTATTACTTAGTTCTACCTCAGGGTTGAATCTTTCACTGATGAAGTCAATAGAAAGTTTCCCCTTCCCCTTCAATAAGAACATGATTATCTTTGACATGAAGGAAATTAGGTGAATGCTTTATATGCTTAGATCTAAAGTGGCTACCCTCGTTAATCATGAAATCCTACCATTTTAAAATTTTTTAAAAGGCTAAATTATAATGTGATCATATTCAAGTATTTATCATTACTTTTAAAGCAATTTTGGTTTTGCTTGTTATTTGTCCTTTACTTTAAAATTAACTTCAGAATCTGGTATAGAAAAGATATCACCATCATCTGAAAAAAGCATGTGTTGCACAGGAAAAGGAAGGTGATAATTGAAAATAACAGAGTAATTTTAGAGTACTCTGCACAGTATTTCTGTGCTGTAAGAAAAAGTGTAATTCATCAGTAAAGGTGGGGGAGTAGAGGGCAAGTGTGAATCAAAGACCCTGAGGTTTTTATTATGGTATTTTGTATGTAGACAGAGCAGCTACGACAGACCTGAACTCCCAGGAAAAGAGGTGATAGTATCCTCACTGCAGTGTGTATGATTCTAAGGGAAATAGGACATATTTTTCAAATCATTTGAAATTTTGTCAAATGGGAGAAAACAGGGAAAAAAAAAAGACATGGAGTAGCATCTTGGATTGGCCAAGCATGAGAGGATTAATAAACATGTTGCTCTGAAGCCAGACCAATAAACTACCAGAGTTTTTATCTTCTCATTTAATTTGAAAACACTTTTTTCTTAATTTGGTAAATTCATGTAAACTGACAATGTAACTTTAATGAAAAGGAAGGGTCAAAATAGAGGAAGATTTTATGACTTCTTTCTATTTCGGTGCATCCTAAATAGATTTGTTGTGTCAAGGAAAGGAAAAAAAAAAAGTGTTTCCATCTAAAACTTTTTTGAGGTGCTTCACTGTGAACTTTTAGCATTTCTTTTCAGGAAATCAAATCCAACTTTGAAAGAAGTCAATGAAAATGATTGTTACTGATTTCAGTGGGAATGTGGTCAGAGTCAGAATGAATGTGTCTCAGAGGCTAGCTGATTACAGGAAAAAAAACCAATAAAGCAACATCAACAACTTCCTTTATTTTTGTGTCCTGAAATAAACCACATCCTGTGAGGGAAAAAAAATAAATAAGTAAATAAAAATAGCAAAGACAAAGCACAATTCAACTGCATCAATGTACAGCATGTGCACTGGGGAAACGGTGGAAGTGAAAGGAAGGATATGTGTGATTTTTTTCATGAATTTCAAACAAGTGAATATACAAAATAAGTACAAGGGAAAAGAGTACATGCATGTTTTTAAATTCCATTTTCTCAACCTAAGAAAGAATAGAGGTGAAAAAATATATGGTTTCAAATAACATTTATGTTACTTCACACATATTTAGGAATAAACTTTACACCTATGTCACGGAGGAACTGCAGTCATCTATATGCTAATTTAGATTTTAAAAAGAAAAAAACAAAGTAAATTCTAAAGAAGAAAATAAAGAAGCACACTGATGTGAGCTTCTACAAATAAGAGATTAAAAATCATGTTGAAATAACAGCAATAATAATAACAATAATCATTCTTATTATAACAAAAATTGAAAAGTTTATGTTCATGCATCAGGGTCAGGCTTTGAAAAAACAAAAAATACCTTCATCTTCACCACGATCATTACTGGTTATATCATCTGCGCTTTTCTTTGTGTTGGCTCCTGGGTTCATATTGAGGAGGAGAATAAAGGGAAAAAAGAGAATTCAAAACCAGCAGGTTCTCAAAAATAAAAAAAACACTAGTACAAAAATGTAACAAAAATGTCAAAATCTGTTACATTTGAAATTGAAAAACAAAAAAGATGCAAACTGCACATAAACATAAAATGTCAAGAAGAACAAATTGAAAATATTTGAAAAAATGTATCATATTCTGTGACAATGCAGTACTTTAGTTAAAAGTGATTTCTCAAAAAAAAAAAAAAAAACCAAAAAAAACCAAATTAATGTGCTATCAAAAAAGAATAATACAAATAATAAAAAAAATTAGTTAAAAATCACCAAATTATTTTTTACATAAGAAGGCACTTTTTTTTTAAATTCTGTTCTGTAACCCTGAGGAAAGATTACCTTCAATTACTTTCTTCAATGACTTAACATATTATTCATCCTCATTAGAATTTTTGAAGAAATAGCCACCACCTGAATTCTGGGTGGAACTAATGCAAATAAAATTATCACTTGCGTTTTACACAACTTGACTGGACCAAGACAAACCATAAGGATCTCCTTAGAATTTAATCTTGCTTCCCATATGAGCAAAACTATATTTGAAACAAGACTATAACCAAAAGTGAAGCAGTTGATTCGATCTCAGACATGAAATTGGCCCAAAACCAGCCTTGGTTCCAAATATCCCACATTTCACGCTCTTTGGAAAAACCTAAAAATTGACTGAAAATATTTACTTACCATGATAAAGAACTTGCATTTCTTTATTAGAATATTTAACAAAGAATGTATTTTAATTTTCAATATGTTTTCTTAAAATACTTTTGAGGTGTACATATGCAGACACTCACAGAGGCACGCACACACATAAACATTTATGCTCATACATATCATGGCCTATGCTAATGGAAGCAAGAGGAAATAAACACAGTTTTCACCTTCCCCATCTTTGCGCAATACTTCTATTTTGTGACTAAAAAAATAAAAAAATCACCAAGCTATCATTGCACCCAGCATCCTATTATACTGTGCTTGCTCCTGTAGGAAGTAGCTCTCTGTAATGTAAACAGTTACTTGATAAGGAGTGAAACACCATTAGGAAACACAATTTATAAAGTAGCTTAGAAATTAACATAGCTACTAAAGAAATAAAATGGTCCAAGCATGTTATTCATTATTTTCTTGACTTTATTTTGAAGTGCCTTTTCAAGATATGCTGAAAAAGAACAGTATACCTTAACTTGTTCATGTCTGAAGTCTAAATTTGTCACAGACACATCATATTAAAATAAATATTATCTACCTCTTTCATTTGCCTATTTAAATTCTACTTTTAAACTACATTTACATCCCTCAAAATTCAAGGTTTCAATTATATCTTAGTCCATGATTGTAAGACAGAATATCTTCATTATTATTAAAGTATTTATGATTTTTTAATATATACAGTTTTGGGATCAGTGTACTAGTTTTTCTGTTTTCTAGATACACATTTTCTACAGGTATTTTTTGGAAGCACTGCCACTATATATGCAGTGATGATGATTAGTGAGTGAAAATGTGAAAAGCAGTGACTGATACTCTATCTCCACATAAAGCCTCCATCTTCAGTGCTGTTGTACAAAAGACATTGTTTATGCAGTACACCAGTGGATTCATTATATATATCCAGTACATAATTAACTGGGTAAAATATCTCTGTCAATGAAGTATAGATGCTCTCTAAAGTCTAATTTCTTTCAGAAGTAGTAGATACAGGCTCATAATCTAAGTCATCATCTGTGTTTTGTCTTTTTATTCAATATTGTTCCAAATCACTTATAGCCCAATGAAGGTTGAATGATTTCTCAGGTGATATGAAAATAAAGTTAATTTTTTATTTAAATAAACTAAGTACTCAACCTTGCCCTTAAACTATTTTTGATTCTTGTAAAAGATTTATGAGAAATAGTTATTTATTGTCAATGAATACATATAGACACAAGTTTGAATGCGCATAACAAATTTCAATGCTAGTTTCCAAAGGGAGCTAGTCTTCTAATTGTTTGAAAAAAAAATATTGTCATCATTTGGCAAACATAAAAACTACCACATATTTTTTATACCTATGAATTAAAAAACATCAAAATCTGTGTGACTCCATATATGCAGTACCTGTAGACAAAAACTGTGTGTACAATTATTAGGACTGTAAACCCTCTTTCAAGTATTTTTGAGTGAAAGGAGTCCCAAAACATTTTAGTTTGGATACTATCTCATCTCAAAATCTTCGATACACATATCAATAACATATTGCAAGGATTTTCTCTTTAATGTGCTTCCCAATGTGACTCTGGCTCAGTGTACTTCTGAAAAAAACAACACAAGTGTAATAAGAATTTAGAAAATGTGCTGAAACCATGTTGTTAGATGTATCACCTAACAAGGTGTGTGACATAAGGTTAGCTCTAATATTTGAAACATTCTTTATTCCTTTTTTATGTTCTTCAAAGATGTAAAATATCAAGATATAATCCATTTTCAGAATAAATTACTATAACTTAGTATGTATTTATTTAAAATGTGAGTGAGAATGCTGTTTCTACTACATTTTGTGAAACAATCATTTGCCTATCAGAAACTGGAACACACTTTTGTAACTAAGTTCTTGGGTTTAAGAGGATTTTATATTAATTTTGAGATTTGGTAAGATAGATTATATCAATGAGTTCTCAAACCAGATTTCTGTGTTCCTATCACATTGGATTGCTTTCATACTATGAATACCAGCCCCCAAAAAATAATGTAATCATGATAAGGCTGAAAAACATCATCAAGTCCAACTCTGGTCCTATGTGCCATATCTACAATCTTTTAAATTCCTCCAGGGACAGTGACTCAATGACTCCCCTGCACTGACTGTTCTAATGCCTGACCATCCGTTCCATGAAGAAGTTTTTTCCCCCAATATCCAATTTAAAAACCTGCTTGTGAAACTTGAGGCCATTTCCTCTCACCTTATGCCTTGTTACTTGGAAAAAGAGACCAAACCCCACCCGGCTACAAACTCCTTTCGGGTAGTTGTAGAGAGTGGTAAAATGTCCCCTGAGCTATTCTGCAAGTTAAACAATCCCAGCTCCCTCAGTTGCTCCTCAGACTTGTGGCCAGATGCTTCACCCCCCCTGCTGTCCTTCAATTACAGAGCAGAGCCTTAATGTTCTCCTTGTATTGAGGGACCCAGAAATGAGCACAGGATTTGAGGAGCAGCCTCACCAGTGGTGAGCACAGGAGGAACATCAGTACCCTGGTCCTGCTGACCACACTATTGCTGATACAAGCCATGTGGGTAATATTGTTTGCATGAAACAGTCTGAGGAGAACAGACATTATTGTTGGAATTATTTCAGTAGCTCCAAAACCACCTCCTAAATGCACTCAGGAGCATTGCTTAGAAAAATTATATGAATCTTTCAAAAATGTAAGTTTCCAGAAATATATGATCTCATGCAGAGAGCAAAAATTTGACTTTTCCAACCATGTTGTGTTTTTCTATTAGAAATATCAATTAATTTTCCTTAAACTTCTAAAAAGATGATAAACCCTGTCAGAAGATAAAAAAAGTTGCTATATCTCTAAGGTTAGTTTAAGGTTTCATTAATCTAGGAGACTGAATGGAATTATACCTCAGAAACTCCCATTGCTCAGAAAAACTGCCTGTCTGCAACAGCTGATTGTCCCACAGATCAACACTTGCCTCTGATTTGGGGCTTCTTGTGGGAGTGTTCATAGTTGAGTCAATTTTTTCCTCATATTCTCATTATCCCAAATCACTGCAATTTTAACCTTCCGTTCCCATACACCAAGTAAACACTATCACTCTATTACAGGATTTCGCCCTTCTAGAGGCTAAGAATGTTTACTCATTCACCCCACATGAAACATGGATGGTAAACTTCAACAACCCAGGATCCAGCAGCAGCAGCAATGATCTAGTGCACTAACGACTGAATTCCCTGAGTATCTCTATTGACTAACCTGGTGTTTGACCAGAGTTCTTGGTTTGTAAAGTTTGTGTTTCACTTTCCATGATACTGAAAAGTAACAGAGAAAAATGTATCAAAATGTAAAAATGATGGGATGGTCAAGGCTAGGAACTATTTAATTGCATATCTTAAATATGCTGTAGATAGCATAGCTCTACTGAAGAATACATTTGTATAAAGGTTAATGTTTTAGAAAAATATCTTACTGTTAATGATAATTACTAGAAAAATATGTGATTTTGTAACACATATATTAAAGGCCAGGTAACCTCTTTCTGTTTGTCCTATAATTCCATTCACTGCTGAGTGAAAAGAGCACAGCGCAATGTATTGCTGAACTTTGTCAAACCTCTTTCACAAAGGATTTTTGTCTGCCACAAATGTCTCCTTTTTCATATATATATACACACACACACATATATATGTATATATACATATATACATATATAATCTGCTTTTAAAACAGCTCCAGCCAATATGGTCATAACAAAGAAGGGGGTTTTGTGGGCTACTTTTTTTCCTCTCTAAGAAGCACTGCAAGTGATACAGTTATAAACATTTAGTCAGCAAAGATGTCTGAAAGGTTTTGATCTTGAAACAATGATCAAGGTGTTAATTAACTATTAAAAAAAAAAAAAAAAAGTTGATTTCATTTATCTATGGAGATAGTCACCTTGTATTCCCAGATTTGTTCTCAATGCCATGCACAAATCTATCACAAATTAAGAAGTCACCCTGATGTAAGTGTGTCCTCTGGCTCACATTTCCTTTGCATAATGAATAAAAACTCTCATTCAGAAACAGATTTTCTGGTTTTATAAGTTGTCCCAGTTGTATTGACAATTTATGCTACATCTTCCTCCATTCAGATATTATGAATCACATATATCTAGTATAGGCAGGTCCCACGCATGCAGTTTACCAGGCTTGCGTATTAGGTATTCACTCAGAAGCCTCTAATGGCAGCAAAAAATCTTCCACAACTGCTTAAGCTCATCCCATTTCTTTGCAGTTTATATGCAATTGCTCCATCTGTCACATAGTATACCTTTTGACCCCATTTAAATTTGGAAAAGGGCTCAGTTTTCAGAAATCACACAGCATATTATTAGTTGTATGACCTCCTAGTTTCACACAGCATATGCTTAACCTTCTGGAAATTTCCAGCCCAAAACAGATTAATACAGGATTTAATAGCAATTCTCTCTGTGATATGTCTTATTTATACAGCCATTTTAATAGAACTCTAAAGCTTTTGTTTTCCCATCCCATGAAAACTATTTTAATTTTACAATAAAATCAAGTCAAGTCAACAGTTCATTACAGTCTCAAAACAGCATTAGAAAAGCAAAATTTCCTTTCAGCATTTCTCCTGAGAGTGGTGGGATAACTTAGCCTTGAGTCTCACCTAGTGTGTAAGACTTGAGTCATTTCATGCCCAAGAAGAGGGGTTCATCAGTGGGGCAGTTTGGCTGTCATGACTCTACCTGGCTCATCCCTATGGCCAAGCTTCTATAGCTACCTTCACAGTTGTAACAAGAGGTTCTAATTTGGCAGCTGAAAAAAGATCAAATGAGGCATTTGACACTTCAAATAGAGTGGAGGAAAATGATTGTTTAGAATTTCAGCTTGTTAAAGTGATGTAGAAATTGACTGTGGAACCCCTATGTCAGGAAAGATCACAAAGGTAGGCGATAGATCTATATACCTGTTGTTTGGATGTCTGATTATTTAATCAAAGAAAGAAAAATATATTCATATTGCCTAGATTTAAATAAGTATTATTCTTAACTCTTTACTGAATAATGGCAACGTGTGTCTGTAACTGTGTGTGGGTGTACATATATAAGCAAGTATGTACAAATAAATGCACATGAAAAATCTCTATGCAGCTAATCAGCTTCCAGAAAGAAATCAGTTTTATTTTCTGGTACTCACTTCCCATAATCATGTTAGGATTAAGTTATAATATGTCAATAACAATGTGCATAGCTCCAGAAAACAGCAATGTTTATTGATTTCAGTGCAGTCCTTAGCCATAAATTAGACACCTATCTCTTTCCTAATAATATGAAGAGTTAGATTCCTACTGTTCTAGGTAGTTTTCAATGTGAAACTCAATGAAAGCTCTGAAATTTGCTTAAGTTTGCCTGAATGAAATGTTTTTAGTTTTGTTTTAATTCCTATATTATCAGTGAATAGCAGAAAACACATGATTCAAGTAGCCACTATTCTAATGCCATTAATAACAACCAAACAAAACCTTTTGGGTTGCAAATTCTAGCTCTGTAAAGCAGCAACATTTAACTAAGGAACATGGAACATAAGTGAATTCTTAATGTTCTTAATGACTCCAGATGCAGCACACACAAAAAATTTTGGGGATTCCAGAGAAAGCACATAGATGTTGTTGTATATCCAGGAAATGTTCCTTTTCAAGGAAAGAGAATTAAAGAACATTTTTGTGTGATATCCATAATTAGATGGACTGTAAGGAAGATCAGCTGAAATCCCTACAGTTTTGTGTTCCGTGCATTAATGAGGACTAAATCAGAAAGAAAATGCTGTTCCACAAGTTTTTCAAATAGTTTCAGAAAGAATAAAAAAATCTATTGAAAAAAAATTCTGAGGTTGAAAAAGAGGTTGTGTAAAAAATATGGGATTGTTATATTGCCTCAACTCTGTACTCTATGTTGCCTATAAGGTTTCATTACATGATTACACAAGCTTTTTTTTTTTTTTCCAAAAAACCCCCACCTTCTTAGCATCATTCTGGGCATTACATTTTTCCATGTACAATGAAAGTGGGATGATATTGTACAAATGGCAGTATGCTGAATATGAATGCTCTCTTTATTCTTACCAAATAAAAAAAAGAAATAATGACTAGACCATGCTCTAAATCAAGTGCTTCCCACAAGATGTTTTCCTGGACAATGGTAAATGCATTAAATCAGTCCATCACTCAGCTTCCCAAGCTTTAAATGAGGTTTTTATTTTTCAACAAGTTAATACAGGGCAATGGACTATATGAATTTTCACACAGAGTGACTCTAAGGTCCCATATAGTTCTACAAAAGACCACAAGTGCTTTTCAGAAGTAGGGATTTTCTGAATGCAATTATTCACTATGATTTAATAATAGTTATTAGATCTGTGATTGATATTGGAGTTCCTTTCCTTCTAAGTTTATTCCAAATCAGTATGCTGATATTGCTTCCACTAATGAAGAACTTATCCCACAGATTCTGAGGTAGGGAAAACCTTTAGACTATCCCTATAGATGATATGTATTTTGATCACTAGTTAGGACCAAAAAGAGCTTACAAAAAAATAGCAGCAACAGTTATTACTCAGGAGAGATGTTACATGAAGTTTTGGCAGATTGATTATATTATTCTCTGTTAAGCAAACAACTCATAATAGCTCTTATTCCATGTAAAAGAAAAAACTTTAAGTTATGTAACTGGGAAAATCAGGTTTCTTTCCTTTTCTTCAAAGTTTTCAATATACTTCAAATTTTTCCTCTATACTTCATTTTTGGAAAGCGAGCGATGTATTTTAAGAAGATTGTTAAAAATAGGTCTATGACAAAGATAAACACTGATGCTTATACTGTACACATGTTATGGTTACTGAAAGAAACACCTAAATGTTATTTCTTTTCTTTTTCTGAAAATATTTGCATTTACTTAGATTGTATTTATTCATCCTGGAAAAGAATTTATAAAAAGAATAAATATTTCAGCCCCTGTTAATTAATTTTTTCACAGTTTTTACCTCCTAAAATTGCTTTGAATAAAAATTACCAAGAATAATAATTTTTAAAGCAACTGAATTAACCTTTATTACATTGTTTTCATTCATATTAGTCATTAGTAAAAATATTGTTATTTTAGAGGAGTCATAACTAAAATAAAAATTAGGTTGCCACATAAATTCACTAATAGTATTTATAAGGTTTTTTGTCATACAAGTTACACCATAACTAGAACTTGTCATATTTGAAATACAGTACATTTCTCTTACAAAACAATCCATAATGGCTCAAAAGAAAGAGGGCATTGTGAAGCCTATCCTTTCAATGACCTCCTACAGATAAGAGGAGTGTTTCGTGCACTTCCAGTGTAACTGAATCTGCTTTATTTGACGGAAAACCAGACTAAGCCTGCAATTCTTACTGATTCAATAGTGAAAAATTAATTAAAATCATAAAACTATCATATAGTTAAATTAATTCAGAAAGAAGCACATATTTTTCTGTGCAAGCACACTGTCAGTATGAAAGCATAGCAGTGACCTCAAATAGCTGACATTTCTCTGCTGAAGTGATGCACTTGTGAAAGTGTGAATGTAGTAAAGCTGTGTCCTAGTTTTAGTGAGGATAGAATTAATTTTCTTCATAGTAACTTGTACAGTGTGATATTTTTGAATTTAGTAGAAGAATTGCTAACACACTGATGTTTTAGTTCTTACTGAGTAATACTTGCCCTAAGTCAAGGACTTCTCAGTTTCCCATGCTGTGTTGATGCCCAAGAAGCCAGAGGAGCATGGCCATATACTGATAGGATCTATAAATCCCACTGCAAATTTTGTTCAGAGTATATTAATAGTGCACTGTCAAGTCAGAGAGTGTAAGACAAAAGTTGAGTGCAATTATCTGCAGAGTGGAAAAAGGTTGTTGGCATGATGAGTATACTACAATTAAGTTGCTGATAATTACAAGATAATTCAACATTTATTAATAGTCAAAATTCCCACGCCTAGATGCAACTACGTTCTAGTTAATGTATACAAGTAGAATTTGCAGTAAGAATTCAGTAATGTTGACTCATTCCTACCTATAACTAAAGGGTGATTACTCTCAAATACACTTAAAAGAAGTAAGTACCTATGTGCAATTTCAAATGACTGTAAATGAACTCTTTCTGCATCTAGCAAATGCTGGTGAAGCTGGTTGTGCAAATTCTCCCTTTGGACATTTGTAGGACCCACTGGAAGCTGTGAACTGAATAATCAATTCTAAAGAATACATCTAATTATTTGATGCAGCTATTTAATTCCTCATTTTGAAAACTAGTTTGATTTGTGGTTGCCTTTGGAGAATTCAGGAAGTTATTTTGTTTGTCATGCCAGTGGATCCTGTGAAACTATAATTTTATTCCATTGTGATAGATAATAGTTTGGCACCCTATTTTGATGTTTACTGGACCTTTGTGGCCCATGTTTTTATCTGGAAATCTTGGGAGTGTTAGTTACAGGTAAATAGAAGGTCCATATGAGACATCCAACGGAAATAAAAAAATTGTGGGTTTGGGGTTTTTTTGTTGTTGTTTGTTTGTTTGTTTGTTTTTCTTGGTTAGTTTGGTTTGGGTTTAGCATATAGCTATGTTTTCAGATTTCTTTTTGTCTACTATATTTTAATGACATCTTCACCTACACACAACAATGTATTAAATCTTACTGGAATTTATTATACCAAGCCAAGTAAGCAATTAGTTTATCAAATAACTAAGTTGTTAATAAAAAGAATATAAATCTAAAATATAGAATAAAATATACTATAGATATTTCTGGGAAAATCAGATCTAAGTTGTGTATGATTAAAAGCTTTACAATGGGAAATAAGAATATATAATTATTCTAATACTTCCCAAAATAATACAGGCACATAAAATATTTTCCCTAGAATTGAAGAATAGTTGTATAGGAAATAAGACAGAACCTTGAATATAAAGTTCAGGCAAATATTTTGTTCATTATTACTCAGTATTGAAAATGTATATGGGTTTTCAAAACATAAATTAGTGTCCTTATCCCAAACAACTAGCAATACCTTTTTGTTATCAACTTGGTAAGAATTTTTTGTTTTCACAAAAAAATATTAGAGAAGAGGGATGAGGAACGGGAAATCACAGATGAAGCATTCTGTATTATTTACAGTCTAAATGCTTCCAATAATTAGTATTAGGCATATTATGAAGCTGTGATATTTTATCTACAATATTAAAGCAGAGCACAGACCATATGGATTCATACATGCTAGACAATTAATAATTACATTAAGCTAGCCTCAAAATTGGGGGTATGAATCGTGATTTAAACTCAAAATTCAGCAACACAGCAGTGAGCTCACAAGCATTCGATCCATCTAAACTCTGTTATTTTAAAATATCAGCTGGTTTTCAATGATTTGTGGATTATATACCTGTGCTGAAAAATATTTTGTCTAATGAACAAACTGGATGAGAACTCATATTTCATTTTGGCTTTCCATTTTGCAACGTTCCAAGCATAATTTACCTTTTGTACTTTCAGTGTTGGGGATGATGTTTTACTCAAAATTTAGAAAGGAATAACAGTGGCTTATCAATTATAATTAGCTGACAAAAGTAGGAAATTAGAACCAAGAAATAAAAAAACCCCTTTTTAATGTAAATACCACATGCCATGTGCCATTTGATATAATACAATATAAGAGAATGATATAATTTCAATATTGTATAATATTATTTACTATTCCATCTGAAGAAAGGCAAGTTAAATTTTGCTTTTCATAGGAATTATATATGAACTACATAGAATTAGATGTGAAATGATACAGCTTATGTATGCAACCACTTCTGAGAAATTGAATTCCAGTCATCTTTGACTAAATATAAGTAGCTCTTGTGAAAAGGAGCAGGTCAAGCTTTTCTTCTTTTGATGTATTTAAGCAATATTATTGTAGATGTGCTGATGTTATTTGTTGTTATATGCACCTTCAAGTCCTACAGACAAAAAAATTAGTTCTGCATTTGTATTCAGCTGTAGATGGGAGCTCAATGTTTCCTTTTCTCAATCAGTGCAATTTACAATTTAAAACACCTACCATCTATTTGAGGAAATTAGCTATAATTGGCAGTTTTGCTTGGGAAAATAAGCCACAGAGCTTGAGTCTGTTGAAGGTCACTGACAAAGTGATTTAGTGAGGTTGTCTGAAGGTAAAATTGGCACAACATCAAAATTATACTTGATTGTGTGCTGTTTTTACTCTGTCAGTCACACCAGGACTGAAATGCACTTACACGAACAAACCAGAAATAGTGGCACCACAGCCAACTTTCCTACCTCTAATGGCAACAAGAAAAAGGTATCAGAATTAAAAACACAGCAAAAACAGATTGCTGTGGTCAAATCTGTCAGGGTTTCTTCCCGGCACCAGCCAAACCTCCTGTCCAGGCTCAAAGCCTTCTGACAAAAACCACATGGTGCAGCAGATGAACTTACCCTATGCCTTTAAATGCTCCCCTCCCCTCTAAAGAGCACTCAGTTTCTGCCAACTGGTTTTCTCCTGAGGCCTAATTTGAAAAGAACAAAAGCACCAGGTGAAAGGTGATTTTTGTAGTAGTTGTTCCTCAGCTGGGCAGCTGCCAAAAGGCAAATTCCATTAGTTCCACTGTATGTGTATGTGGTTGTACATGTGTGACATTTACCAAGTTCTCACACTCTTTTTAAGCTTTCATGCCTGTATCCTTTAGCAAGAGAGGAAAAATCTGAGAACGTTCACTGTATTTTGCTTTTCAGGCACCACTGTGGGTAATTTCATACTTCTTACCAGTAAGCCCTAATAAAATTGGTTGTAGAAAATGGAGAATGGAAAAGAAAATCATCTGTACGTTATGCCTCACTAACCCAGCGGTCTTCCATGATTATCATGGGATAAGGGAAAAGCTATGGATGTTATCTATCTCTGCTTCTGAAAGGTCTTTGATATGGTTCCCTACAACAATCTCACTGATAAATTGGGGAATAAATATTTGATGGAAGGGCTATTTAGATGGATTAGGAATTGACTCCATGGCTGCTAACAAAAACAGTCAACAGCTCAATGTCCAAGTGGAAACCAGTAACCAGTGGTGTCCCTCAAGGGTCTGAATTAGGACCAATACTATTTAATATCTTCACCTACAACACAGTGTGTTGAGTGCACCACCAGCAAGTTTGCCGGCAGCACCAAGCTGTATGGTACAGTTGACACATGGAAGAGAAGGGCTGCCAGTCAGAAGGGCCTTGGCAGGCTTGAACTGTCAGCCAGTGTAATCCTCACGAAATTCAGTAAGGCCAAGTACAAGGTCCTGCACCTGGGTCTGGACATTCCAGTGTCAGTAGAGACTGGTAGATGAAAAAATTGGACATGAGATGTCAATGTGGGCTTGCAGCCCAGAAAGCAAATCAAAATCTGGGCTGCATAAAACCATGCATGTTCACCCTTACTGAGGGCTGTGGGTGTAATTTCCATGTTTTCTAAAATCTATGACACATTACGTTTGGAACAAGTTTAATAATTCTTGTACCAAATCTATGATGGGACATTCTGCAAAATTGCATATAAAGTTCAGTGTAAACAACTTTCTACATTTTAGCATTTCAAAATAAACCCCTGCTGTCATCCATATTTTAACTGTGGTGATATAATTTTCCTCATGTTCAAAGAGCACTGCCCTTCTCCATCCCATATTGACTTTACTACATTTCATTTTAGTATCTCATTTCACAGGTCTCTAAATAGATTTCCCTTGGAAGCTTGTTACAGACTTTTGTTAAAAGCAGCAATTCCAGTAACAACCCTTAATTTGTGATTCAGACTCTTGCCTTTGAAAATAGATTTCGAATTCATTAATATCAGCAGTATGGTACAAACAAGATCATTAAAGTAATTGATAATGTTCCCTTTCTCAAGAGTAGCTCTCAGATTTTCGCACCAAGAAACCAACATCATCCGACAAGTCATTATCTTCCGACTCTTCCTACTTTCCTTTGCGTGTTTTTGCATCTTCTGACGCCATTCTTTTCCTTCACAGTGGTTAAGCTTTCTGAAGTGATGTTCTTCTCTTTCCCTTACATGAATTTGGTTCTTCTTCTCCCTCATTTTTTTTGTGTCATTATGTTTTAATTTGTCCATAAATTTTACCCAAGGATCATGCTTATCTACCCACAATATGTACTTTACTACTCCCGCACACTTTGTTTGGGGTAGAGATAATTTTCCCTCCAGTAGCTTGCATGGGTTGTGTTTTGGAGTTGTGCTGGAAACTGTTGGTAATGCAGGGATGTTTGAGCTATTGCTGAGCAGAGCTTGCACAGAGTCAAGACCTTTTCCACTTCTCACCCCACCCTAGTCCACCAGCATGGGGACCAAGGATGCACGAAGAGCTGGGAGGGGACACAGCCAGGGACAGAAGAGCCCAACTGACCCAAGCGATACCCCACAGCATATGGTTCAGCATATAAAGCAGGGCACGAAGGAGGAAGGCAGGGGCATATTCAGTGGTGACATTTGTCTTCCAAAGTTGCTGTTACACATGATAGAGCCCAGTTTTCCTGGAGATGGCAGAACAACTGCCTGCACATGGGAAGCAGTGAGTGAATCCCTTGTTTTGTTTTGCGTGTGTGCACAGCTTTTGCTTTATGTTAAACTGTCTATTTCAACCCATGAATTTTCTCACTTTTACCCTTTCAATACAATCCTCCATCCCACTGGGGGAGGAATGAGTGAGCATGTCGGTGAGCCAGCTGGGTTTTACCATGACAACACCCTAGAATATCAAAATTTATTCAATCTCCTGCTCTCTTGAGTTACTCTCCATCTTTTAGCATTCAGTAATAATCGAATGCTATTTCAGTTTCTCTACTTAATTATTTTTAATATCACTTGTTCTACTCTCTTTTTCTTCTCTAGGTGTCTAGTTTTTCAAGAAGCAACAAGAGGATATGAATTTCTCTTAGAGTAGTCAGGAATTAAAGATGCATAAAAGAGAGCTAAACATGCCATATTTTGATAAACTGAACTGTCAGAATATACCACCTATATCCTTAGATGCATTAATTATAAGCCAGTATGTTATTCCCAAAAAGGGGATGAGAATAAAATTGCTGATTTCCCGGTGAAATGCTTCAGTGTTTAATTAAAATAAATTACTATAAGACATTATTGGGAACATATATGTGTTAAAATCAAGGCAAAAAGTTACTGTAGCCTAAGGAAAACAATAATTAGAAGCATCATAAAGCATTTACATGCATACACAGAAAATAAGCCATTGCTCTTTTTAAGGAACAAGCATCACTCTTTGATCAGCTAGAAATTTTGATTTTAAAATGTTGATAAAATTTATTTGGGTTTTCAAAAAAACCCCCAAACTTTCATTAACCATTTTCCATGAGATACTGAGAACATAACTTTCACACGGAAAGAGGTGAAGTAATGTCATGGATTAAAAACAAGCTATACAAGGTCAGAGGTCAATTTTCAATCTAGCATAAGATTAATGGTCTAGTGAAATATTCTGTATATTAATCTGATGTTGAATATTTTGTTAAAGATCTAGAAAAGAGGATGAATTATCACATTGTACAATTTGCCAGGCACAGAAACTACATGAGCCAAGGCTAGAAAGAATATGAATATCTTCAAAGACAGTTTATAAACCTAAGGAAATGAGGGAGCTATGTTTTTTAAACTTAAGGAGCTATGGTTTTTAACTTATGTCGCGCAACTACATGGCTGTGAAATATGAGCTATTCACTCTGCAGCCTGTTGAGATAAGCAATGCCTGGACCACTTTGAGACAATTTCAAACAATGTCTTGATTTCTCTCTTTCTTTTCTTCTTTCTGAATAAAAAGTAAACAGTACAGAGCTGGATGTACTTCTAAAGTAGTATGTTTAAAAATTAATAGTCATGCACAGTAGAAGCAATAACTGGAGCCAGATACATAATTGTTAGTTTCCAAATTATCCATAATTTACAAAGAAAAAGGCTTGGACATTACTCTAGTCGTAACAATGAGAACCTTAAAAAAAGATTGCCAAGTGCAACACTCAGAATATCTAAGCACAGCATGAAATTATTCTGGAAATACAGAAATATTGTACACTAATATATAATAAGCAGGTATAGCGGGTTTTATCAGGAATGATGCATTCACATCCATATTCTTTTTTTGCCCAGCATATAGCAGAAAGTCTTCCATCAGTACTCTATAATTCTGGAAGACAAAAATGATTTTGTATGTGAAGAGATTCAGTTATAACCCTCAATTACATCCAGAGAACAGAAAAAATAACAGGAATTATAACATCGTTGAATTGGTCCTTTACACAGCTCATGTATGCAGTAAGCTGACTTTTGTGTGATAACAGTGTTGAATTCCTCTAAAGAACTGAATATATTTAAAAGCTATCAATCTTTAACAACTCAAAACCAATAAATGCTTTGAAAAAGTGACAAAGACATAATGTAATAAAATACCAAATATTTATTAGCATTTAGTGGTTTTATTAGCATTTAATCAGTTACACCACATGGCAGGCACCAATAACTCAAAAAAAGGCAAACCACACAGTTATGTCTAATTTAACTGAGATAAGTGGCACTGATTTATGTTCAAAATAAAATCGATGGTAAGACTGAAAACCACCAGACTCTCTGGGAAGAAATCACAGCAAAGTTTAGCTCACACAAAAGTCCCTTGCACCATTATGATTCCTTACCCTGATGCATGTGAGGACTGACACTTTGAAAGAAGGGAACAGGAAAAAAAATATTTTGTGTGGTCCTAAAACACTTTCAACCTCAGTTTTTAATGGTCTTGTGGAAAAGTTTGACTTTTGTAACAACATAATTATTTAGGATGCGGTAGCAGTGAAATCCTGATTTAGCACATGCTAAATCGATATTAGGATTAAAGAAGGACTAGTTACTGCTCCTTGTTCGCACATGAGGTCAGAAAATCCTAGAATTAAGTTTCCAAAAGGGTTGCTTTTGTTCTTGTTGATTTTAATCAATCTTTAAAGTTTGCTGTATTATTTGATCATACTCTGTTCCATCTTTATGATCATAAAATGAATAGCATTTTGTTAAGGGATAAAATGTGGGCCTCTGTTCACCCTTAGAAAATTACATGTGCTTCATATTTTTCTTAAAATAAACTTCCTTAAAGCATCAAAGTCAATCACACAATTACTTGTACACAAGTACACAAAAGAATTGCATCTCAGTTTCTAAGGTGAATTAAAATTTGCAGTATATGTTCCTGCTAACCTAGTTTCAGAATGGACACAGTAATAAAAGGAACATACAGAAGTCTGTCCTGAAAGCAGCAATAACAATAGGAAACAATTGTCGCAGGACAAATCACCCGAACATCCACACAGAAGACAGGCTGAACTGATTTAGAACTGCAGTGATGTTGCCAAAAATGAACCAAGTTGTAATAGAAAATATTTTTTTAAAAAAGCCAGGAGCCTGGTACAGCTTCCCACATGCAACTGTCAATACAAATCGAAGGTATTTCAACCTATGGTTTGGCTACACAACTCAAAATTGGAATAAATAATTTTTACCCTTCAGACCTGTGAAGCCTTTTTAAACACAGCACGACTAATTTTCTTTTAAATTTCCATCAAAAATCTATGATAAGTGACAGAGAGCAACTGTACCTATATATGTACATAGAATTAAAGTAACATCTCTTTTAAGGATTGAGGCTGCATTGTCCATAATTAGAAGGGAAAATATTACTATAACTAAGGAAAAGATTTAGAAATAATAATAATAATAATCAAATAAGAAGAAGAAGAAGAAGAAGAAGAAGACGAAGAATATGAAGAAGAAGAAGAAGAAGAAGAAGAAGAAGAAGAAGAAGAAGAAGAAGAAGAAGAAGAAGAAGAAGAAGAAGAAGAAGAAGAAGAAGAAGAAGAAGAAGAAGAAGAAGAATGAAGAAGAACAAGACATGAGCTTTCACAGACTCATGAGAGGCATTGGTTATTAACTACTAGACCATGAAAGAAAGTACATTCCTGGAAATGGGCAGAAGGAGAGAAGAGAATGCTGATGTTTCTGTAAATCTCCAATGTATCACGACGCTTACATCATGCTGCGTTGGGTTACATCATGTTACGACTAGTGATGTAACCCGTCGCAATGCAATGCACACATCGCATTCAGTCAGCACTTTTTCAGCTTGTCCACATGACCACCGTGGCCAAGAGTGGTCTGCTTGAGTTAATTAAAATTGTTGTATTTCTGTGGTATTTATGGTTAGTCATGAATAGAAACTTTCTTGGCTTAAGAAAATGCAGGAAGGAAAACAGAACTAGAAAGCTTCCTAAATATAAGAAAGACAAATGTGTAGAACATGCAGGAAGGCGTGTTCTGAGGATGATGCGAAAAGCCAATCACATGAATATATTATATTGTAAACGTAGGAGCAAGTAAATGAGGGGAGAAATATCAGATGGATCACTCTCACTATAAGCATATTTCCTCTTTTAAGATAAAATACATGTATGTGTTCAGTCAGGGGTGTTGTGGTTTTGCAGGGGGAAAGTTTTTTTTTTTTTTTTGTTTGTTTGTTTGTTTGTTTGTTTGGGGTTTTTTGTTTTTTTTTTTTTTTTTGGAATGGTGGTAAGTAGAACTTTAAGGCAGGATTTAAGGGTAAGCTTTTCCTACATGGTGTGGATGTTGTGCTCTTGTGCTCCCAAACTAGGCTTCAGCTTAGGTGAAGCAACAATTTCTACGTGGACTCAGGCTGCTGAAGCTAAGAGCAGTGTCATTGCCAGTGTCTCCAATGCACATTCTGGAGTCTGCAGCAGCTAAACTGTGGTTGATGGTGGAGCTGGTGCCCAGCAGAGTATTCAAATGGCTGGAACAGAAGCAGCAATTGTGATTAGAGCCAAATATTGCACATCAACCATAATCATTTGCCTAATTCTTTAAGACTAAAGCCAAACAAGTCTAATCTTTGTCTCACCTTATTCCTTCATTTCTTTTCTTAGTCTAGCCTTAATGCTAGTCCCTAAATCTTGAGCAGAAGCATCAGAATATAGGTATGGGCAATTTTTACTAGTATTGTCATTTTCAAAATATGACAGATATTTAAATGCATGATGGAAGCTTTTCCTTTTAATAGGCCACGGTAAGTTTATGTCCCACTTTTTTAGTTTTGTTTACACTATCCCATGGAAAGCACCCTTTTTTTCTAAATGCTTATACATAGGAAAGATAAACAGCATACTCACAGCATACTCAGAAAACCACTATTTTTTTTTATTAATCCTGTACTTCTTAATATTTATTTTTAGATGTAGAAATGGCCATGAGCATAGTATGCAAAAAACCTGGCCAGGAGAGTATGATGTCATATACTAGTACACTCTTTGTTTTTCTCTTGTAAGATTTGAGCATAAATGATGTCAAATTATGTTTATTGAAAACTTTGCATTTTCACTGTTGTTTTTATGTTTGGTTAATCTTTCTTCCATTCTGTCTATCCTTGCAGTAGGTATATACAGAAGATGCAGAGCCCTGGTAATTTTCCACTCTGCTCTCCACCCTGCACACACAGCTTGCTCAAACACACATGTACACAAAAAATATCTATTTCTGTCAAAGAACCGAATGTAAATGGAATAATTTTTTAAGGTTGGTCTTCAGTTTAGATGTGAAGAAAATGCATTCTCTTCCACTCTCAATTATAGTCAGGAAAGCATTTACCATTTCTTGACTAAATCCCACCCTTTCTGTCATCTGCTTATAGCTGTCTCCTTGCTAGAAGCTAATTCAACTGCACATGTGATTTCTTCAGAGCTCATCTCAGACAAAAATGTGTCAAGTTAACAAAGAATGACTCTTTAAACTGATAAAGCTAAAACACTCTGACTGAAATAGGTTAGGAGACAATCATTTGACTAGTTTCACGAGCAGAGGCAGGAATTTCTCTATTGAGGGTGGCAAGCTGTGATTTTCTTGGCTGGCACAGCTGCAGTATGAAGAGGATACATCCACTTCTCTGAAATACTTAAGCAGGTGAGAAGTTATTGGCAGAGAAGGAAGGATTAAGAATTTACTGAAGAAAGATAAGCACCAATTCAATCCCTAAGAGTGAAGTTAGAAAGCAGAGTGGTACTATGTCATCAGGAAGCAGGAACCACAATTGATAAAGCAGCTGTTGCCAATGAAGGCACTCAATACAATTGTTTTTCAAAAAATTTGTAACTCCAAATTGCAAAAGAAACATTTAATCTCATTTATCTTCATGTTCTTCCTAGTCCTTCACCTCTAATGATGAGACAAATCAAATTCCCCTATAGTAAAATAATACTAATTAAGCACTTGGAATCAGATCACAATACAGTCAAAGTGACTAACTATAACAGACAGAAGAAAGAGAAAGACATTTCTGGAATAAATCTTGATCCTGGTACTTCAGAAAAGTCTATATATGTACCAGACATATGGCCTCTCTGAAATAAGGCCAAACTACAGTTTTACTGCGAGTAGAATAAGAGTATAAAGCATTACAATCTTAAATGACCCATTCTAAAGGAAAACAAAACCAAAAACAATGTAAATGCAGTGGTGTAGGCAGAGTGATTGTATTAATATTGGTAGGTTTACATGGAGAATCTTTACATGGCATGTTTGAACAGCAATCGATTTTTAATGCCATTGTGTTAAAATAACTAAATCCCTGAAGCACAAAGTGAAGAAAAAGGAGACTGAGCTTGAAGGTTATTCCTAAGGCACTATACCTTCCAGGGCTCCTTCTGGGACAATGCTAATTATGAATCAGCTTTCACTCCAGGTTTTGCCTAAAGGCATAATCTAGCCATAAATAAATATTCATATCATTGAATCCAGCAAAGAATCATTTTTTCTAAAGCAAGAATGTTTCTAAGCAACTCTGAATGAGGTCAGAATCCCATAAACATCAAGTAAACTGAAAAAGCTTCCTTTGTAAATTATGTAAAGCCTTCAAGGGAAAAAATTAGATTTATGGATGAACTCACCCTAAGGCTTATGCTAAAATATCTACATTTCCTTATAATCCGTAAGACAATTTATCCTGTAATTTTCTACTATCTTAGTGAAAAGCATTATGTTCTTTCTGCACCCAAGGAGCAAGGATTCACAAAATGACAAGCTAAGTTTAAGTAATCAGGCTTCTGCTAGTAAGGAATAAGTGGAGTATTTCAGCAGAATCAAAACTTCAGCAGTTTTGTCACACACAAGAGAAGTTTTTGGCAAAATGATGCACCCTGGCATAAAAAACTAATTTATGAGTAAATAAGTATGTGTTGGGGGTTTTTTGGTGTGTTTTTTGTTGTTTGTTTGTTTACTGATACACAATTTTACAGATATTTGTTTATAGGCACAAAAATATATTTGCAAACTAACCTCACAGTCAAATTAATTGAAATTGAAGTACCTAAATAGTTGAAGCAAGTCCATGTGGAATAAAATGATGCCTTTAAAAGTTCCAGTTTCATGTAGTTTTGAACCCACTACATATTTTTTGTGTAACATGATTTACTATCTTGAATGCTGTAGATACACACTTATCACCATGATTTATCCTAAATCATTACACTGTCATTATTTTCACTGCTGTTATACTGAAGTCCTAACACCTATTTAAAACATGACAATCTTACTGTTCATTGCATTTGTAGAAATGCATCTTCACATAAGCAGCAAAGCAGCCACTGACTTTAACACAGGCAGAGATTACATTCAATAGCATTATGAAACAATATGTCTTGTTCTCATGCAAAATACTGTTAATATTTTGTGTAGATGGAGTGACTATGACAATTTTGTTGATCCATTTGGAGAAACAAGGTAATATTGGAGAAAAATGACAGCTTAGAAAAAATGAACTAGAAAAGGAAAAATTTAGCACATTAACAATTTGCCTTCTCAACCCTCATTAAATTTAGTATCTGCTCTTTTCTGGAACAGATTCTATTGCATGTGCAGATAAACGTGTGCTTGTGGATCCTAAAAGTTCTGAAAGGGCCAACAGGTATCAGGCAAACAGGTTATTTCATCTTTATGTTTCATCATACTGTGAGTAAAGCAAAGATTAATGTGAGCTTTTCTGTAAGACCTGTTAGGGTGACTGCCATATGTACTCTAAAAATGTACTCATTTCTAGAATGGCAGACCATAAGCATGTATACAGGTTCTGCTTGTTCCACTGCTTACGCACATGCTGCAAATGTAAAACTGGAAATGATACGAAGCGAAGCATGAGATTGATGGAGATCTATTATCTCAAATGCATCAAAGTGTAAGCTACAGTATTTGCATCCTCCTCACCTGTACTGTTCCATTCTTATTGCTCAGCGTAAACATACTCATTATTTATCTGTCTGTATTACTTTCAGACAGGTTCAGATCAGTGAAGTCCCCAAAGCCACACTCTTTTGCTATTCCTCAGTAACAACCACAGTGGCTTCACAATCTCTTGCTGTAATTACACCCTCCCACAGCCCTGGCATGGAGCAGTTCCAGTGTATGAACCTGCAGGGAGCTCAGTGGTGAAAGGATCACGGGTGGGCTGCAGGTGCCTGGCTCCTGCTCTGAGCCATACCCACGTCTCCTGCCCCGAGGCTATCTACCACAGCCAGCTCTATCTAGGATGGATGTCATGTGCAGCTCATATGGGCAGTCGTTTCTAATGTTGAGACTTTCTGATGTATATTCTTGGGTAACAACAAACAAGTCAACTATTCCAGCTGGTTAGATACAATTAAACAGTAGGGAAGGCTTGCCACAGATGCTTGAAGGACACAGATCTGACATACGCTCTTATAAATCCAGTGTCCTGCTTCATCTGACTTTGACTACCATTAAATTCTGTGGAAATACCTGCAACATTAGAGCTGAATATTTATACAAAGCTATCATACTAAGCCTTGAAGCTGGTATCGCCACAATGTTTTGTTTGTATTTTTGCTAGTTTGTTTTCATACTGGGTGCTCGTTACAAAAAAATCTCTTTTTTCATAAAAATCCTGACATAATTGCATCATTGGAATTACTGTTGTGTTCAGTTTGGTCAAAACCAACATAATAATAATAAAACACTAGTTCTACCATATCTTTTACCAAAATAGATAATAGTAAGCAAAATCCAATTTTTAACAAGAATTTATCCTTAGATCATAGTAAATATTTTATACAGGAAGTCAAGAAGTATTTTCTTACTGTAATTTCGCCATTAAAATTTTTTTCTATGCAAAAGCGTTTACTCTGCTGCTTTAATTAAAGCCTTAAATGAGAAAATAAAAGTCCTTTCAGCTCTATTCTGTATCTAATGTTGTTATCCATGTGATAGTTTTGTTCTTACATCACAGACAGAGAATAAATTTGTTCCATGAGAGTTCTGCTGCTCTCAGTTATTAGTAGTAATCAATACTGCCTTGTGTTACATGCATAATTGACAATTTCCTGGTGCTCTTTTGTACTAGATTACATATGCTATTCTTTACAAATAACACCTCTTTCATCAAGCAACTAATGTTTCCTCTGGGGAAAGCAAGGATTGACTCAGGAACTCTGCCTTCTCTACTACAACAATTGGCAGCCCTACCAGCACAACTGTATCAACCAGTGTAGACCAGCTGGTGTTAAAGTCAGGACTACCCAAAATTAAACCACCTCTTGCTGCCTTGAATTGTCACGTAGGACACAGAATGGTCTGTGAATATCGTGAAAGGCAGGGAGTCAGAGAGACTGAGTAGGAGACCAAATATACAAATGTCTAAGAAATGAGGTGTTTTGGTTTTTTTGGTACTCAAATTATTATTATTTATACAAGAGCTCTCATATTATTAAATATCTGAGAGGGCCAGTGAAGGGGCACAGAGAAGTTCTGCTCTCATAAGTTTCATCTGTTAATATACAAATTAAGATATGGTGATTCCTCAGAACCAAGTTAAAAGCAAGTTCTAACTTGTATTATGAAAAGCTTTTCATTTTTTTCTTTTATATTTTTCTTTTTATACACACTGGCAGTAGTGTTTTGCTCACAGAATTTAGCCCTTGTGGTCCACACAACAGCTGTTGGGAGTAAATAAATTATACTGTTCACACAGCCTGACTTCCTCTTTTTTGGATGCACTGCTCTTGTTCAATAGAAAAAGAAAGAAAAAGAAAGAAAAAGAAAGGAAAAAAAAGAAAAAAAAAAGCTTAAAAATGCAATAGATTCCAAGTATATAAAACTGGAACATAAATCTGCCAAGTCACATGACTACTAATAATACTAATTATTACAGTACTGTAATTATTGGCAATGTACATCCTTAATACAAGTACATTCTACTGAAGTAGATCCTGCTAGTTCTGAAGTTAAATTTAGACATACTGCTGTCAACAAAAAAGATCATTATTGACATTATATGCTGTATAGTTTAAACAGAAAATAACTGGAGGGAAGGAGTATATATATATTGAAGAAGTTTGCTTAAAAAAGACAAGAATAAAATAGAATTATATAAAGGCCTTCATAAAAATGGCTAAAACTGTCATACAACTTGAATGGTGCTCTGCAGGCTTTGAGTATTTTAGTCTGCTAACATACTCAGGTTTAAAGCTAATAGCTTTAAACACATATATTGTTCATGAATATGCTGCGCTGACAACTCTAATGGCAGAAATAATCTATTTATCTACAGGATGGGTAGAGCAAAAGAACATAAGTTTGATTTTACTGAGTCAGATCAAGGAGTGGAGTTTCTTACAGTGAAAAAATTCGCAGCAGTGAAATGACACTTGCAGTTTATTTCTCAGTAGTTATTTCCAATTACTTGCATGCCTGTGTTTGAAGAAATGGAGGTAAAAGAAAGAAATAAGCAAATAATTATTAAGTTGACTAATATTAACTAAGATACCTATTTTACAAAGGTATAAGTGTTCTTTAGCAGTCCAGTGGAATCTCAAAGACTGATACTGAATCCTCTTGTAAATGCAGTGCTGTAATTGGTAAGTAGGCAATCAAAGGGGATAAAAGGGAAAAACCTTGATAAGTTGTTTTATTTTCTTTTTTTTTTTTTTTAACACAAATATTCATTCTGTATTGTTAGTAAAGAAAAGGATGAATAAGTGGCTACTGATGTGCAACAGATAGACAGGTAGCCACTGTGTTCAAGAAAGGCCAGCAGTACTATTTCCAAATGGTTCAATCAGAAATTCTGAAAAAGAAGCCAATGAATTGAGGAAAAAAAATGTCCAATAGCAAATATGTAAGACAAAGCTTCTCAAAACTCCAGGAGTTACTAATGTTACTATAATAAAGTTCATATGAGATATCAATGAAGGCAAACAATTAAAAAAAAAATCATCTAGTATATCCTGCATAATACTACAACAGAAGAATAATGAGAATGAAAAATTCATGAGAGAATATGCAAGATGCTTAAAAGTTCAGAACATGAGAAGTTTCTAATCACCTGGTCAATAAATGGTCATTAATAACTGCAAAATTCATACATTCAATGCAAATGGAAGTAGGCTCCCTTGAATCTGTTCTTTACTGTGAGGGATGCCCAGAGGCTGTGGTGTCTCCTTCTCTGGAGATACTCAAAACCCACCTGGACACAGTCCCGTGCAACCTGCTCCAGGTGACCTTGCTTTAGCAGCAGTTAGACTAGAAGGTTTTCAGAGGTCCTTTCCAATCTCAAACATTCTCTGATTCTGTGAACTACTCAGATTTCATGAATCAAAGGAGTTATGATCTTCTCTCAGATGGAAATTTTGCTCCAACAATGAATAAGGTTGCAACTTCCTTTAAAATTTTTTATCTCAGTTTACTGAAGCATACACTAGATAAGAAGGAATTTTACAGAAAGTTATTATTAATTTATATGTACATATGTGTGTATGTATATACAAATACATGTGTGTGTGCATGTGTGTGTGTGGGTGTGTTTATACACTTGGGATATAGTAGATATTGTTTCCTCATGCAAAAGCCGATTTCAACTGTTCGTGAATCAAATACATTTGACCTAAGACAAAAACATATTTCTACTGATTGCAGCCTATTTAAAGTTTCTAAGCTTGACAAAATTCTTTAAAAGTCAATATTGTCCTATGATACAGCTTGCTTCAAAACTAACCACTATGCACATAAAATCCTAAGAAAATATAGCCATCCTATTATAGAGTAGATTATGACTTTTCTAGATAAAATGAATATACTTATGGCTAAACAGAGGATTGCTTTGGGCCTGCTCTAAAAGATGAAATAAAAACTACCAATTATGCCTACTCAGACTTGCGAATGTAAGTCCAAAAAGGGGAAAATAAAAAGCTAAGAGTTGATTCAGAAAAGTACCTTATTTGCAGAGGAAAAAAAAAAAAAAAGCAAAACAGATATAGTAAATGGAGCATAGCTAACAAATAGTGAAGATGCTGTGCTGCTTAGGAGAAAAAAGTGGGAAAGGTCATAATAAAATGTATGTATCCTACCACAACTGTTTTTATCCGTTTGTCCTCTACTATCTGTACTGTTATTTCTGGGAAAATGTAGGTAGGCTTTCTTTAGCAGCTTAGATCTACTTTGCCACGGTCCAGTCTCACCAGAGAGGATTAATGATGCTCTCTGTGTACTCTTTGTTCTGGTAGGAATTCAGGCCAGGCTTCCCTGTGATGGTGAAAATTGCTTTTTTTGCTGTCACTGTCGCTTCTTGCTTCAGCAACCTTGTCCAGCAAATCAGTCCTGCTCAGTGAGGTCCAAACCAGAGAAATGTATTGTCATGACCATTTGCTAAGTGTTAGCATTTCCCCCTTTTGCTAGAGCTTTGGATTGCTCCCTAAAGCAGCTTTCTCCATCATTAAGCCCAAGTATTTAACTTGGGCACAAAGCATGACTTGCAATCAGATATACCTTTATTGGATGTTCTGACAGCAGACTGAGCAAGAGTCCACTTACTGTCTGCTGGCCTTAAGAAAACAAATACAGTGTTTATATATCTAACAGAGCTTACAACTCCTCCCATGAGGGCTGCTGCACCCAGCAGAAATTTTTCTTTAGGTGGGGACTGGTGAAGTCTACCAGCTTCCATAAAATACTTTCCTCCAAGCTGAAACACTGACAGCCCTTGTAAGAGAAGAAAGGAACATTTTATTTTTCTCTACTCATTTCTTTAGTCAGTGACTTTATCTAAAAAATGTAACTTTTCAGCAAAAATATAGTTTGTCCTTATCTCTCTTACCTGAGAGCTTATCTATGGTACTCTATTATGCACATGGAATACTGAAGTACAATGTAAATTATCAGTGTATACAGGTAATTTTTCAGGAAATTTCAATCAAATATGAATGCAATTTTCAAAGCAATTATCAGGCAAAGAGGTTAGTGCATTTTAACTATTCATGAAAAAAATGCCCAAGGGTGTATATAATTTCTGGGCTACAGGCAAGCCAACATATTTTTGGAAAACAGTATGTAAGGCTCTTAAAACTCATAAAATTCAGGAATTATCGCAGGCTATATTTGAGTGGCATTAAGCATGCAGGAGTATGTAATGCTTTGTGCTGCTAAAAAAGAAGTGTTAATAAATTCAGCCCTAAAATTTCCACAAAGAACATAGGAAAACATAGGTACAATCTACCCGTGATTTCCAAGTTATAAAATCATATTATTGATTAAAAAATAATCCCAGAAAAGATTCTCACTTGCCTGCCAATATGTCACATGGGAGTGGCGCTCAACATGACTAATATGTCATTTTATGGTCATGAACATACAAGGGTGCTAGCCCTCACTGTTTTATTCTGCTTCACCTGTAGTTCACATTGTCTTCAGCTATGGATGGCATAGAATTACCAATTATATATTCATATGTTATCTTGATTATTAAAGCTGACACACACCTAAATTCTCAAGGTGTGAACCATTACCATTACAACAGATTAGATAAACTGGCTGTTCATAGTGTGTGTGCCTTAGATTCACAACTTGGATAAAATCCATTAGTTTAAGCATCCTCCATTAGGTTGTTTTTTTGTTTGGTTTGTTGTTGTTGTTGTTGTTGCTGTTTTTATACCTAGGTTAAAAGCCAGGGCATTTATAATGGACTAAGAAAGTGCATAGTCAACTCATGCAGCTATCTCTTATCCTGCAATAGCCCAATAGTGTTTGGAATTTTTTCAGTCTTTCTAAGTTGTGGGGAAGATGGAGAAATGCTCTTGCCAGTAGCAAGGGGACACATCCTCCATGGAACCATTTAGACTGTGGAATTATATCAAGGTTACAGACAAGGTTACAGCTAACTGATCAGGGGAATAAAGCCAGGGAATACACAACCACATGCTTTATCAAGTTAATGGGAACTGGGGAAAGGTGGGATATTTTTAATAAGACCTCCTGGGTTATGTACAAACCAAACATATTCTCGTTCAACACAAAGTGTTGCATGCAAAACATAATGTCTTTGAAGAATTAAACTCCAAAACCGAAGTAGTTGGTTGCTCCTTCAAGAATGGTTTAGCAGCCACAAGAAAGTAAAAAAGGTCCCTATGGGTTAGGGTCTTTGATCTACACAATCTTTGAAATGATTGAAAATGGCACTAAACAAGTTCTGTACATAAAGAATGCATCTGGTGTTCCCAATGTTCTGGACCCAGTGTAAAAGTATATATCCCATTAGGTCTGTTCTCAGGAGGGGGCTTGTAAGTCATGCAACGTTTTCATTTCAGAATGGTCTACAAGGGTTATGCCAGCTAGATCATAACCATCTGGCAGATTTATTAGAGCAAACACTTAATATTGTACTCAAGAGTAATTTCTTTATTAGTTTAGAGATAATGAAGAATTTTTAAGGACTCACAAAAGCATTCCAAGCCATTTGTTGCATCTGCAGAGAGCATACATTTTTTCCAAAATCCACTTTTGACTTCTTGGTTTCAGTAAACTTTATGAGAAACCTATTTACTCTGCATCATGTATTAGCAACAACTTTTTTTCATTCCTCGGATATTTAGCTGATCCCATCTGAGTTTAAACAGATTACACTGAGAGCTTATACGCCTTACCCAGTCACAAAGTTTTCCCCATCTTTCAGTATTTAAATACCTTGGGATTTTCTTCTGGCATAAATCCTATTTCCTTTTTTTTTTTTTTTTTCCTTTTAACTCTTGGGAAAATTCAATCTGCTGTCTCATTTCTAATTACTCTACAAATATTGAGAGTAAAGTATTAAATGCAAATTCTGATAGCAAGGCTTCAATCTTCCATCAGTACATGACCCACATCAATTTTGAGATGCCTTTGTTTTAAATGTCTTTACCCAATCATTTAAATTCATCATGATATAATGGCTCCCAAATCTATTACCTTTCAGAGTTTTGCTTGGAGGTTACAACACACTGCAATGATATGCAAAGCACTGCCAGTAAATGGGTCACCAAGGGGAGTAAGACAGATCCTAAAAAAAGCTATGCACACACACAAAAAAGGAATACAGTCTTTTAGGTTATAAATATATGGGAAGTAACTTGAGCCTTTTGTCACCCAGAGGCATTTCTTTCTTGCAGTTGTTTCTAATCTTAATCTGAAAAAACCCTAAAAAAAGCCAAAACCAAACAAACAAAAACCCCTCATTTTTTAAATGGAAAACCAAGGCACAAAGGCAACAGATGATCAATCTCACATCTCTCTCTATTAGACTTCAGAATGCCTCAGTGCCAGTGCATCTAAGCAATACAGTGGTTTTGGTAATTTATTAAAACAAAACAAAACAAAACCAACCAAACAAAAAAACCCACCAACAAACAAACCCCAAAAATACAGGCAATTTTACTTCACATCTCTGTATTAAACAAAAAGTCTTGTAATAAATTTATACAAGAAACTGAGAATTTGGTAGGTAAAGTGGTAGGTGTTTATAGTTCAAATTTAGGCTTAGAAAAGTAACAGAAAAGTCACAAAACAGAAAAAAAAATAAAGTTACTTGTGCTAAAATAATACTTTTGCTTAGTACATACTGAGAGAAAAAATGCTTAAGCTAAGTCCACTTATAATACAGAAATAACTGTTTTATAATTGGTTTTAGGAATTAACAGTGTCTATCTGCTCATTTGTGTTGAGACAAAATAGGAAAAAGATCACAAGAAGAAAAAGAACATTAATATAGACAATCAAATACAAAAGCTATATATTAGAATTTGAAATAATCAAGTTCATAATCCCAACACTAAGCCATTCTGATTTATTGTATTACATATGCAAAACAAGCTTGTCAAAGTAGCCTGCATTTAGAAGTTTGATACAGTATTATCAAGCAACAAATCCAGAAGTAGCACTCAAAAATGGAATAAACTATTAATTTCCTAATCTTTTAAAAAATGTGATACATGCTGGTACTTTCTAAATTTATAGTTATATACTAAATTCTTCATTTATTTAAGAATAATAGAAAATTAACTTAAACATTACAGGCCACACTTTCAAAGGTGCTAAAACCTGAAAATTACTCCTTGAACTAAAGCAGAATAAGGGTTACATGATGGAAATCTTTCATGGTCTTCCTAGACACTCAGGCAATTTTATACAAAACTGTATGCATTTAAAGAACAAACACTTAAGAAAACCCTCAAAAGTCAGTATCTGAACATAATCCATCCCCCTGTGTCTTGCAATATCCAAAATACTTTCTGGGTATATTTATACATGGAGTGTGGGGTGAACACTTCATGATGACAACTAAAATTCCACGAAGAACTGTTCAGCTAAAAATGAAAAATTGAAACAATAGCAAAGAACAGGTAAATTAAAGTAAACCCCAAATTACTACAGCAGGGTGCATTAAGATCCCCATGTACTATCCTATAAGCCAAATGCAGCTTGGTGAGCACAGCTGAGCATACTACTAAAGGAGTCTGGTACAGAAGGACTAATACATGAAAAATATTCAGGCTTTCTTTCTTTGTCTGATCCTTTCACATCCACTGCATATTGAATACATACAGAGTTACCCTTCCTAAAATTATTTAAGAATTATACCTGTTGTTTTCTCACCTACTGCTGCTTCTTGCGCGTGACTTCGATAAAAAAATAGATAAGGAAGAATATCCAAATAACACCATTTTTGGAAATGGAAATTGAGTTTACGCTTACTTTATAGTATTACTTTGTACAGTGAGCAAAGGGATACATTTATAAAATGATAGTGGCCAAAGTAGATAAGAAGAAGTGCTTACAAGGGATAGTGAAACTGGATAGAGAAGAAATAAAGCTTGAATATCTCTCAGGAGTTTATTGTGAAAATGGACTCAGTTAAGAAAAAAAAATTACCTATTTAATCCATCTACTGCAGTTTACCTCTGGGAATAACACTGAAGGCCTTATTGATAACCCCATGAGAATGAACATAAAGAATAAACTGCACAGTATGAATTTTAGAAACTTATCCCTCTCTTTAAGTTCACATTACTGCATTTATTTATATTCAGTTATTTCTTCAATTTGTTTTCACTAAAGTATTCCCACCGAGATTGTCGTATGGAGCTGCTCCTTTTGTGCAATGTTGTGTCATTTTCTTTGACTTAGGTATACTTTCAGGTAATTGTTAGTGACAAGGCATGGCAGTTAATCCATAGGGATGGTTTTATGCATCATCACAGTAAAAATCTGATTTGATCCAACTCCCAAGCACCCACCCTAGACATCAATTGCAAGTCAGCCTATTGCATCTAATCCCTGAAGGCAGAACAAGGTCTACGGTTTAGGTAAATGAGAAAAGAACCTCAAATCCTTAACACCATAAAAATACAGGTTTTTTGAGTCAGATACATTAATAAACTGAAAGCAAGGTATTTTGGAGGGGAACCCCCCCCAGCATTTGTGTAATTTGGCACTTTGTATGACATTATATAGCTTAGTCATATTGTTAATTCCAAGAAAGTGATCCAAGCAAAATCTTGAAAGATTCCTGAAGTTAGAATGAAACTTCAACATGCTTAACATTTTATCTCAGAGAAACAGAAGGAGGCAAAACACATTTGGCACTTTACATGATTGAGCTGCATAACTATAAAGCAGAAGATGGAAAGACAGCGGCTTTTATTAAAAAAAACAACATTCTTCATTCTTTATTTTTTGGTGTTGAAATCAAAGGACCAAATCAATACATTTTAAAGAGAGATATTTGTACTAACTCACCACAGCCAAGCAGATTGAATTCTCTACTTTGGAATCTTCTCTGCCATTGAATGCCTGGCGAACATTGTTCAGTTAAAAACTGTGCACTTTTAGTATGCTTATCACCCAAATATTTATTATTTTACAATAAAAATAATAGTTGTGTGTAAATTTGTCAGTGTGAGTGCATGTTTTGCTTGGAAAAATTCTATTCTCTTGTATAAATTCATCAGTTCACAACACCAGAATCAATACTGTCAACTTAATTATCTTTCAGCTTGGGAAAGGTGGAATCAGATCCCTTCCTATCTGTTTAAACAGTAAAAACGAGCACCTCTTTGCATGTTTTACTATTGCATTCACCAGCATGATTTGTGTCTCTTTCAGTGATTCCCAGGGACAGAAAAAAAGTAGTTTGCTGGAAACTTGCGCTCCCTCTGGTGTCTGAATCAAGCATGAAAAGCCAGCAAAAGCACTAACATGGGGTCAGTATTACAAGTGCAGAATGAATTTTTAGATTTCCTGGCCACCCTAAAAATGTTACATAAAAGATAATTTGATACCAATTTATTTGAAAGAGGATGAAGTGTATATATTTGGATTGGATTTTCATTTGCCCCACTGCATATTTAATAAAACAGACAATGTATCCATGATTTCCAGCTATGATGCCTTGTAAACATTACCAGTGACTAATTGAATAGTCATTTGAATCTGCACAAAGCAATTTCCCTCCGTTAGAGCAAACATGTCACATCCTGTCAATGAAAAATCTATTTAACATCAACCCCAATTACAAGCATTTTGGAATGAGGCACCAGAAATCTATTTGTAACTAAAAATCCCGGTATGTATAGTGTAGGAATTTGGCTTAACAACGCAAGTAAATTTATTCTTCACTAAAATTTTGCCTACAGCAAAAACTATAAAATAAAATTTTTCCTTCTATTATAATGGACTTTTAACACATCAATACCAGATAGCTATAGGCATTAGTTAATTTTCACGGTTTCATAATAATTATTTCTTATTGTTTGTCTCTTTGGGTACCAAGAGCGAGGTCCAGATTTAAAAAAGCCTTAAACCCCAAGAACATAAATTCATCCATATTCCTTCAGATGATAATATCACAAACACAAATGAAATTTGCTATCATTAACTTTCTTTATTTTTTTTTTCTTTTTTTTCCCCTTTGTTCTATTTGGATTACAACTAATACATTTAACTAACACTATCCTAAAATGTAAGCATGCATAATTGATTCTATGCCATTCTGAGAATTTTATCTGGACTTGAAAGCAAGAAGCACTGAATAAAGGCCAGAAACATTATTTCCCTTTAAAAATGATGGCAAACCAAACAAACGTGCAAAAAGCTGTCATGTTTGGGAGAAATTCTTGTCTTTGTTTCACTTATCTAGGAATCCTGGGGAGGAAAAATGAGCATCTGCTTTATTTCAAACATAGGTTAATTTATTTTGCAGATACCTACATATTTGTAGAAGAGAATTGTAAATTTTCCCAGTTGACAAACTACCTATGACTATCACATTGATGTGGGTACAGTTCCTTGAAATATTTTCACAGATTTGACTGATTTATGAGCCTTGTGATTTAGCTGAGCTATTCAGCACACGTCAGTTTTGTTTAAACCTGCAATTAATGTGCAAATTAAAGGAAACTGAACCAAATTTGAGTGAGGAGATACAAACAGCTTTCAAAACTTTCAGACCAATGCAAAAAATACCTGAAGGTAGACCAATGAGATCACAAAGCTTTAACAGGAAGTCAAAGCTAATACAAATGGTGTGGGCAAGACTCTGATCAGATCCGACTGCACATATTCTGCACTATTCACCACTCAAAGCCTGCCAAGGAGCCACTGCGCTGCTCTAGGACAGAGGCACTGCCTCAGTGTTAGCAGGTATCACACTGATTTGTGTTTTCACAGCAAGTAAGAAGACACGCAGAGAACAGCAGCAGCGTACAAAGGCACGATTTGCAGCTGTGAAGAGGAAAGTTGCATTTGAAAACAAAACAAAGTAACAAAACTCTCAAACAAAAGAGAAAATAAACCCCCAGCAAACACACATAAAAAAATCCAAACCAAAACAAAAAGCACCCTGAATAGACAAGTGGGGGTCAGTGGATAAAATGAAGTAAAATCTTATCCGTATCACTATCCTCATAACCAAAGACCTTTTTCTCTGTGTCACTGAGCCAAATGACCCAGCCTCCACAATTCCAAAGACACCATTCTTTAACTAAAAAGATAACACTGATTTGCCTTTGTACAAGAAATGTTAATTCATTGTGGTTTAAAGGCCATCCGCCGCCGCCCCCCATTCTGGCAGGTTTTTCAATATGAGGTAATGATGAGACTCTAGGAAATGGTCCTAAAAATCCTGTTGGGATTAAGTAAAGTCATACTGAATGCTGTCTTCTTGCTAGGCTTCACTGCATATCAGTTCCTGAGAAGGCCATTTGGGTGCAATCCTGTAAAGTGCCTGTGGATTGGGCAGCTCCTGGGGGAAAGGACAGCAATTTGAAATTAGCAACTAAATCTGAATTTATCTCTAAGGATTTAAGAACTTTATTTCATCTAGATTAGAGTCCTGTTCTTTGGTGTCAGAAGGTATTTGCGACTGTTAAAAGCAAGAATGTCAAATAAGGGCCTGGATTACCCACAGCTTTATCCTGGTAGGCAGAGAACAGCCAGACATATGCCTCCTTCTTTCTCACAGATGCCACAATATTTCTGGATTAGGAGGAGGGGATATATTGGACCCTAACAGTGAAAAAATTGGCTTGAGGAAGTCTGACACAACAGGGAGTTTATCTTTCACAATGGAGAGCAATTTTGTCTCTCATGCTAAAAAGTATATATTTATGTTCAACTGGTAGTATATGTAATAATTTCAACATTGTCATTTTGTATTGTAATTATTATCTATTGTAAATCCTTCTCACTCTGGAAAGTAATACAATCATTTTACAAAAGGATATATCTTATATTTTGTAATTTTTATATGTGTTTTTATAAGTTAAAATGCATTTACATAATACAATTTTAATAATTTTTAGTATTCCAAAGTAAACAAACTGACTGAATGGGTGTGGGTTAAAAATAAACCAGTCACTGATAAAACCTATGAAACTGAAAACAAAGTTTTATTATATTTCTTGGGGTTTTTTCAGAAGAACATTATTTGCAATATGAAACTGTTGAAACATTATTATCTACAGAAGTCCAAAGTATGATTTAAAACAGATTTGAAGTATTTTAGATGTAAATAAATATATTTAATTTGCTTTTAAAAAATACTTCAGAAAACATAAGTAAATCTTTATGTTTCTCTGCCAATTACTGAAATATGTAGTAAAATATGTAGTAAAAATTTTGAGGAACAATAAAAAAGTGTAAATATATAGACAAGAGATACTGAATTCTTAATTCCTTAAAGCTATATACATAAATCCTTGCTTTGATTTTTTAACTAGCCACTTAGATTTACAACAGTAGTGAAGAAATAATAGGACAATTAAAATTTTAAGATTAGCTGAAAAATATCTGATATATATCTACTGAAACCTAAAACTACATACAGTTTAAAATAATCTATTGTATAGAAAATTGAGTTTATTTGGAAATTTTGAAGTTTATCATGAAAGAAATACAAATTAAGTGTCTTTTCTAGTTTTGTGTTTGTTTTGGTTTTTTTTCTTGTACTTTTTTCCTCGGTTATGATAGGAGTTAACAATCTCCTTCAGAATCCACAGATTCAAATGATAAAGGCAAGGGATTAAGCACAGCCGATTAACAGTCTGTGTCCTCTTCAATTTAGCATTTCCACTGTAGATAAACCCATATTCAGACTGAAGTTATAATAAACACATTGTCCTCAATATCATTTCCCTAGATGACCTCCTCAAAACTGACATTCAAGTATTCTTATGGAAAATTACAGCTCACAGTAACAGAAAAAGTAGCCTAGACAATATACACCCACACAAATAATATTGCAAATTAAGCCAAATATGCAGAAAGCAAATGGATAAAATTATAGTTTCACTCTAAGTGTTTTATTTTCTTCAGTTCTGAGTAATTTATTATTACTATAGGTTTGCCATATAAAATAAATGAATTTTCTTTGATTTTCTTTATTGCTTGCATTGTAACTGCATTATTATTTATACTTATGACCAAAAAAATACAAAAAATCTCAATGGATCACAGTGGTTGCAATTTTTTTTCCCTTTCAAAGGCAAAAAAACCCCCAAAACCCCAAGAAAACAAACACAAACAAACAAACAAAACAAAACAAAACAAACAAACAAACAAACAAACAAACAAAAATCTCAGTGAAATTCTACAGCTACCTTAGATACTCTGAAATAGAAGTATTGCTGTAAGGAAAGGGATACCAAAAAACACTTGTCCAATGAAAAACAGCAAATGAATAAACATCTACATGGACAGAACTTCAGTAATATTCTGCTAGGTATGACTTCTGCTAGGTATGACTTTATGATTTTCACTTAAAATTTAAAAAGACAGCCCCTAAAAAGGAAGATAGATTTTGCTTTGTAAGGACATTTTAACATGGGGAATTCTGTCAGGATTCTCCTACTATCTCACATTTGAAATCCAGAATATTACGGGTGTAAAGAAATGCTAGTATTAATACAGACACAAACTGTGTAACAGGTTATATTAATATCTTAACCTGGAAGCTCAAACTATTTTAAGGAACTATAGATTTATATGTTATTTGACTTCTTCAGACAAAAACAGTAACACTTTCTACTATTTTATTGTAACTAACTAAACTCATCTACCTTGTTAAAGTGACTGTATTCTACTCTTATTTCCATTAGTTTATCTAATCACCACCCAGAGAAGGATTCCAGTGAAGCAATTCTGAAATAGGATGGAGGGATATGTGCATTTATTTATCAACTCTTTGGCTAAACTACAAAAATAAGAGACAGGTCATGCTATATACTGAAAAAGAACTGCAACAAACAAAACAAAACAAACAAACAAACAAACAAAAACCCACACAAAACCCCCTGAGCTTAATTTTGGTTAGTTTTTCACTAGAATTTATTTGAAGTAAGCATTGCAAATGACTGCAGTTAATTCATTTTTTTGTTTTATTGTTTTCACCAAACTTAAAAAAATGGTGCAAAAAATTATTCAGAGTAAGTTTCATAATCAGAGCATTTATTAGGTTTGGATGATCCCAGCCACCTTTTCTTCTAGAAACCAGTTTCAAAACTCTTTTAAATCAATCTGTACTGAAGAAAGAATTGAAAATATTAATTTAACCCAAAAACACTCACTTTGAAGTATTGCTTCAAAAACTAATTTCATGGTCTGTTTCCATAACAATGTAGATTATTTTTGTCAGCTAGGACTCATATAATGAAGCGTAACATCTTTAATCAGATTATATGGACTACTATTTAAGACTGTTTAGAGTGATTTGGAGACACACAAACTTACAGCATGTGATTTGTAGGTCAGTTTTCCTTAAGCATCTTTATGGGCAGAAGGTCACATATATTCCTCACCAAAAAAGCCACTGTGATTTACTAATTAGTGATAAGATATACAGCATATAATTAAAACATCATATACTTAAGTTATTCATTCTTATGCTTGTTTCCCAATAGAATCTTTAAAAAATGTTTATCATATTGTAAAGGAGAAACCTTACCTTCAGCTTATCACTAATAAAAACCTTGTCTTCTCATTCAGCTACATATTTTTATGCATGTGTTTATATTTTTATATTATAGAAGATATAAACCAAGTAGATACCATTTACATGCTATTTAGAGTAAAGAAAACCTAAAACCAGGAAGTGCAAACCACGCTTTTTGCAAAAGTAAGTGGACAAAAAGGTCTACAGAATGTAAAATTAAATTTATCAGCCTTTTCTTACTTTAAATCTAACAGCAAATGCCATTAGCTTTTATAGAAAGTTGAATGTTATTCATTGCTAGTCACTCAGCCCACAATATTTTATTATTTTTCATTTGATATCAAATATTCTTTTCCCAGACATTCACATATATTTTTCCATGTCTAGTTTCCTTCATTCCTTAATTAAGGAAACTTCTTTTTATTAGATTGGAGGAACTTATTATTTATTAAAACTGGCTTCTAAAATAAGACTGAGTTAGCGGAGCTGATGTTCCTTCAGTGAGAACAAATAAAATATTAACCCCCAATGCCCTCTCAGGGCAAGCTTACCCCAGTGAGTAATTAAAAGATGAAGGATAAAATCCAGAATATAAACAAATTTGGGAAGAAATTATCTATGTCATTATCCATGTAGTAAGAAGGAGTCCAATGAGAAAGGAAGAGGGAAAGAACAGAGTTGTTAAGACCCGCTCCTTTCTGTGCACACAGGGGTACACTCACACACACACACACGCACACACACTCGTGCACACAGAGCCACCATAAATATGGTTTTCCTCTCACAGTACTCCTCCTTTAAGCAGCTTGGTTGTATTTACGTTTGCAAAGCTCCCAGTATTCCCAAACCTTACCCCTTTATTTTTAGCTTTCAAGTTTTTGCTTCAGCTGATGAGAACAGGAAAAGAAGGTGGTATGTTTATTGCTGGCAGACAGCTTGGAAATTCTGAGTAAAGAAGCCAATCAAGGCAGAAGGATTATAAAAATCAAAGTAGAAAATTTGCATATTTAGAGTATGGTTACTGAGAAATAACAATGCCTTAATTGTGTAAATCAAACCCCCAGCAAAAGTGAAGGGATTTGCATATCTGGGAGAAATCTATCATGTTATACATCCATAACTGCATCCTAATTAGCAGAAAGCACTAGTTTTAGTGGAATATTAAATATAAGTACTAGTTGTGTTTTTATTTTCTTGTGAAATAATAGACTTAGCTTGTTTGGGGCCTGATAAGAACAGGTTTTCTTGCCTGCAGGAAGCAATACTATTCAAAGCGACCAAAGATATGTCATGCCATACAGCTACAATCTTTAAGATTAGGATTATATAAATGTTCAAAGAGTTCTGTATTACAAATTGTGTTCATCCTTTGTCTATAGAAAGTGGTTTAAAGAAGCCCTCTTGAGAAAGTATTGCACACAACAGATGAAAGTTTAAAGCCACCTGATTAAATCCGCATAATAAATCACCTTGACTTAATTTTAAATATAGTGAATGAAGAAAAATAAGTTGGACTGAAAAGTTTCACAGGCAAAAATCCTAAAAAAAAGCCCCTTCTGACTGAATTACTATAACGATTTTCTATTATCTATTAAAATCAAGCAAAGTTAATGGTAGACTCAGAAATTTTACAATAGAATAAAGAAAAAAATTAGGTAAATTCTCCTTTAAAAATTATCATGTAACTATATTTGTACCATTCATGCATGGAAGCAAAAAAACCCCTATATTACTTCAGATTAAAGTTTATTTCCCCTTTCCTCTCTTGTGAATGATTCTCAGCAGAATTTTAGATTAAACTTAAGGCTGGCTGACATATCCTGGCCACCACTTGCAATCAAGTGTTGCACTGAAATGTAAGAGAGAATCCATGCAAGCATATTCAATCTACAAAAAATTACTAATAATGCATGTTCAGAGGAATTATCCATTGCCACAGATAAAACAAGGATGAAAATCAGTCAGATGCTTTGAAGACCTAGGCACTTCTCATAGGCAGAACTGGTGAGCACACTGCAGAGAGGGTCTCAGGGTACTTACCATCCTCTGTGGGCACATAGATATTCAAATACAGACAGTCTTCATTTTGATCTTGAACATATGTCACCACAGTATCCAGATTGGCTGTAAACCAGACTGGCAGCATATCGTTGAGCAGTGACCTCTCATCCAGGTACTGCGGGCAGACAGCGGCGAACTGTGTGGCGTTGCGGACACCCGTCCAAGACGATGGTGGCTCCGGGGGCTGAAATCGCCTTTCTCCAGTTGGAGGAGAAGCATAAGGAACACCTAAGTACTGCTCCACTGGACCAAGGATCTCATTAGGCAAAGGTGTTCTTAAACCACGTATTTTGCCATAATTCGTAGTAACAACTGGGTATTGTGCTTGGCCATCAATGAGAGTAAATCTTATAGCTAGTGCAGTTATCCACAGGAGGAAGTTAGAATTCAACATGACACACACTGGTGTGAAGATCAAAGGCAGCCATAGGAGTCCCATTGGTTTCGACATTATTTAAATCAACATCAGCAGGGCTCTTTTTTCCGCAGCCAGGAGAAATTAATCAGTCAAGGAAAATGAAAACTAGTAAAAAAGTAGTCAAAAAGAGATGAAGTGAGGGAAAATGTTTCTTTGTTCAGGAAACAAAAAAACAAAAGCTGATGTGTGGTAGGTGCCTCAGCTGACTGGCTGTAGACAAATCCCAACGTCAGAAGAAACAAGGGAGTGTTTGCCCCTAAGGCCCATCCCAGACTTCTGTGTTGAATTAATTTTGGCAACGCACAGCACTTCCCAACAAGTAGAGTGGTGAGAGATCTGCAGTTATTCCACTGCCCCAGTGAAATGGCTCCTTCCAGTGAAATCCAGCCCACTCAGTCAGCCTGAGGCCAAGAGAAAACAAGCAATTCAAATCAACAGAGAAATTTATGTTGGCATAAACCTTAAAAAAAAAAAAAAAAAAAAAAAAAAAAAAAAAAAAAAAAAGATAAAGATAAAGATAAAATGCCACCCCAACATTATATTCACACAGTACTTCCATGCCAAAGCCCACAAATGTTTTTATGAGCTTTAGACATCATGGTTAGCTATGTGTTTGCAATGAAATGTAAGTTAAGAGAGCTAAACCTGAAGCCACAATCTCGTCAGAGGTTATACCACAAAACAAATGTTTCTGCTTCTCTGTATGCTTCCAAACCAAACCACAGCCCAAACACTTCTGATTTCAGGAAGAGTATCACATTTAATTGCTAGCTTGTGGATATTTTCTGCCCTAAATAAACAGAATCTTCATTTTTAAACATATTTGCGCTCTCACAGGAACAATTCATTACTTTTGTTTCCTGTATTGGATAATCTTTTTACTGTGAAATTACAAAAATACTACAGAATATTTTTCACAGACATGACTTTTTTTCTGTATAACAACCTAACTTACCTCCATCTTATTCAGAAATTCCAATGAATGCAATAAATAATTAGTTCAAATCAAGTGTGAGAACAGTCAAAATGAGATACGAATTTACTGGGTTTCATATCTTTTTTCTGTGTCTGACAAACAGAACAATGGAAAACTAAAAGAAAAAAAAAGCATGATACAATCTCTTAGGTCAGCTTTTGGCCTACATAGTGTTACAATTATGTAACATTACCTGCTTGCATTCTCCTACTTTTATTTTTAAATAGAAGGCAATTCATACAATAATTCTGTAAATTTTTAATGAAATACAAGTCACTTGCATGTCTATGTTAACCATTACAAAGTGTACAAATAAACACACATCAACATTCTTCTATATGTCCAAAGAAATTAAGGACTTGCTTTTTACCCATTACTCAACTCAAAAGCACATACAGAAATTCCACAGGTGAAATATTCCACAGGTAAAAGATTCCTTGTTATAGGAAGCTGACACTGATACCTTATATTTGGTAGGATAAACACAAATCTATATATCAAAATTAAGTGGACTAGCAAGTCCTGTTTTCAGTCAGGATTCAGACATGGAAAATAATTTGAAAGATATTTTATTCTCTCAGAAGTCCTGGAATTCTTCAATTACTTAATTTTAGCACTCTTACCACAAAATCATTGAAACACCAGAACACCAGAGACCAGAAAAATACCAGAGATATTACTTGTGATGGACCCAAATTTCTACCGGCATTTTCTCTAGGACTTGCAATTTTAGCACAATTTCTGAAGGACAAATCATTAAGAGCTCTAATTTTCATGTCCCCAAGAGGATGACCAGGGCCATCGGTCCCTGAGTTATGCTGCAGGAAGCCCTATGCCCAACCTCACACCCAACCTGTATCCTAGCCTCACTGAGCCCCCAGGTAGACCTTGGACCTGACTCCTCACCCCACCTGGCCTGATGATTATTGGCAGAGTCCTGCCCCTGTTCTCAGCCACACTCAAGGGGGGGCCTTAGGAGTTCAGAGTCTTGCCTGGCCACCTCTGTAGTGCCCACAGCTCTTGGGTGATCCTCCCCCATGGGCAGCCCCACTTCAGCTGCTCCCTGGCACTCAGAACAGTCAGCCAGCTATGGGTCACTCAAAATTCCTTCTCAAGTGTCACTTTCTCATCTGATTTTTGCTACCATCTTTAACAATGGAAATCAGTACCAGGTGATTGATTTTGAGTAGTATTCCTCTTGCTCTGTCCCATCCTGATTTTGGCACACTTTACTGATCAGGCAGCACAAATCAGTTTTTCCAGTTATAGCCAACTGAGGATTTAAACCGCGCTTAGGGAGGAGCAACAGATCTTATTGCCTTGACACTCACACTGCAGAACTTTGTAATGACATTCTAAGAAATGTGGAATACAGCACTAAGAAAATTGACAAGGTGGAAGGAAACACAGTGATCCAGATGATGAATAATGGGTAGAGAAAAAAAAAAATTCTGGGCAAACAGCAAGCAAAAAAAGAGGAAACAAAACAAGAAAATGGGAACAACAAATAAACAAGAGTGAACACATTACCATCAGGGAGAGAACCAAAAATGACAACATGAAGGAAATCCTCAGCTGATACAGAAGAGATAATATACAATTGTAAAAAAATGTGACATACTAAACAGCACGGCTTTCTTTGCCACCTGGGCAGATGCTGGCTCATATCCAGCCAGATTTCAGACAGCATCCCTAATTTCCCTTCAGCTGAGCAGCTTTCAAGACACTGTTCCACAAGCCTGGAGCACTGAATGGGGTTTTTGAAATCCAGCTGCAGGACCTGACTCTTGGCCTTATTGATCCTCATAGAACTGGTCTCAGTCAATCCAACCTGTTAAGTTCCTTTTGCAGAACCTTCCTATGCTCCAGCAGATTAGTACTCCCATACGATTTAGTATCGCCTGTGAATTTACTGAGGATGCACACGATTCCCTCATCCAAATCATCAATTGAGATATTAAACTGACCCCAATACTGAGCCCTAGGGAACGCCACTGGTGACTGGATTTAAATCGATTCACCACCGCCCTCTGGGCCTGACTATTCTGAGTTTTTCACCTAGTGAAGACTGCACCCATCCAAGCTATGAACATCCAGGAGAATGCTGTGGGAGACAGTATCCAAAGCTTTACTGAAGCCTGCATAAACAAACTCCATAGCCCTTCCCTCATCTACCAGCTAGATTACGTTATGACAGAAAGAGATCAAGTCAGTTAAACAGGATCTGCCTTCCGTAAACCCATCTGTGAGTATCATCTGGGCCTGATTTGCTGGCTGTCCTTCACACAGCACGTGATGACACTCAGGATGATCTGCCATGACCTTCCCCAGTATTGAGGTTAGGATGACAGGCCTGTAGCTCCCTGGGTCATCCTTCTAACCCTTCTTGTAGATGGACATTTGCTAATTTTCCATCAATCTGACCTTCTCCAGTTAACCAGGACTGCTGGTAAAAGGTTTAAAGTGGCTTGATAAACTTTCACCAGCTTCCTCAGGTGCATCCCATCTGAGCCCATAGACGTGTGTGTGTTTAATTTGCTATAGGTCAGTAAGTAGCAGGTCACTCCTCGATTAAGGGGACTTCACTTAGCTCTCAATACTACCCCACTTTCCAGCTCTGGGAGCTGTGCATCTGGAGGACAACTCATTTTGTTATTATACTGAGGCAAAAAACCCAGACTGAGGCAAGAAAAGCAAAAAAAAATCTTGTTTAGGGTGGGATTCCTGCCCAGTTAGGCAGAAAATTTCACACATTTCAGTTCATTGACATTACTAGAGGAATTACCATTTTCCTAAAGTTAGTTTCACATGTGGAATGTGTACAAGCTCATACACAGACAAAGACACACAAAATAATTTTCAGTAATAATATTGAGAGGTAAGGAAAAAGGCACGCCACCTATTGATTCGTGAACTTTGACGACTATGCTATGATGTTAGATACATCACTGAAAATGTTGGAAGATGGAAATAGACAGTCACAGATTTCAATTAGTGTTTAATCTTAAATAGAAAACCTATACGTATTATACCTATTATTAATTATACATATACAGTCAGCTATTTAATATACCTTTACATACTGAATCTAGTTGTCATGCCTTTGTTTATTATCACTAATAGTGTTGTACTTCTTCCATATTCTCTTTTACTGCTTCAAATGTTAGAAAATGCATACAAGCTTACTTGCAAAATGTTCCTAGTTGGAAGTATCGCTCACTCAATCGAAAACAATCAATCCAAGTCAGAATATACAGTTTAAAATGACAACTTCTGGCAGCACACCACACAAAGAGAAGTCAAGGAACATCTGAAATCACATATGTTCATACATGATTTTGTTATTGACAGAAGAGTGTAATTTGAGGCTAATGGGACGTTTATAGTCTTTGAAGAAAATACAGATTGAAGTTAACATGGATGTGTGTCTGGAAATACCACTTATTCTTGTTTATAAATCTGTGCCCCAAGACACTCTTAGAGATGCTTAAATAGGCTATGAATCAGGCCTTCAGGGCTGAACTGATGGTTTCCAGGATCTGCGGTTACCACTTTTTCAACCTGAGGAGAAGATTCTCAGTAGCTTCTTCTGTAGCTGCTTGGGAAATAGAAGACATGGCTTAGAAGTCCTCTTTTCTCCCATGTAGAATAGAAAACTAAAGTGATTTCAAGCTTTTGTTTTGTATTGAGGTTTTTGTTTTTTTTTTTTTCAAATCATCCTCTTGTCCAGGTCATAAACAGTTACAAGAAAACTAAACAGAAATATAAACTATATGAACACAGTAAACTGAAGACTCTGCAGATATCTTGGGGTTTCTCAGGCTTTGTCTAAAACAATTAGTGCAGAACAGTACACCTCAGTTTTAAGTCACTGACCACTTTGATTCTCTGTCCCTCCCTTCTGCTCATATTCCCAACGAGTTTATTGGGCACCTACATAGTTCTGACCTCAACAGGGAGTCAGGGTAAAAGACTCACATTCCTATCATTAGATATACACTCTGAAAGCATACAGTCAGCTTGACTAGCTGAAATGTAAGAGCAACCAGCTAGTCAGTAGGAAAAAACCTTACAAATTTTATAATCAATAAAATTTCAGATTTTCCTCATACTGACATTTTACTAAGTATTTAACGCATTTCACAGAATATGGGAATTCAAAAAATACTTCATTTACCAAGAACATGAGCTGTGCTTTTCTTCTTTCCATTTCCTTTGTCACCTTGAAATAAGAAATTTTGAAAGCTATTATGTGAAGTGGGTAAATATGGGGGTTTTCTTTGTTGTTTTAGCCTGTGTCTGTGTGTGTTTAGATGATTCTTTTTAAACAAAAGCAATTGAAATATTATCATATTGTAACAGATATAAATCTATTTAACAAACTAATGTTCTTGTATGATACTGGAAATAAGAACTATCCAACGCACAGATTTTTTAAACAGGCCTACAGTATTAATTTTAGCCATATGTGCATATAAATTGAAATATTTGCAGAAAACTAACTACATAGTTGTCTTCTGTAAAAGCTCTTCCCAAAGCAGGTTTAAATGCACCTCTACCTCATAATCAGCACTACATCCTCTTAATAGTCAGCATATTTAAATGTTCATTCAATAACAAAAGAGCAGTTTTTCCACATATCAGTGAATGCAACTGCACAATAAAGCAGAAAACTCCCTGACACATGGTCCAGTGTCTTTGTTCAGCCTTATGAGAACTTACAACAAACATCGTGCCCTGTACTGTGGCCATGAAACTTAGCATTATAAACTTCGCTAGGGATGAGTATCTGAATAATGTCTCACAGAATCACAGAATGGTTTAGGTGGGAATTACAACTTATTAATTCACAGTCAAAAATTTCCTCAAGATTATAAATTTAAACTGAGAAGAATGTGATGCTAATTTAAGAATTATGATGTATTCTTGCTTAAAGTGAAAATAAACACTAGCTATATAAACATCATGATTGACCTTGAAGTATGTCTTAGTTGTATGATTAGAAGTCAGTGAAGTCAAAGATATATTTTTTAAATAAATAATAATAATTTTAAATAAAGCCTGAAAAGAAATACAAATGGCATACAAACATTGAATTAAACAGGTTTTTGGTTTTGGGGTTTTTTTTGTTGTTGTTGTTTTTGGGTTCTTTTTAAGAATATGCTGTGTTTACCCTTCTATGAATTTCTCCAAGTGAGAGAAATAGGCTTGGACAGTGTCAGTAGATCCCTCAGGTTAGAAACTACAATCACCATTTATTTTTCAGAAAATGGGCACATATTTCTTTCATATCATTGCTTTTTGCCTGGAGCTACCACTCTTATTCTGAATTTTTAAGTCTCATACACTATCAAAAAGAACAACAGGATTATAAGAAAAACCTGTGTGGTCCCCACAATGTTTTTGAAAACTGCGATTCTCTTAATAATGAAAATGATTTGAAAAGCAAGCAGAGGGAAAGAAAAATGTGATGATCATTCCTTTCCAAGAAAAAACAAAGAAATTCACCTTAGCATTCTCAAAATATCACCTGTTTTGATTTAATTACAAGAGGTGGTTGTTGAACAATCACAGATATTATTTCCCTTATTTTTTCTGTATTTAAAATTATAAATAAAATGTATGGCCAGAAGGACCCAAGTCTAACTGGGAATGCTCAGTCATCTCACTGACTTCTTGAACAGTAATTTCAACTGCTATTACAGATAAGTATAGAAGAATTCCAGTGGTTAGACAATTTTCAGTACGCTTGCTGTTTCTTAGGATAAATTGATGAAGATTGCAAAAAAACATGAGGTTTCAATATTAGGAGGGAAAAACACGGCATAAAGTCCTTACAAACATAAGCCTGAAATAAGAATAATCCCAAAATTACAGGTGTGTTCCATTCAGCTCAAATTGTGGTCCGAATTTAAATTTCCCATGACTGAATTTACACTGTAGCTTTCGGTTGTAGTCTAATTGCAGCTGTGAAGTCATAAGAAAATACTACATTTCTAGTACATACGCTAGAGAAATGCACAAAAATTAGCAGCAGTACAGTCTAGCACAACCAATGACATCATTTCCAGCTTTTACTTCTGATATAACCTTGTAGAAGAAATGTAACACACTCTGGATCTCTCTTCGTTTCTTCTATGCACTTCTCTTTGCTTAAATTCAGATGTGTTACTACAAAAATAAAAAGATTATGATCTGAAACATAATGTTCAGCCTTGAGTTTCTTAAAGGCAAAAGCCCCTGTAGAGTAAAATCTCTTATGCACAGAGCAAACCCCTAATTTATGGATATGGAAAAAAAAAAAAAAAAAAAAAAAATGCACACAAAAATCAGTATTTTATACATTAGGTTTACAAAGTAGGTCTTCATAAGTTGAATAAACCCACAAAAAAATCAAAATTCACTACCCACTACCACTATAAGACCTCCAAAAGAATGCATTTGTAACATGGAATGAGTCTTATCTCCTCTCCAGTAAGAAAGGTCAAATGACTGAAAAGAAAAATTCTTAAGGAAGTCTAACAGGTTTTGTCTAAATATTATAAAAAGAAACTCACAGGTCTCAGTCCCCTCCTTCTTGTCTTCACCATTGAACTTAAGTGTATGCCCTTGTCAAGGATGAAAGAAACTAAAACTCTTGTCTGAACCAACTGAGAAACTGTCTAAGGGACTGATTGATATGCAATGTGATCTCTTGAGGCTATTTAATGATTAGAATTTGATATCTCCCTCTAGGTATTCTAGTCTCAGAAAGGAGACATTAAAAGAGTTACAATAACCAGAAACAGGGTGGAAAAAGCAATTTAAACCAGCTGGTCATGTGAACACACACAAACATATACACAACACACACACCCATAAGGTCATAACATATTATATGGCCAAAAAAAAGGTTGCTGCTTTATTATACAAATTCTTAGAACTTAATTACACAGGAGACATAAGCAGGACATTTTCATTGCATTACCTGGTTCAGTTAACCAGGTGGTGATACTGCCTTCATTCATATGATAATGTCACAATTACATATTCATTCTGGAAATGGGGAAGTTGAGTGGCTAACCTCATTAACCTGAAGAAATCTAAACCCACTACTCCCTCTTTCAAGTTACAAACATTAGCTTTCAAATAAGGCTGGGATAGCTATGAGAACTTTGTGAAGCATTATTCCTGAACCACAAGAGATTCTTCATTCTGAGATCCTTAGCCTTGGATTATGAGAAAACTCTAACATCAGATTCCTATAAAGTACAAATTTTCTTGGACAGGTATTCTCACTTTCAAGCAAGCCTTATGCAGTTTTTAGGAGAATTATTTCATAAAATAAAAATTGTGACTGGAGAATATCTTTACATCACCAAATTTTATCAAGTAAATCTTCCCCTTAAGTTTTCTTTATTTGTTTGAACGTGGACAACTTCACAAGCATAAGAGTGTCCTCCAGCTTCTCTTCCTACGTGTCTCTCCTCCTAACCTAGCGGGCTTTCACTTTTTAAATGCCGTCTTGAACCCCTTATTTAAGAGGTGAGAGAACATGCCTCAGCAAAATAAGTCTTCACAAAATATTGTGAAAAATGAGATCACCAAAATCACTCACTAGATCAATGTGCTTGATCAACAAAGCTGGTGAAGGGGCTGGAGCACAAGTCATATGAAAAGTGGCTGAGGAACCTGGGGTCATTTCACCGGGAGAAAAGGAAGCTGAGGGGTGGTCCTAATTGCTCTCTACAAATACCTGAAAGGACGCTCTAGCATGGTGGGGGGCAGCCTCTTCTTCCAAATAACAAGCAATAGGACAAGTGGAAATGGCCTCAAGTTGGAGTGGGGGAGGTTTAGATTCAATATTAGGAAATTTTTTTTCACTGAGAGGGTTGTTAAGCACTAGAATTAGCTGCCCACTGAAGTGATGGAATCACCATCCCTGGAGGCATTTGAAAGGAATGTGGATATGGCACTTAGGGACACTGTTTAGGGGTGGGTGTGGCAGTGCTGAATCCTAGAAATCTTTTCCAACTAAAAATATTTTATTATTTTATTATTTTAGACAACATCCTTGTTTAGACAACCATCCTTGCGCTGCCTGCTGCCTTCCCTTCTTCCTGGCAAACAGTTTAAAAGCTTGCCTAGAAGAGAGTCTGAGGCATATACTCTGCTTACTGTCCTGTCTATGCTGAATTCAATAATGAAGGATGAAATTCTTAACTTTCTAGCTGACATAAGTACCGGGAGCTGTGAATTATATTACATACTATGGACCCCTAAAAGCTAAGTATAATATTACCATACAGAAGTCCCACTATGGATCCATATCTTAAGCTGTTTTCAGGCCAACACAGTAAGCACTGGAATTCAGGGTCTAAGTGGTAAACTAGATAGGGCTAGAGCATGGACTCCAACATTGTCCTGCCCCAGTATTCATACCACCCAGCCAATGCACAGACACAAGAATATGCCAGAGGTATTCCTCAACGGACAACTCTTTTTAATTTCTTTTTAGTAAGAAAGATTTTCCCAATATGCAAGCTCTACTATGTTATATGGCCTCAGGGCCAGAGAACAGGACCTGGACCATTTTATTGACTAAGATACAACCTCATGGATAGAATCAGAGATACCTTCCCTCACCACTGATGAACATGCCAAAAAAGCAGGAAAGCTAAACTTGGAAAATATATCAAATCTTTCACAGGCAGTTTTCTGTTCAGCTAAAAAGGTCTTCCATTTCAAATACCACACTCCCAAATGATAAAAATCAAACCATCTTTCATGGTCTTTTAACAATTCCAAGAGAAAACCTAGAATAATACGTGATGCTTTTCTCTAAGGGGAAAAAAAAAAATTCTCAAAATTATCTTCATGACAATCCCTATCATTCTACTACATAAGAAACTTCAAAGCTATCTCACTTGTAATTATATTTTCTTGAATCAAAGGGTTTTCAGAAATCTAATGTAATCATATCATATCATATTTGCTTTGTAATGTGTAGAGTTGTATCTGAGTAGGAAATGGAAGCCAACAAAAAACATAGAAATTACTGTTTCTCCTCCTATTCAGTCAGATGTTCTGTCTATATCAGAAGCATAAATTTCAGGCAGCAGTTCTTCCTACTGTAATGTAGGTATTTAAAATCAAACATTAGTTGAAGTCGACCACTATGAAAGCATCCTGAAGATTATGTTGAAAAAGCCCAAGTGATTGCTGTCCTAGCAAGATGATTTTTTTTCACCTCTTACCAATATATACAGAATTATCTTTATAAACACAGAGCTAAGATTCTTTTAACTTTCTTGTTTGTTTCATACATGAACAAAGTTCTCACAACTAAAATCAGGAAGAGCTTATTCTGCTATGTGTTTCTTAAAGGTTTTCATCTGTTCCATCACTAACTGTGCTGACAGTTTATCCAATATGACATAGCATTCATTGGTAGGAAATTCAGTATACAAAGTTAAGACTAAAATTCAGATATTTTCTCATCTACCACTCAGTTAATTTTATTTTCTGGGGCTGTTTTTATTATTGTTGTCATTTATATTGTTATTCCCATAGCCACCTTCAAGTTATTTTAAAAACTCTTGCAATGAATCCTCCCCGGTGTAAAATCATATCTCAGAGAACATGTTTATCAATTTTTGCCATCTTCACCTGATACTAGCCTTTACCAACATATAACTGATAGGCTTGTGGAAAATGAGTATTATGTTACAAATATTTGGGTTATTTATTCTTAAAAAACATGTTTCCCATGATTTTTACTTGCAATGAATTGCAATTGAATAAACGAAACCATTTATGAATGACTTTCTAACAATACACCTAAATTATTATTACTATTATTATTATTATTACTTATCATTATTATCATTATTATTATATTATTTAGCACACCCTACCTGCTTTCAAAAGGCTCCAAAACTACATTGACATTTTTAAATATGAGGAAAAATATTTTTTAACAATATGATTCCATGACAAAACATCATGCCTGGGTACCTTTCCAAGACCCATCTTACTCTTGCTCTTCCCTGCTTGAAAATATCCTCTTATAAAAGTACCTTCTATACTTTCCCTCTTTTGCACATGCCTTCTCAGTTCTTTTCTAATTCTCAAATCTTTCTCATAGAGTGTACACTGCTAGTATGTTCTTTTCTCCAAATCATAATTTTTTCCTGTGACTTCCCTTCTCCTACATTGTTTTTAGGTTCCTTTTGTATACAGGAAAAATAATATGCCCATCAAATCAATCAATGTAAAATTGATTTTAATGTGTAGAAGGAATTTGCTTAACTTCTTTTGTAAAGGGTTTCTAGGTTTCTTTGTTTATTTGGTTCTGAGTTTGTTTTTTTCTCTTTGTTTTGTTGTTTTGTTTTATTTTTTTCTTGTATCATATCCATATGGGATAATATTGCAAGAAGAAAACAAAACAAAACACAGAAGACAATTTCCAGCTGCCAGGTTGACTAGGAAGGACTGATCTATTTTTTCCTGCCCTCGGTCAACTGATTTAGGGCAGGATTGAGAAAAAATATACCTCGTCACATGGCAGGTGTTACAGCTTCCTGTGTGCTTCTATTATATCATCATAAGAAATCTCACTAATAAAACATAATACCAACCAAAAATATCTACCACAAACTAATGCAGTCAATTAATAGAACAGATGGATGTCAGGATGGACAATTAAATCCCTTTGACAGAGGAAAAGATTATTCTACCTTATATTGGAGATATGTCAGTAATTCCTGTGTGATCTGACTTACACTTTATTCTTCAAAATAATTCCTTCCATAATGCCTTCTTTGGCATGAGAGAAAAAGATCTATCATCTAAAGGCCTTGCTTGAGGCTGCATATAATTATTTTTAAATGGTGGGAAAGTGCACACATGTTTTTTCAGCAGTATTCTTACTGATTCTCATAACAAGCAAATCAAATCTCCTTTTTGCCTTTATTTAGATAGCTGCTGCTCCTTGAAGTCTACCCCTCAAAAGGATGATACAGCTAGCACCTTGGCAAGGTGCTAACAACTTTTTTTGGAATTTAATATTGTCTTCTGTAGGTATCAAAGATAAAAATCCAGGAGTCCTGATTCATTATTTCTCTGGCCCTGAATTTCAGTATATTTGCAACAATTATCTTTCCTAAAGTCTTGCACCAAGATGGTTGTATTTCTGGACATTGGAGCTACACAGCCAATAATACAAACTGCTAAGAGTTGTTGCCATATTCTGGCAATATTGATTACTTATTTTGTGTTTCAAACTAAAAAGAAACTGAGCCTCTTTTTTTTTTTTTTTTTTTTTTTTTTTTCCCCTGATTTTGATGATTTGCATTATATAGATTTGAAATTATAAGTCATAAACAGCTATAGGGAAAAATTCTTCAGTTAAGGAATTAAATCAAGCTACCCATGACATATTTTTTTACATTAAAAAAAAAACCTCTGTACCAAATGAGTTCCAATTTGTTTTTTTGGTTTTTTTTTTTTTGTTTTGTTTTGTTTTGTTTTGTTTTTTAAGTCAACTCAAGTTTTGATAACTCTTTAACTCTTTTTTTTTTTTTTTTTTTTTTTTTTTTTTTTTTTTTTTTTTAAGTTATCCTCATAGCATACTGTGGTAAAATTTAAATGTCAAAAAGCTTGGGAGAAAGTTGCACTAATATTATACTAATATTTAAAAGCACTAAAAATCCATACTCCAAAAGACAATGAAGCTGCCAAGAGAGTGACCTGTTAGTGTAATTGCTCTGCCCCAGCTTCAATTTTCATTGGTGAAATTCTGATACATCCATTTTCTTTGTCAAGCCCATCTATTGAAACTCCTGCTTTGTAAATTAATAAACTCAGATTGCCTAATTACTGCACCGTCCTAAAAGCTTTGTTTTTCAGATACATATGCTTTAATGAATCCTGATTTCAAACTAATCTACATCTGATGCTGAATATATCAGATCTGAATTTCTTGTACCCTTATGTAACTTATTGTCTCATTGTTTATACATTTAATTTTGATGGCTTCTAACAAAAACAGATTATAGTTCTGCCATTGCTTGAACTGCATATTGCAGCCTTACACCATGCCACTCAATGAGTTGCATTTAACTAATACTTTATAAAAAACATGAAATAAAAACAATTTCAGTGGTCTTTAAAGTATTTACTTCTGTTTCATTTGGTCAAATAAAGTATATTTCTTTTAACTTTCTTCCTTTAAACAGAACTGTATTAAAACCAGAAATGCTAAGTCTCTAATTATTCATCACTTAACTTTTCAAGTGACTCAACATCATCATTTAAACTTGTAACATAACTGTTTTGGGTTTTTTCCATCCTTTTAAATACTTCCAAATAAGGAAAGTGAAAGGGTCAGAGTGTTATTATTTTAAATCCATGGAAATAAAAATTTAATTGCTCTTAAATGAAGATCACAGGTTCATAGATCGGCTGAAGTTGGAAGGGACCTCTGGGGTTCATCTAGTCCAACACCTCTGCTCGAGGAGGGATACCTGCAGCCTCTTTTGGTGACATTAAGTCACTGTTTAAGTAAGAACACACTGCATCTCATTATTCACAGCTAGTTTTCAAGGATTTGCATCTCATCTTTATGAATCAAATTCATGACCTATGTCTACCATTAATAACACTCACAACGGTACAATACAGCATAGGAAATACATTCCCTATGTACCCTTAAAGCCAAGCAAAAAGCCTCAAATGATAGAAGCAACAAAATTTTCAGTATAATTAACTCCATTGACTACAAACTACATTAGAATTAAATGGGTGAATTAGTGCCAGATAAAAAAGCTTTGTTTTCATCATGGAGAGAAAAACTATAATTTTAATAGATACTCAATTGCAGGTAATTGATTTCTTACACAAAGAAAAATATGCAGATTTTTAAGATTATAACTAGGCACCAAAATTTTTCAGTTACTTCCAGAAGTCATAGTGAAACATAAAAATTCAGGCTGTTTTTTCTAACATATTGTGAATAGTTGCATAAGCTTTAAATCCATGTTCATGCTGTCAGCGCAGAAACGCAAATCTCCATTGCTACTAATACAGCTGCAGCCAGGTGAAAAAGAGAATAGTACTACTTCATACATCTTCATATGAAATAGAGCCTATAATGAAAGCTGACAGAATCTGATTTTACTTAACTTGAGTAGTTTCACCTACACTCAGATATTTTGAGGGGTTTTTAAGTTGTGTATAACAATATTACCATATTTTTGTTGTGTTCTCTTTCTCTGTTTTTTTCCTTGGAAAAGAAAAATTTAATGCAAAGCAGTATACATGAAAGGAAATGTGTGGAGGGTGTTGATAATAAACCTGGTAGAAAGAGTGGTGTGATCGGGATACGCAAAGCAATCACACGGAGACGAGAGATTTCACAGGGCAGAGAGTTCCTCTGAGCGAGCTCAAGGCTGAGCCAAGGCCGAGAGCCTCTCTGCCTGTTTATTTCTTACTTTTTATACATTTGTGGGTCTGGCTGTGGATTGGCTTCTGGAATTATCACCTCCGAGCCGAATGGCCAGACCAACAGTCAGTTACAATTGTCTTCAGGTTAGAAATATGCAAGCAAAGGACAGAGAATGAAAAACAAAGGATTTGTTTATGTTACATGTGTGAGAAAGAGGCAGAAACTGCTCCTAATATTGTACAGTAGCTAAAAAGCCTGACTCCATTTTATGAACAATCAAAAGGCTTTAAAAAACTCAGAAAAACCAGGGCAAAAGAGTGGTTTAGATACTTTCAGCTTGCACACTTAAGATCCAATAGAAAATACTATGTGTGTGTGTGTATATATATATAATGTATATATTTTGCACAACATCAATAGAAAATAAAAAACAAAATAACACTCTAAAAATATTCTGTACCATACCAGCTATCAGGGTCTAAATTGGCATGCAATTAAAGCTAAATATATTTTATATTCATACATACAAACAAACATATTTACCTTTGGAATCAAATAGTGATTTTCAGTTCTAAGTAATTTCTACAAGCAGTTTGACTTCCTGCTGGCAAAAACATTTTTTTTTTTTTTTTTCCTTTCAAAAAAAGAAGTATGCCATCATCTTCCCTAGTCACTCAACAGATGTGTCAATTTGTTTTCAGGGCAGTGATTAGCATAATTGTGGTGGATTACTCGCATTTAGCATAGAATGGAATTCATTCAATATTTTAGCAGATACAGCATAGAATGTATGGGATATCCAAGCCCTCGGGAGTGGTGCTGGAAGTTTTTTTCCTAAAACTGTACTAAAAGCTTATTTTTAAAAATCCAAATCTGTCTGAAAGAACCAAAAACCTTAATCCATCTGATGTGTTGTTTGATAAACAATCTTTTACTATGTCTAGGGCACACAACCATTAAATCAGCTGCAAATAGCTACACTGAGGGCATTACTCAGAAGGGTTTCAGTGTGATATAATTTCTTTCTAAATCAGAAAAAAAAAAAAAAAGAAAATCAGAATGTGATTCTATTTATTACTTGTTTTCTACTTTATCTCCAAATTCCAATTACAATGCTGAGGTGCATTCAGCACTACCTTTAGTGCTACATGAGGGTTAAAATTGATCCATTATATATACTCAGCCAACGTTAATACTCTTGCAAGATTTACAAACATGCATAGACAGTCATTGTATGATATTATACAGAAATATCATAAAATTATAAAATGGTTTTGGCTGCAAGGGACCTTTAAGACTATCTAGTTCCAACCTCCCTGTCATGAGCAGAAATGCCACATACTAGATCAGGTTGTTCAAAACCACCTAACTGGTCTTCAGCACTTCTGGGGATGGGGCATCCACAACTTCTCTGGGAAACTGGTTCCTGTGTCTCCCAACCCTCACAATAAAGAACTTCTTCCTTATAGCCCCTCTAAACTTATACTTTTTTAGTTTAAAGTCATTCCCCTTTGCTCCCAGTCAGTATAGGCCCTGATAAAAAGTCTCTCTCCACATTTCTTACCACTCTTTTTTTATGTATTGAAAGGCTGCAGTAAGGTCTCATAAAAGCCTTCACCAGGCTGAACAACTCCAACTGTCTCAGTCTGTCTTCACAGGCAAGATGCTCCAGCCCTCTGATCATCTTTGTGGCCATCCTTTGGACTCACTCTAACGTGTCCATCTCTTTCTTGCATTGAGGACTTCAGAGATGGATGCAGCATTTCAAGGTGGAGTTTCACCAGAGCAGAATAAAGGGACAGAACCACCTCCATAAACATGTTGGCCACTTCTTTTGATGCAGCCCAGGATACAGTTGTATTTCTGGGCAGTAAGCACACATTCATCACTCATTAACAATTTCTCATCCACCAGAACCCCCTTCTTTGCAAAGTTATTTTTAATCCATACACCAACCAGACCCTGATGGTAATGGATATTGCCATGACACAGGTACAGGACCTCGTAATGGTCTTGTTGAACTTCATTAAGTTTTCATGGATCAGAGGTAGCTCTGGATGGCATTTCTTTCCTCAAGTGAATCAGCTGCACCAGTCATCCACAGACTTGCTGAGAGTGTATTTAGTCCCATTGTCTATGTTACTGATGATGATATTTAATAGCATTGTCCCAGTATGGACCTTTGAGAGACATAATTCATTACTGTTTTCCACCAGTAACCAATGTAGCCCTTGGTTTCAAAACCTAGATTGCAACCTGTATAAAAACCATTGTATGATATCGTCATCCCCTGTTATAGAAGCTGGTGTTTATGATCTCAGAAATTATCTTCTGTCAGTTGTTTCTAAAAGAAACTTCAGGGTGCAAAGCTCAAATTAAGTCATGGAGATTCCAAAAGGACACAAGATTTTGTTGTTACACAGGGTTTTTCCTTTTATATGAAAACTGAGGGAGATAACTGCTGAACAACAGGTAAAGGGATATTTATTAACAGATACAGATGGTCTTCCTTTCCCATCAGCTACTGAGTTGTCCAAAAAAACCAAACTGTGATCTTATGGTTAAAAATGAAGATGCAGTATGTTTTGGATCATGAAGAGGACAATTGCTTGCCTGTAATTCATTTACAGGGGAATCTTGTTCTTAAAAGCTTTATTGTTCTTAGGAAAACAAACAAACAACCAAACAACACCAATGAGTTATTATGAACTTCTCTTTAAGAGTTAAGAGTTCCCTGGAGGAATAGATATAATAGATATAACATCATTACCTGTTGTTCAGTACAGTAGATTTAAATTATACTAGTCACAGAGATGAAACATTTTCAAGTTTAAACACTGAGATCGTAAAATTTGCACTCCAGCTCTTTGAATTGAACAGGACTGAACTTTAAATGAGCTGTCTGTGCAAAACAGTGTGATTATTTTTTATTTCACGTTTACTTATTGCTTATGATGTTATGATTCAGGGAACTCCCATTATCCATGAAGTCTGTATAATGTCAAACTTACACAACTTTAACCATTCTCTGTTATTGTTGTACAATACTTTGTGTAATGTTATGTTAAAATTAATTTTCTACAAAATCAATTATATTTCTGGAAGCATTACTTAGATAAGAACATAGTGTATGAGTCTTAAAGATTTAAGACAATCATGACTCATATTTTTATAAAATTGTTTAATTATCTTCCCAAAGCTTTTAATGAAGATAATGAACTTAGGTAGAAAATTTTAAATTATTCAATTACACTGCCACCTGAAAGTAAATTTAATGACCTGAAAAGTTTTGGTCTTTGCCATTTCATATTTGAGTAATAGTTGAAAAATGCTTCATATTTCAATTTCTCACTTGGATTCTTAAGAAATTCACATACTGGTGGAGATCATTAGTTTACCTACTTTTAGATACTTTATGTCAGTCACACAGAAATACATAAATAAATGTTGGAATAAAAAATTAATGGATACATCATTTAGAATTAAAATGGAAGCAAGGAATTATTTATATTCATTAAAGAATCTCAATATTTTGTTTCCACTATTCACAGTATGTCTCTACCTTTAATGGAAAACATACCCTTATATTAGTGATGTAAAGGTTTTGTTAAGATTAGATTTAACAGTAACATCTCACAACAAAGCAGATGATGCAACTTGATTTATTTTTTCTAGATCAACTGAGAAACAGTTAACTACACTGGATTTAGGATTTCCGAATACTCTCCCTGGAAAAAAATTTGTAGATGCATAGAGAGCTGTGGAATATCCTATAACAAAATCTAGACAAACTCTCATTAAAGTCTGGTTACATTTCCAAACAGTAGGTGTTAAATTCAATTTACACTACTGGAATTTCTTGAAGAAGATACAGTTTCTAATTTGGAAACCTACTGAAATGGTGAGCATCAGCCTCAATTAATTGATGACATGATCAGACCATCAGTCTGGGTTCAGCCGGTAACTTCATTAGTCGCTCCTGTTTATCATTCACATTTCAGTATTGAAAACACACCTTCTATCTTTATAAAAGGGAAGAATTTTAAACTGAGTTCCTTCCTTCCTTCCTTCCTTCCTTCCTTCCTTCCTTTCCTTCCTTCCTTCCTTCCTTCCTTCCTTCCTTCCTTCCTTCCTTCCTTCCTTCCTTCCTTCCTTCCTTCCTTCCTTCCTTCCTTCCTTCCTTCCTTCCATTTCAAAATTAAGATCATTGGTAGAAAGAATGCACACTGTAATGTCAGCAGAGCCCATGTATCATAGCACAGGTCTTAGGAGCCTATGTAACTGATGAATTTCCATGCTAAAATTGTGCAGATATTTCACCAAGACAGAAAAAATGTGAGGAGCATTTTTGTTCCACCTAAGAGTATAAAATCAGTGAGAGACTAATAAGAAAACTGGAGGAGTTAAAGGCATTGATTTACCAGAGGTTGGACTGCTCTGCTAAGAGTACTTTCATGTACAGCCATAAACCCTGACAAGAGGAAGGCAAAGATTCTTACCTGAATCCCAACAGCTGAAAAGTAAACTGGGGAGAGCTGACAGCCCTAAGAATAAGAATTGCATTGTGCCCTGATTTTCCTTAGAGAATAAAGAGTTGATCTGTTTCCTAAACTCCCAAGAGTAAAACTGGAACAATTTATTCCTGCCTTCCAATATAAAGGTTTTATTTTTCCTTCACATTTGTTACCATAAATGATACAAGACAGAAGGTTTGATCAGAGTCTGAGAACATGATCAAGAATCTGACAGTATGTGGCTACATCAAAGGAACAACACAGCACTTCACAGACTACCACAGGGCCCCATCTGCACATTCAGCTGTCAGGTTGAGATCCTAGAATGAAATCCCACCATTTAAACTCGCTTACCCTTCTGATGAAAGATCAAAATCTGAGGACAAATCATGGGCCATTTGTTTGCTTCAATTTTTAATACTATATTGTTCATTTCCAGGAAACATATTGCATACTCCAAACATAAACTGATGCTTTCCATTCTTGAGAAAGATTATGGGTTTATCATGCTGAGGAATTTTATCTGGAATTATGCAAGTAAGCAGTTAAAGTGTTCAAGATGTAGGAATTTCCTTCTGTATTTCTCTTAAATATAAGAGTACAATATAGCCAAAGTAATACAATCTGTCTAAACTACCATCCCTAGTTACATTTTAAATTTTTTTTATTCTGTTCATCCAAATGAATACCTATTGTCTGCTGAAAATATAACTTCGAGGTTAGTTTGTCTTGGATTATGGATTATCTTGAAGTCCTTCGGATCCATTTCTATTTGTCTCCTGAAAAAATTCTCAATACAAACCTTTTCTGGACAAAACAAGAAATTAAAAAGTATTTCTGTATTTCAGTTTTGCATTTTGGAGTATGTCAGGGTTGGTAGTTGAACATAAATATTTGTTGCTATTTCAGAAAATTAGCAAGCAGAAAAGCAGAAATAAATTTTATGCTGATTTATAACTTCCTTTTTTTTTTTTTTTTTTTTTTTTTTTTTTTTTTTTTTTTTTTTTTTTTTTTTAATGGATAGTCCAATTATCACCTCCCAGGAACAAGAAAATTTTCAAAAGGCGCAGCTGGCTTCTGATGTTCACTAACTTGCAGTGTGAGTTAAAAGCCAGACATCAATAGGCTCCATCTCACTTTTCTGTTTTCATGTTGATTGCCTCCTTTTCTTCTCCTCCCTAACTTATCTGCTGTGCGTTATGAAGAACAAACAAAATGATGAGAAAACAGAGAAAAATAAAATCCCTCCATCCTTCAGTTTCCCCTTCAAAATCCTCCCCCCATCTTCTGTGGTCTATCTCAGCATACTGTGATAGATCTAGAGATGAGCATTTACCTTCTTGGAAAATTGGCTGTGGCTTATTCTAGTGCCAGCAAATGTACTACGAATTGTTAGTTCCAAAGAAATTAAGTTATTACTTCAACTTTGACTTCAGCTTTGCATGAGCCTTGTATTCTTTATATCAGTTGCTTGCCTCATTTCTGAAAAAAAAGTCAGGAGTTGTCTGAAGCAGAGTAAGTAATTGAATTCTATGTATGGCACTCATGCATATTGTCGTTCTCACTATATAACTCCTTAGAGTTCGGCTATTATCACAATCAGTGTGGATGCTAAACTGTTAAACAGGCCCCTGTTCATAAAGTATTTTTTATTCAATTACATGTTAATTGTTACAAGTTGGAATAAACATGGTTCAGTGATGCAAAAATCACAGGAATTTTCAAAGCTGTTATTTTCTTTGTCTGAATTTTACGCTTCACATAATGGTATCCTTGATTCTCATAACTAACCTGTCACACTCTGAGTTATTGCTTATTCACAGCTTTATTTTCACATCAGATATATTATTATTCCTTCTCTTTGAATTTAGGTCCCAGTGTCAAGGCAAAATGGAAACGTCATTGTACTAAAGCTAGTTCAATGATTACAGAAAAAGTCACATCTGCTTCGAAGTTCATGGATAATATAAAGCAAAAAGGAAGAAAGTGCACCAGAGAAACTTTCCTGGTCACTTGTACATCTCATTCCCTTCTCATTAATCAATATGTCAGGCACAGTATGAAAGAATGGTAATTAGATTAAGGTGCTTTATAAATGGAATATATTCTATGTATAGCTTTCTAATTTCACTTTCACTTTTCACATATTTCATATTGATATAAGAATATTTATATATCTGTGAGCATTTATGTACACATGCATATAACTATATGTGTTTATCTGTGCATATGCTGTGCATTAAAATATGTTCTCTCATATTTTGCTAACTGAGAGGAAAATATAGAACTTTATGGTAATAATATGAAACAGCAACAAAGCCTCTTTTTTAGTACAACCATATAACCCCTGTAACCCAACCTTGTCTTGCAAACCGAAGACAGTCAGCTCTGTCTGGTACAGTGTGGCCTGGAACCCCCAAACCTTACTGAGTAGTAGTGTCACAATAGCCAGGTTGAATCTCATATCTTTTAACTACAAACTGATTGGCATCATTCAACACCCATAGAGCTGAAAAATAATAACAATTCATGCTTATCATGAGCAAGCACATAAACAATGTTAATGCTTAGAATGAACAGTAGTCCACGTCCCATTGGATGAACGCACAGTAAACAAACATTTTAAATGGATGTATTTATTGCAAAGATATTTCAAGTACATTTAAGAACATCAGCAACAGAGACTTTACTTTTTTTACATATTTTTCCAAAAAAAAAAGGAATTGCTAAGAACATACTTTTAGTACTTACCACTGTGTTGCGTTTTTGAAAAGGCTTCAGCATTTCCCCATAGGAGGCAGCATGATGTCATTTTAATTATAGCAGAAATTTTTCCTGTTAGGAAAAAATACATAGTGCTCTTCAGCAAATTAAGAAAAGAAATGCATGCTTATGATTACTAATGGTAAAAGAAGAGCTTACTTAGTAAATCACCAGTAACACTCTTTTTCAAGATTACAAAAAGGAAATCACAATATTAATAACGACACAATAAATACTTTAAGCATAGTGTAATGATTTCTGTCATAAAAACTACTAGCAATATATTCTTTTCTTTGCAGATTGAATACTGCTACAAAGACAGAATTGTCTTTAAACCTATATATCGCAAAAGTTTACATTTTAGAGAACCCGTGAAGGCAAGTAAATATTTGAAATCCAAGCAGAAGTCATGACAAAACACTTTGGTTTTAAATATTCCTGTAAATATATATTAAGCATACCAAATATAAAATTTGAATAGTCAAATATATTAAAATATATTTAATTTAATTGAAATATAAATTTAAAAAATCAAAGCCATTTGGATATTGTTTCTTTCCTATGTGTAATTCAAAACTATAGTTTATATATCAAATGACATTTCAATGGATAGACTATTTCTGAATAACCTATCCATTGTAGATAGACTATTTAGAGAGATTAAATACCAGTATTTACCAATAGTCTCTTCAGTCCAGAGTATCTTGAGACATTGTGATTTAGAACTCAAACACTACTAATTCTAAGAAAGGTATTTCAGGAAATTTTAATAGTTTTCAAGACGTTAAGACCTTAAATACTTCTCTTCCCTTGAAAGCCAGCAGATTTTAATGGGATTTACTTATTCCCTGCACACATTTTGCAGGGGAACCATGCACTCTGTTGTTCTCTGTATGGCTCTTAAAGGCACTTCTTATCATTTATTCTTATTTTCATTAAGTTGATCAGCACACAGATTGTAGATTCTGCAATTTGAATCACAGGGAATACTTCCTCATGAATGGTTTCACTCTACAGCCAAACCACTCCCTGTAAGTGCAATTCACTGTAACAGCTGCAAACACGGGCTTCAATTATGTGTAAACATAGGGATTATGAGCTGAAAATAAGTACCAGTGGAAGGCTATGTGAATATGTGTCTGAAAAGGAGAAATTCTGAAATATGAAGAAAAGCAGGATACCTTATGAATAAAGAATTTGTGAAACACCCTAGCTAAACTGTCAAAGTGTCCATTTGCTGCAGGGGACACTGAGGGTTTTCATACACCCATTGAGGACAATCTTAATTCCAAGCTATAGTAATGTCTTAAATCTACCCATATGACAGTGGCAATTTACTGGAGATTTCACTGTTCACATGGATGGGCAGCCATTTCAATTCTCTATCAGTAGTATGTGACTAAACCTAGGATATAAGAAATAAGGAATGGCTGTCAATGGCAGTGAAAATCCACTAATGCTAACACAACTTCCCTTCTCAGTTATTTTAAACCTCCATTTCTTTATTTCAGTGTTCCTTTGTAGCTTAATTACTGCTACAGGAAGAGAAGAGAAAAGACAAGAGAGGGGAACTCAGCTTTACTGGTAAACACAGGCATTGCATTTACTGTATCTCCATGGTACCAAAATAATCCCCATTTTTAAAGCATAAAAATAAATTAAGAAAGTGCAATTTATGAACAAGTTTTTCCAAGTTTAGCTCTGTACCTATGTGCTTATCCTTTTCACCTTCATATTACCTTACACTGTCTTTTAGTTGTCCTTGGCAGACTGAATTTGATTGTAGATGACTAAGTTATAATTTAAACTTTATATATTTTAGTAAACCACAACATGTTTTTTTTACAGCTCATGTTTAGCATTTATCTCTGCAATAGTCAATTGCTTTCAAAAAAGCAACAGCTAATACCGCACTTCCTTTCTATCAGGAAGCATTGGCACACATTAAAATACAACTTCAATTCTAAGACAAAATATAGGCATTGTCTACACACTTTTTATCTTTTTTAAAAGAGCTATTTTGTCTTCATATCCATGACAACTGATTCCCTCATATTTTTAATAAAACTATTATGGGAACCTGGCAGTCCCTCTAAGCATATTTTTTGTGAAATATATAACAGGTTTGCTTACTGTTCCAAAGATGCATTTGTAACTTAAATCTGATGGTACTATAATGGCCCTGGTTTTAATGTTAACCAGTTTAAGCTTAATTACTTGAGTAATTTCTCAGATATACCACAGCTGTCTCTGACAGGGTTTTCTTTAGATGACACAACAAGAACCCAATAATACTGACTTTCTGTCATTATGTAAAGTTATCTTAGTTTACTTGAGTAATAAAATCTCTGTCTCATAAAAAAAAAAGCTTTGTTTTGAACATAATGACCCACTCTCTCCAGCTATTCCCAAAAACTCTGACAGCTCCTGGCAATACCTAAACATAAGCTAGAAAAATTTAGATATTCTTTGATGCTCAAATTTATTCAACACAATTACTCGACTATTGTAATTAACTTCTGTTTGAGCAGATAGTCTTATGATGTCTCCCTTATAAAATGTACCTTTTTGAATTCGATCATAGCATCTTTAAATACACCTTTACACATGTAACTTTATACACTCTTCCCTTTCAATTCAGTTTCATACCAAGTTCTTTCTTTTGAAAATTTTCAAAATAAACTCTCCCCACTGTTAAATTGAAAAATTTCATTTGTAGCAACAAATTTCACAGCAATTACATTTTTGAACTTTTTAACTGTAAAAAGAAAATCAGCGATTAAACAATGGGCAACAGAATATGCTGAGCTGGAAGGGATCCATCAGGATCATCAAGTCCAACTCCTGGTCCCATACAGAACACCCAAAGAATCACACCATGTGCCTGAGAGCATGGGCAAATGCATGCAGGCAGTTCTGTGATATTCCCTCAGTATCAATAGTCTAGAAGTCAGAATATCAAGTAAGCAGATGTTGCTATTTCAACTCTTTATTGCCTGGAGAGTTTGGGAGGAAGGCACTGTTCAGAATAGGAAAGCTAGCTAGAGCAGACGTCATAACAAGCAACAGACACAGACCAGCTAGAGGAGTATTAGAGCTATGCAAATGAAATGTTTTTTGGATTTTTTTTTTTACCATGTTAAAGTATATGAAAGCAAAATAACTAAATCTGGCCATAGGCTTCATTTGTACTTTACCAGGGGGAAAAAAGGCATTCCTGAACTGTACAAGACTTACTAATCTTCATGAGTCAAAGAGTGTGGGCTTCAAGTTAGAAAATGAACAAACTCTTCATATATACCAGCTGAGGTAATGTTGACTTGGAGATATCTAAGAAATGAGTTGTGGTATCTTATTTTCTTTACTTGAACCAAATATAATTAAGTACCAAAAAAAGCGCCAAGGTGGTGAAATGTAACTTTTCCTTTGCTGAATAGGCAGTAACTCTCTGCCTAAAGAGAAGAAATTCATCCAGGAAGAAACCTCCCATTTTGCAGACCCATTTTGCAACTTTAATCAAAAGCAGCACACCAGAAGACAGGATGCCTCTCACCCATACACTATCCCTCAATGTACATACTCTGAGTTACAGTCCTTGTCTTCAAGCTGATCAGAAAGAGATGTGAAACCTGTGCTTCTTCTTTTTCCCTGTGACATACATTCCTCATGATTCTCTGCCATCTATTTCTGTTTTAATAACTGAACCTCTGTACATTGAGACTTGATTTCTGCTTGTTTCATAAGGATATCCTTGTGGTAACAACAGTCAGAGAAAGCAGGAAGAAATAAAAAAAATTTACACTTCTCTGAAGCCAGAGGTGAAGGACTGTATCTTCAGCTACAAATAATTAAAATATCCCACAAAACAGGTGGTTGGCTTCAGAGAGAAACTACAAGAAAAAGAAAGATTAGGATTGTATAAATCTTGGCAAGGTCTAAGGGCAGGAAAAAGTCTAGCAGAGACCAAATATGAACAGAGGAAGTAGGCAGAACAGCCTAACACAAACAATAAACAGAGACTGCTCTTCAGAGAAAATGGGCTGCTACCAAAGATACCATGGCAGCAGCAAAGGAGCAATAGCACAGAAATGGAAAGGCTGAGGCCATCTCCACAGGATGCAGAGGGAGAGGAGAAATGAAGCTGTGTGTAAGGCATGATGGCAGCTAGAAACAAGTGATGTGAATTTGCAATGATGCTTATTTTTTCCATAAACTACTAACATTTCTTGAGAAATCATCTTGCCTTCAAAATTATTTGGATATGAATTTTTATTAATACAATTGACAAAACACAGATTAATTTCTTATGTGGGTTATATCAGAAAAATCCTGAACCACCTATAGAAAAAAAATATATAGATATATATTGTGTGATATAGCAGATAAAAATGATTTAAAAATCCTCCTCATCAGGAGAATAAATTAAGACAAGAATTTGAATAGATTATAATACATATTTCATTACAAAACAAAAGATGAAAGGATGACAATATTGGTGCAATGAGGTTCCCAAACAAACAATATAATTCGTACTACAGGTCAAAACCTGAAATTTTGCCAGAAAAAAAAATTATGCTGAGGGGGGAGGGGAAAAAAAAAAAGAAAAAAAAAGAAGAAGGCCAAAAATACAACAAGCAGGCTGGAAACAAAGACATTAGACTCAAAACAAAACAAATCCTCTGAAGAATTTGCAAACTGCTATGAGAAGTCAGGAAGAATTAAACTCATGAAGCCTAGACCCAAAACAGCGACACAGACCAGAGAAATGCTGGAGATGCAGAAGAGAGTAATTTTGCCATGTTAAGGAATTCTGAATGGCAAATGGAACGATAAATCCCCTTAGGGAAACTCCAGGCCAGAAAGTAACAATGCCAAAAAAAGCATGTAGAACAAGACACAGAAAAACTGGAGGACATAAGAAATGTTAAGTCTAAGGTCAAAGAGAAGTGGAGAGTGCCAGCCCTGTGTCAAAAGAAAAGGTTGAATCTCAAGCCATGGATAAGAGAAAGGCCAAGCCTCAGATTAAGGAGGAGGAGGAAAAGGAGGATGAGATACTGCTAAAGGAGAAAGACAGCAGAAAGCAGAGGGGAAAAGATCAACCTGAATTAAAAAAAAAAAAAAAAAAAATACTAAGGACAAAACTGAAGTCAAAGAAACAAAATCCAAAGAGAGCTTCAAGACCATGCTGTGACATATTGAAATTAAAGATCAGATGGAACAGCAAGAGCTCCACATAATAGCCCTCAAACTTATCAAGGTACAGCATTCAGAGATTGCAGATAGGGAATAAGATGAATCGGAGAGAGAATAATACACCCAGTGACATGGAGTTCACATCATCTTTCGGTCCTCACTTCAAGTATCTAGTTAAGTCTCCTTGGGCCTTTTAATATTATTTCTGTTTCTGAAACTAACAGCAAGAAATGTATGAAAAGACATTTAAACAGCTATTACAGCAAGGCTCTTGCTATGCTCGAGGTAATGTTAATTATCTCTGTCACTTCAAAGTTATTACTGGTAAAAAAATTACCTTTGATGAAATTATATATGCCTCTATGTACGAGCAAACTCTGATAAATATAACTTTCTACCTTATGACTTTTTTTAAGACCCTAGTGATTCAGGAAAAAATTCTCATAAAGCTTTCATAGCCGGAAAGACTGGAATAACTAAAAATGTGTTCAATAAAAACTCATACATGAAAATTCTCATAAGTGGAAAAGTTTTCAGCTTCCCATAGATGATGTGTCAGATACTACTATTGCTGGTTAAGCCACTGAGCTTGTTTTCACACACCCCATAAAAATGCAATGTAAGGTAACAGAAATTGCAATCTCATGCATCAAGGTGAAATCAGTGCATCAAAATCTGCCTTCACTTAGGTAATTGCCTACCTAGCTGCATAAATTTCCATTCCTATACTGTTGAACCACCTTTCCAATGGACAAAACATGCACAGGGAGGCTATTCCAGTTCAGTGTTGATGTAACTGGAAGTTGCCAAGGATACAAAACACAAGAGCCCGACTGACAGCAACAGAGGTTCTGAGACTTTCCTCTCTTGAAAACCGAGGTCTTACTCATTTTCACCTCCATGATGTTTACCAGTTCTCCTGAGCGAACCTAAAATGTCAGTAAGTAATTTCAGGGAATGTGACCTGTCTATACTCTCTCTCCAGAATGAACATTTTCAAAAGGCCTTTTAAGGTAGCACATCCCTGAGGACACCACCAGTGTCCCGGGACCCCGTCAGCCCCAGCCCGGCCGTGCCACAGTAGGGCGGGGCACAGCTGCTCACAGCCCGGCCATGGCCCCGCCGAGCCGGGCACAGCTCCTCACAGCCCGGCCATGGCCCCGCCGAGCCGGGCACAGCTCCTCACAGCCCGGCCATGGCCCCGCCGAGCCGGGCACAGCTCCTCACAGCCCGGCCATGGCCCCCCTGAGCCGGGCACAGCTCCTCACAGCCCGGCCATGGCCCCGCCGAGCCGGGCACAGCTCCTCACAGCCCGGCCATGGCCCCGCCGAGCCGGGCACAGCTCCTCACAGCCCGGCCATGGCCCCCCTGAGCCGGGCACAGCTCCTCACAGCCCGGCCATGGCCCCGCCGAGCCGGGCACAGCTCCTCACAGCCCGGCCATGGCCCCGCCGAGCCGGGCACAGCTCCTCACAGCCCGGCCATGGCCCCCCTGAGCCGGGCACAGCTCCTCACAGCCCGGCCATGGCCCCCCTGAGCCGGGCACAGCTCCTCACAGCCCGGCCATGGCCCCGCCGAGCCGGGCACAGCTCCTCACAGCCCGGCCATGGCCCCGCCGAGCCGGGCACAGCTCCTCACAGCCCGGCCATGGCCCCGCCGAGCCGGGCACAGCTCCTCACAGCCCGGCCATGGCCCCCCTGAGCCGGGCACAGCTCCTCACAGCCCGGCCATGGCCCCCCTGAGCCGGGCACAGCTCCTCACAGCCCGGCCATGGCCCCGCCGAGCCGGGCACAGCTCCTCACAGCCCGGCCATGGCCCCGCCGAGCCGGGCACAGCTCCTCACAGCCCGGCCATGGCCCCCCGGAGCCGGGCACAGCTCCTCACAGCCCGGCCATGGCCCCCCGGAGCCGGGCACAGCTCCTCACAGCCCGGCCATGGCCCCGCCGAGCCGGGCACAGCTCCTCACAGCTCAGCCATGGCCCCCCTGAGCCGGACAGACAGTCGGCCGATGGCCCGGCCTGGCCTCGACCCGCCAGAGAGGTTCCTGATGCTCGGGGCTGAAGCTGCCCCGGTGCCTTTGGCTATCCCGCTCCTGACTGGGGGGAACAGATCCTGGCTGACAGGCTCTGCCCTACTGCCCTCCATGAGGAGCCTTTAACATTTTTGCACCCTGTGATGCCATGACACAACGTTACCAAGGTGAATTAAATGTTCACATGGCAAAAATCCCTAACTGTGACCACATTATGACAGATAAATGAGGAACATATCCTTCTTTCAGCAGTCATCATTCCATACATAACATAATCAACAAAATCTGCATCTCCTGAGCCCATAATATCTTTCCCCAGTCACCATCATGACAACTATGTGGATTGAAGCAAAAATAGGAAAATAAACCCCCACCAACCACTGCAGCAGAAGAAACTCACACAATCTCTTGAGAAAGGAAACTAGTTACCAAGGATTTTTATAACATATCTTTTTCCTGTTTCTCCACCCAGACTACCACCTTTGAAATACATTACTAAGCACTAAATTCCTTAACTCTGAGTACTCAAGATTATAGATTCCACAGAGAAGTGAGTCTTACTCTTGTCTCTATTCCTCTTCCTCTTCTTTAGAGAAGCTTTCATTTTTTATGACCTATTTTCCCTCTTTTTTTTTACATTATTGAGACACCTTCTCAGCACTTACGCCTGCCACAGAGGTACTGCTTCTCAAATTGTCTAATTTGTAGATAAATATGTTGTTAAAGATTGAAAGGGGATATATATATATTTCCTTAGGAGGTGCTGCTTAGAACATTTGTTGCTAGCAAGCTGTCACTGTAAAGTTCACTAGTTTGGTTTCAGCCCCTTAGGAAATGGTCTTCTGCATCCAGAAGTTCAATATTTTATCTAAGTTTGGGTTTTGGTTTGTTTTTTCTTTTTAATTAAAATGAGTGATGGTAACTCTCTTTACAAACCTTGCTAAACTTTGAGATCACCTAACTGAAACTTTAACACAAGAACATGTCTTAAAATTTAGCAATCACAAATGAAATAAAGTAAGAATGGCTATTTTCCTAGTAGAAAGCATTATATAAAGAAAGAACAATGAAGTTACTAGTTCAATCATTCTGCATTTTGCATTAACTCACTAGGTAAAAATAAATGTCCAAACCACAATGATTGTATAGAGGCATCATCACTGGACTACAGTCTCAGATAATTTAGACATTCACCCTTTTGTTTACCTTGGTATTACATCTCTTTCCTTGTCACTGTCCTATAGTTTTCTAATACTTCTCAGTACTTCTCAGGGTCCTGCCCTGTGAAGGGTAAATGGCTTAAATCACATAATGAGATAACTTCCCTGGATATGCTTTGTAAAATAAAAGGTTTAATAACAAGGAAAATAATAAACATAAACAGATAAAGAAAACACAGGTCAAACACAATCCAGAGACCATTCTGACACTCTTATGGCAGTCCCAAAAAAGCTCTTTGTTTCTTTTGGGTAATCTCTTTAGTACTTACTAGTCTAGGTGGGTTCCACTGGTAAACTGCCAATAAGGAAAGGTACAGACTTTAAAGGACAGTGACAAGGTCCAAGAGGTGCTTCTCTCTTGGCATTGAGCCAATTTCAAAGAGAAAGACACAGAACTTTCTAGTTTGGTTTTCTTATATGTTTCAAGTAAGCTGAAACCCTTTTCCTTATACAGAAATGCTCACTTGGGAGTGGGGAGTGCATGACTACACTGTCCCTTCTCCTTCCAGAAGGTACTTAATAGTTTGTTTATTCTAAGCAGTATTTACCTTTGTAGAGATTATCATCAGAAACTAGGGGCAGACACGACCACATTCTACATTGACCTTATGGACTACAACCCACATGATTTTAGCTGCAAGAAATGTGTTTTTTCAACCTCCTTACTAGTCTCAAAATTATTGGTGAAAAAGAATGAATGGTATTTTCACAAGAAGCAGCTTGTGATGAAGCTGGGGAATAGAGACAAACCCAAAGTACAACAGCAGTCTGATAAGATGATTTTTAAAAACAATCAGTGTGATTAGAAGCATTCAAATATTGATTAAATAGATTCCTCTATAGATCTCATCTTTTCTCAATTCAAAATTTCAGGTACTGAATGGTGCTTAGTAACAGGACTGTAAGCAATGGGCACAAACAATCACAGGAATTTTCCTCTGAATATCAGGAAAGGCTTTCCAGTTGTGAGGGTGATCAAACACTGGCACAGGTTACTCTGAGAGGTTGTAGGATTCCCCTCCTTAGAGATAGTCAAACATTGTCTGGACACAGCCCTGGACAATCACTGTATGTGTCTCTGCCTGAGCATAGGATTTGAGAAAATGATCTCCACAGGACCCTTCAAAGATCAGTTAGTTATTCTATTCTCCTGTAAATACATGTACATTTTTCAAGAAAGACAGAATATGCTACCAACAGGACTGACTCAAGCTAGACTCCAGTTGCAAAGGTTATAGCAGATGTTCAGTGTTGGGTTTTGTCTAATTCATGCCAGTGAATCACTTCATCAATTACTCAGATCATTATTGCTTCTTGCAGAGCAGTGTCATTTAATATTAGCAACTAAAGAACAGCTTGAACTATAATCTCTGACATCTCAAGTGAATATCTTTTGTGAAAACTGAGCAAAAGCCTGATTGAAGTCAAGTAGAACAAGGATTGCTACAGTCTTATATCCTCAAGTGTTGTTCTATTCTCAAGAGACAAGGGAAGAAATTTTAAATCTTTCCTAATAGGTTTAAATCATCATACAGAATCACCTGCCTACCAATGGAAAGTCACAGAGTCAGAACAACAGAAAAGAAACAACTCCATCTTCTTCCAGGACCACAAAAAATTTAGTGATATGAAATGGGATGTAGGCACCCTTACACCTCTTTTAGCCTCCCTGACAAGAAGATAAAAAACACTTAAATCTCTATTCGGCAACCAAAACCTTGTGGGCAAACATAAACCCATATGTGACCCACAGGAATTTCACTCGATGTTTATGAAAGGCCCTCTGAGCTTGCAGCTTGTCTATCTCTATCGCCTTCATTCCCACAGTTGTCTACATCACAAAGCCTCCTAATAAAAACACAGTTCTCCTCCTTTTTGTATGTGTGTGGGGGGTTCCCTTTCAACAGATAAAATAACTCTAAGTAGGAGTAAACAGAAAGCCATGAAAGTAACTACTGATCTGTTCCAGATCATGGCTCAACCTGGGTCTTTAGCTGAGCCTGCCCCAATTGTTTCAAATCCTGCCCCAATTTCACAGTCTAAATACAGCCAGAATTTCCTTTGGTAACAAAGAGCAACAAGAGAAAATTGCAGAGAACTTACATCTTAGTTTCCAGTTCCTATTCCCTCAAATTCAATAAGGAGAAAATTCTTTCACTGGAAACCTTTCCTCCTCTAACTAAATTCCATTATGGTTTATTTGGGCTGCACTTAGAACAATCAGTTTTCCCTTCTCAGGGAAGTTTTGGCAGTTTACCAAAATCAAAGTATATAAAAAAATCAAATATTTTAAAATGTGTTTCCTTTTTTAGGGCTAAAATGTGACAGAACAGCAATAATGGCAGCCATTACTATTATGTCAGGAGTGCATGAGAAGACTACAAGAGAAGGGATCCTGTCTTGAAAGGAACCTCACGATCAACCCAATTCTTGATCTCGAGAAGCAAAAGAGGCAGTGACAGGGATGGATGGAAATGGATTTTTCTGGACAGAAAACTAAACTAGGTTCCCTCTACAACTGGAGCATGGCGCCTGCATTACAACCTCCCTGTTCACTACAGATTACTTTATTGTCAACTGAATGGTGTGAAGTCCTGTAGCTCAAGCAGCAATAGACCATATAGTCTTGAAATTTTGACTTAAGGTGTTTTACAGAAGGTGTGGTAAATGTATTTGGCATTGTAAGAGTTTGTTTTTGGTTGTTTTTTTTTTCTTTTCTTGTAACTTCAAATAGTCTGTGAAGACCACAGAAAAAACCAACAGAACACTAAAGTCAAAACATATATAAAAGATGAGAATGTGGCCTTAAATCCTTTTGATTAAGTTTAAGGCATTCAAAAGACCTTTGTGAAACAAATGCAGTTTGTTTAATGCTTCTACTAAGAACTGAGTCAAATGCAAAAAGTTAAATTCATTAATTACAACTTATTCATTATAGTTTTATTGTGCTGAATGAACCACGTACCAAATGTTAGATAAAGGTTAAGAGTTATGAGAGGTCCCTGGAATACCCACAAGAGAAGCATTAAAGCACGACAATGGATTGTGTCAATCCTCAGCTAAATAACAAACACAATAATAAGAACCTTCACATTTCCCCAATGCAGGAAATCAATATGTTGGTAAATTTATTTAAATACCATTACATGAACTGAGTAAGTTGCCTAAAATGTTTCAAGTGTCTTGGAATATTTGCTGAAGATTCTAAAGCTTCCCAAAAGTCAGAGAAATCCTCTCTTGTCTCCCATCAGAAAGAGAAATGAAAAGATTTCTCTCACTGTAGGGCTATACATAGAGTCATTGTTCTGTGTTAGAACATTCTGTTTTCAGCTAGATCTTGCTTGCTCTAGGCAGTCAGTTATCTTTAGATCTCCTGCCTATAATAGCAATAGGTTATATCATATGTTGTTGATTACAGGTCATAACAACCCCAAATTTATGATTGTCATGAGTATAATATCTCTACTCTTTCCATTTATCTGGTTGAGAAGTCAATTGCTTTTCTCTACCCTGCTGCTACTGGGAAGAATAAAGATATTCATGAGTGAATGAGCTATGAATATTTTGGCCTTTTACTGTTTCAATGTTAAAAATTGAAGAAAGGCTGCAGTTGCTTTGAGCAGAAACTGAGATTGATCCAGAGCCCTTCAAAGCCAATAAAAGTTCTCATGAGATCATTAAACTGCAGAAGTCAGTCCACATATCCAAGTCTCATACTTGCTGTCTCATACTTGACTGCAGTCTATTGGACACATAATTTTTGGAGGAAATTCTGACAATGGCTGGTAGCTGCTACTGGAAAATTATAAATCACACATAAAAGCATGGTTGTGACAGCAATAACTATTGCAAGGTCTCAAGCAGACCATTAAAGAGAAACATTTTAGAAATCTCTTCCACAAATGCAAAATTCCTGTCACTTTGCAAACCACAAGACAAATTTTACCTCAAAAAGCTCTAGGAAGAGATGATGTGGCATAGTGAAACAAAGATAACTCTGACCAAACTGGTATGTCACAATACTGCATTGTAGTGCTATGCAAAGACCATGGTTCTTATCCCAGAAGACTTTCTGCCAGAGCAAACCACCAGCCTCTGGAGGGCTGAAGAGCACTGTCATCTTCAGGTGACATATCACTGTGATGATCATGTCTTCACATCACTGTGAGGATGTGTACTGATCCAGTAACTTGAAGTTGTTGCACAGTGCTTTACAACATTTGTAGAAATACTCCTCTGAGTACACACAGACTCTGGAAACACACATATGCAGAAGTTATAAGCTGGAAGGATAATGACAAAGTGTAAGCTCATACCAGGCACCTAAGTGGCCTGTTCTTCAGGAGTTTGAAAATCTAATAGCTCAAAAAACCCCTTTGGTGACAAACCCCTGCAGCAATAAAATCCTTGTTTTTCTCAGGTACTGAAAGCTCTAAATGTTCTGGGTTTGGGGTGTTTGTTTGTTTGTTTGTTTGTTTGTTTGTTTGTTTGTTTGTTTTTAATAAGTAATTCCTTACTCGATAAAAAAAATTTCCAACCACAGGTAAATATGTTAATAAAGGCATTCTTCATGCAAGTAACAATTTGAAGTTTCTACAAAAAAATTAAATATTCCAAAAATTAAGTAATCCTTAAGTAATTTTTATTACAATCACTTACAAGCATTCAAATTTGCAGCTCTTTCTCATTCATCTTTTTTCCTATTCACATGTCTAAGATGAAATTGATACCCATAGATGGCTAAGTGATACATTTTTGTTGTAGTCATCATCTGGTTTTAGTTAATAGTTCAATTATTAGATTTCCTGAGTAAACAACAGGATATCAGAGCAAATATGTTGTTTTTAAATACTGTTAACTCTTCTAGGAGTTTTTAAGTAGAGCTTTTAACTTTTTTTTTTTTTTTTTTTTTTTTTAAATAATATTCTCAAGAGTTGAAAATTACCTTAAGATATCAAGAAAAAAATATCTTTGTGGAAAACACAGCTCATATGCTTTTGAAATTAGATTCTTGCCATGCAAGCACTTCCAACTGTGAACAGAGATTATCACAATCTGATTACTGGTGTATGACAAAATGCCAGTGTTTCACTCAAGAATCCACCTGCAATGCATGGCCTCATAAAAACAAACATCCCCTAGATGGTATTTAAGTGAGAGTTGTTCACAATAAAAGAATAGTTACAGATAATCTCTTTTTTTTTCTTTTTTTTTTTAAAAAGAATTTGAGTTTGCATTTGTTTCATTATTTTAAAATCTCTCATGAATAAAGGTCTACATTAAGGCCATCAAGATTATCAAGTGGACACATGCAATCTTTTTCTAGACAATAAAAAGCAGCAAACATTGAAATTAGTTGAAGAATACATGTACATATACATACACAAATTCTATTTTTATTAGAACCTGATTTTTTTTATTAGAAAAATATTTTTAACATGAGTTTCAATTAAAAAAAAATAATTAATCCATATACATCTAATTTTTTAACTCTTTCCATGTGAGAAATATTAACAGTTGCTGCTGAATGGAGAAACTTGTGCTGCAACAATGACTATATCAACTGTTCACTAGTACCCTTCAGTAAAATATTGAAACAGAATTATTTGTCATTAGAGTTATATCATGTACTCATTATGTGGAATGAAGCTAGTCTTCTGCTTCCAAATTTTCATACTGCAATTCATAATTCCAAAAAGAGTAGAGGGTTTAAAATATTCAGTATTAGCTAAAAATGAAAGCTTCTGGTTTTATTGTTGTTTTTGTAAGTTTAAATTTTATGTCTTGTGTTAAATACATTTAAGCAGGCAACCCACATGGATATTTTCCTTCTGAAATACATATGAAATTTCCAGTGATCATATTGTGAACTTAGTCCTCTAAATGTAAGTATTCTGCATTGCATTTCACCACCCCCAAAAAATTCATCCACATCTCCACCTTTTTCGGCTTAGCAAAACATCCAAAAGAATAAGAGATGATAGTCTGAGTCCTTAAGCTCAGCCACAGTAAAACATATCTATTATAATTATTTCAAATAGATGCTATACCCTGTGTATTTTTTTCACCCCTTTTACATTCAAAATAATTGAAAATCCTGTTAAACTCCTCCACACATTTCTTCAAAAGGTTGTCTCATACAGATTGTACTTGGAGGTAACCAGCGTAGAAAATACTCTATTTCTTTCATACATAACAATTTGCATATATCAAAACTGAGTCATTGATATTTTTTTACATACAACTAAAACCACTCAATGACAATGTTGCATAGAAGAATGAAATTTCCTGACACCAATAACCCACAAAAACCTGTCAAATGTGTTAGCATGAAGAAGTTCAGGAAGGAATATAGTCTAATGATTCAGGACTCTGCTACGTACAGTGATAACCTAAAATAAGGCTAGATCCTAGACTATCAATGGCATTCAAGTATATCAGACATGCAACAATCCCACAGCTTCCTATGGAAGTTCTGTTTGAGAATAAGGCAGGTATTCAAACATCAAGAAATGTAAGCCATGAAAACATCTTAAAACAAGACCTGTAACTTTATATAAATAGAAATAACAATAAAGCAATAAGTTGTAAGGGACCTTTGCTTCACCAATAATATAGATGTCTCAGACAGGCCTTAGAACAGGAAAGCAAATAGATCATAGTTTCTGGAACGAAGTAAAATTACCAAGATCCAGTTTCACCTGATTAAATTCATTTATTCGTTAATCACAAATGCTTAATCTCATTCTGAAGAAAACCTTAAAAAAAGTCAATTGCATCCCAAAATTCTTAATTATTCCTGTAAATTGCATTGAGCACCTAAAATAACTAATTTGAACACAACTGTCTTCAGTTTGAAAACAGATTTCTGGTATGCACAATGAACCAACTCACAGGGGACTCAAGCAAACACTATCCTTAAAATCTCAGAAAACTCTTACCAATCATCTGCATATACTCTTGATAATCCCACTAGACAGTTAATCTGGTCAGCATCTGAAAGCATCTGAATTGAAGGATGAGTAACAAATAACTTTAGCTATATTCTTTCAAAGCGAAAACCAAAACCTACAGCATTTCCAAGAGATTCAGAACTATAATTTTCAGCGGCATCAGAGCTAAACTAGTAGTAAATACTAGCAGGAAGTAAAGACCACTGGAGGACAGATAGTCCTCAGTGATCTGATAGGGATGTCTTTGAGAGAAAGATGCTCATCTAGTAGTAGGAAAATCCCTGAAATCCAGAGGTTGCTGGTGCCTTACTAAAGCTGAACCAGCTGTAGAAAAAATACAACATGAATTTTTTGTCATAAAGCTTAGCACGTGTGGGTATGAATTGATTATCTAGAATATGTGGACTAAAACTAAAATACATTCCTCTCTAGTTCTCCTAGTTTGTGCAATATATTCAGCAGACATTTGACAAAAAATGTTAAACATGGCCTTACTGAACAGATACAATTCATATTGGGAAACAGAGTAGCAACCCTCTGAAGATCTTTCATCAACCACTAATGAGTTAAGCATATGGTAAAAGAAGGGGCTTTGTTGGTTCTTTCTTTAGGGGTGGCAGGTGAGGTGGTGGTAGTGGGTTTTTCCCTATTTCTTATAGGAGAACAGTCCAGAACTAACAGTCAAATTTCTCAGCTTCTTCAGTTTGCATCAGCCAAACCCTAAGAATAATAAATCTGACATCCAGCCACTGAACAACTGATCTCATTGTCCAAAGTTGTTACCTGGACTGTTGAGGAACTTCTGTATGTTTTCAGTGTTTTGTCAAGAAAGAAAACTGAAGCTATGCTAAAAAAAATGTGATGAAAAAAAATTTTCCAGTGTTGAGAATAGTCTGAAAGACTGAATCAGTTGGTAACCACATCAAGAAATTCTGTGGGTATTGCTGTTTGCCACCAAGATCATCATGGATAACACTGTACTACCCGTTGTGGTACCTCATCTCCTAATGAATTTAGCCATCTGATTATGAAACATCATTCCTCAAAGTACAACCTTCTGAATGTGGCATTTCTGGGAGCAGCACCAAAATATGACAGCAATTACTGTATGTGTTGTTAATGCCTGTGGCTAGATTTCGTATTTTGAAATACCTTGAGGCATTGGGTAATGTGGATATCGGGCAATTCTTGTGATGATTTACAAAGTCATAGTACATCTAAATGTACCATGGCAATTACTGCTTGATAAATGATGTAGTCTTAGGAAGACAGGACATCCTTCCTTCCAAAGGATCTATTATGAATAATGGAAGTTATAAAGGGATACAAAAGTCACCTAGTACTTCAAAATAGCATACAAAAAAAGTACTGGTATTTTGATGAATATAGTAAAACATAAAGAAAATTATGGGATTGTGTTTTAAAAGATCACTACATAGTTTAAAAATAAAGGTACTTACTGATACACTACTTCTTTACCTAGAGCAAGGTAAAGACAAAAAAATACCCTTAGAATTCTCTATACCCTTCCTTTCTGAGAAAAAGAAAGTATCTGGGCAAAACCTCTATGTCTACATGATCCTAATTTTTACATCTCTGATGTTAGGTTTAAGTGATCCAATACAAATTTGGCATTCATGAACGCTGTTAAATCATGTTTTGCCTTGAGTAAATTAGTGTCTCAGCCTCAGTAATGTTAAGGGTCTGCAATTTGCAGCCCTGTAAGCTATCATCTAAGCTACCGGAGTGTTTTCCAGAACCCTCCATAACATCACTTTTCTTTTTCCCTTGAAGTTCTCACACTTTAGGTCTTGTGCTGTTATTATCACAGTCTTACAACTGCAAATACCACGAGTGTTGTATGGTAGGTAGTTGTGGGAAAAACCATCGCTACAGTGAGAATGGTCCCTCTTTTGTCCACCTTCCTGCTTCAGCTTTCCTTACATTTTGTTTTGTAGACTTTTACTTTACAGTACAGAAGGCTCATATGTAGTGCACAGACATGCAACACTTGAACCTAAAAATTACCACACTTCAATTGAACACTCTTTGTGTAACAATACATACGAAAATCTAGAATGAAAATTCTTTCCTCTTTCTACGCTGAAACCCTACATGGGGTTGTTGTGACTGAAGCGCAGGACCCGGCACTTCATTTTACTGAACTTCATAGAGCTGGCCTTGGCCCATCCATCCACGCTGTCTAGATCCCGCTGCAGAGCCTCCCTACCCTCTAGCAGATCAAAACTCCCACACAACCTGGTGTCCCCTGCAAACTTCTGAGAATGCACTTGATCATCGATAAAGATATGAAATAGGACTGGCCCCAACACTGAGCCCTCGGGAACACCACTTGTGGCCAGCTGACACGAGCATAACTCCACTCACCACCACACTCTCTCAACCCAGCCATCCAGTCATTTTTCAACCCAACCAAAAGTGCACCAGTCCAAGACACGGCTGCCGGTTTCCCTGAGAGAATGTTGGGTGACACAGTGTCAAAGGCTTTACTGAAATCCAAGCAGACTACAACTTTTCCCTCATCCACTAGGCAGGTAACCTGGTCATCAAAGGAGATCACATTGTTCAAGCAGGACCTACATTTCCTAAACCCATGCTAGCTGTGCCTAATCTTCTGGTTTTTCTGTATATGCCATGTCATGGCAGTCCATGAACATACAACTTTCAAAATCATGGAAGATAAGCAAGAGTGATTCCTGGCACGACATCAGCTACATCCAGATCAGAGAACCCCAAAGGATTTCCCAATCTAAGTGCTGGAGCTACATTCTGATTCTTTATTTGGACTAGACTCAAATCTTTACCTTCTACTCTCCTTCCCTACAGTGGCCATTTTGTGCATTTCTGAAGTAAAATTGAGTAGTGTTGCAGGCTGGGGTATATACCAGTCTTAGATATCTGAAATTAATTTTGCCTTATACAGTACATTAGCCAAAAAAAAATCCTAAACAAAGAAATAAAAAAGAAACAAAAATAAATAATAAATTAATTCCTTTGTTTCTTTCCTCTCTCCACCAAACAAACTATTCTCAAGATGTATGAAAGTCTCTGGATAGCATGTAACAATCTAGCAAAGCCTATATTCTTTATAGTTTTTTTTATTTTTTTGGTGAAAAAAAGAAACTATGTTTTTTGCAAATAAAGCCAATATATTGTTCTAGAAAGTTGAATTCTTCAGCCAAACTTTTATTAAACTTCCCTAGAAAACTACTACTAGTCTGAGATATCTTCTTATAGAAAATTCAGTGCTTATTTATTCATGGAAAGTATGTACTAAAAATAATCAATCCTGGTATACATGTCAGCAGAAAAAGAAATTGCTGTAAAGGAATAAAAAATGTTGTGATTAGGTTTTTTTTATCCATTTTCTTCCTTCTGTACCTGCAACTTCCGATGACTTATGTTTGTCTAAACATAAAATCTGAGTACATACTAGCGTGGATTAAGAACTAAAATTCTGATAAAAGATACTATTCCTGTTTAACAAGAATCATCTAAAGGGGGTAAATAAATTTAAAATATAAATTTATCTCTAAAAATCACTTAAGTTCTAAGCTTATTTACACACAGTAAAATGTGCATCCTGTTCAAGAATCTAATTTTCACCACCTCCTGTCATTCACCTCATCTTAACTTTTCAGAGTCACAATGTCAAGAAGGTTAATGCACTTACATGAATTTGTGATGGACAATTTCACTCAGATTCACTAAGGCAAACACATATAGCTGGCTGGTAAACAATTTACTCCACAGAGAACAAATTCTTCGTAGCTGAAAAGAGACACCTCTGCCAAATCAATACATTAAATGATGAGATATTAGCTGCAAAAGGAGGGGAAAATCCTGGAAAATTACTATCCTTTTTTTTAAGCACTAAATACTTCTAGACACTCAGATATTAGGCACAGTGTCACTGAAGACAATGGTATAAACCAATGCAACAGTGTTAATGAGATCTTAGACATGCTTGTAATCTTTTAAATACACAGTTCAAAGCAAGCAAAGAAAAATTGCTCTCAAAATCTCTGTTGTATGCAATATGTCCATTTATATAGATAGGGGAAAGTTGCTTATTAAGAACTTGAAAGACTAGCACTCTGAAACCTCTGAGGAAAAACTGCTTTCTTCTGTCTGCTTTACTTCTTAGCAAATTTTGAGCTAAGCAAAGTATATTCATTCTGTTTTATGAAGTGATCAGAAAAAAGTTTTATAACTATGAAATATAACTTAGATGTGAAATAATTGTTAAGCAGCAACTGCACAGTCTTTAACAACAATTACATTAATATCTTTAAGTGACGTATATGAGTAGGATGAAGGCTCATTTTACTCTAATTTTCTTTCCCTCACCCTCATGTACCAGTGACAGAACCATTAAAACCCACAGTTTATTAAGCCTACCTTTATATAATTCCAGGTAAATTTCTTCACATCCTTCATGCACTTCTCTGCAAAACTAGTTTCTCTGAGAAACGGCAAATTAATAGTAAAATTTGGCAGGTGGGGGTGAAAAAATCCAAACAAAAGCACACAGGCAAAAAACAAACAAACAAACAAACAAACAAAACCAAAACCAACAAACAAACAAAAAAAACCCACCCCAAAAAAACTCAACAAAACAAAACAAAAATCCAACACTCCAAAATGCTGAGTATGTGAAATGAAACAAAAAAGATGACTCTTTATAATTCTTGGGATAAACAGCATTAAAAAAAAAAAAAAAAAAAAAAAAAAAAAAAAAAAAAAGCCAAACAAGTAAACATTCCCAGCTAAAAAGATATTCATTGGTGATACCACTGGCTATGGTTTCTGTAAGAAGAAATGGCTTTATTTCATTAAATACTTTATTAGGGAAAAATAGAAATAAAATATTATTCAGAAGAAAACAGACTCAATTTCAAAGCTTCCAATCTAGATTTTTACAGAGGGATGATGATATTAAAAATTGTATTTTACCTTGACCAATAATTTCTACATTGTACCTCCTCAGACTAAACCAAACCCTCATGTCCAGAATCATCAGCTCCTGTTGTAAATCCAACTTGATTTATATGCTCCTTGTTTAAGTTCTCCAGAACACAGTATGTGAACTGCCACTCCTCCTGTTACTATACTCTCTATGCTCTTATGTGTGTACTATCCCTGTGTGTCATCATGTTCTTTTTCTTTGGAAGTTAATCTGTTAGCCTTCCTTTGAAACTGGTCATCAGTCCATAACTCAGTGCCTGTTTACAGACTGTGACTAGGATGGGGCTCTTGAGGCAGTAATAAACAAGAGAAGGAAAACCCCCACCATGCTGGGGATGATAAGTAAGAGAGGGAGAGGCTGGGTCATTTAGGAAGCATCCTCATCTTTCACAGAGAAGGTAAGAACTGGAATATGCAATCTCCTCAGCCTAGACATGAATATGCTTAGTGCTTAGCTTTCAGGCCTTAAGAGCTAGAAGTGGTGTTACAAGTGCTATCACTGCTGTTAAGAAAACCGTTTGCTGTCTCCCAAGATAGAACTGCCATCTCTCCATCATCTTTATTGATGTTTCAGGCTCCAGACAGTATCTTCTCCAATGTACATGTTTTGTTTCCTCTTGAAAAAACCAGTTCTAATTGGTTTCAGGAAGCAGTGAAGTATCAAGCCTCACCAAATGACCACTCTCCAGGGGCAAACAGAAAATTAAATCTACCACAGAAGGATGTTTCTGTGAAGTGTTATTATCCAGTGATCATTTACTTATATACAAAATGCAAGGTTTATTTAGATGTCCAATCTTACCTATTTAATAGCTAAGAGAATTCAACACATTGGCACTACTACAACTGCTTCCCATCTCCTATCATTTCTACAGCATTGCTAGTTTAACTTCTACATTGCTAATGTAATTTTCACTGCCAGAACAAGAAATCCTTCACTAAAAGACACTCAAATTCAGCATAAGAGAACTGCTAATGCAAATCACCCAAGAGTTAACGGGGTTTCTACTTTATTGATCAGCATATTGACCAGTATTACACCTTTATTATGTCATGAGTGGAAAACATTTCTAGGATGATAAGAAAACAAAACAAAACAAAACAACCAAAAAAAACCCCAACCAAACAAACAAAAAATTACAGAAAACAAACAACAACAACAACTTGCAGAAAGGGAAGAAAGAAAATAAAAGATTTTAACTGCATGCTCTAATTTCAGTTTTCTCAAGCTGAAAGTTTTATAGACAAGACAGATTTGGACAAGAGGACAATTCACTAGAACAGCTTATTTCCAAGGCCAACAGGAAAAAAGAAAATACAGATTGAAAATTACAAGGACAAATATACATTTGCTACTCTTCAGCACAAAAGAGGGTCAGTCAGCTTTTCTAGAGAGGAACTTTTGCTTCTGCTTCCATGCCTCTCTATGACCATAACAACTTGCTGTAAGAGTAATGGCACATGCTAACTGCACCATTAATCCCCTGCATTTCAGTAACATCACACCTCTGTACCAGATCAGGGCAGTTAAATCAAAGCAGCATGCCTTTCACAGTACAACAGTATAAAAAGTTTACTGGTTCTTCTAGTTTTTGTTTTGGGGGGTTTTTTGGGGGTTTTGTTTTTGGTGGGGTTTTTTTGTTTTTTTGTTTGTTTGTTTGGTTGGTTGGTTGGTGTTTTGTTGTGGTTTTTTTTGTTTTGTTTTGTGTTTTTTTTGTTTTTAATTTAAGTCCCAGGTGGCCTGCATCTCATATTCCTAAGGTACTGTATTTGAAACATCTCTGTGTAAAGATGACATCAAGCCAATATAAACAAGAACCATTTGTCTTCAAAAACACTAACAGTTAATTACAAGATCTTGAGAAAAATAAAGATATAATAAATATAAGATTAAATAAAGCAATGTATTTTCTTAATAGTTGTTAAGAGTCTTTAGATTTAAGCAGCAAGTCCACCTGCACTGTAACTTGTGTAGCTGATCTAAGTAAAATATTACCACAATAATACACTAGCTCTCTCATCCAGCTCCACAATTAATTTCCAGTTATGCCAACTGCTATTACTTAATACGTCAAAACCACTGGATCTACATCATCTGTCCTCAAATTCACCACCTGCACATTTGAAAACTACACAAACTGAATATTTCTAATTCAGGAAGCAGACCTACTGCTGGCTGTGTTAATATAAATTCACAGCCTCAGGCACCATAGCTCATCTGTCCGGCTGTGCATAATTTGCAGAAAGTTCTACTTCCCCTCTCACCATTGTGTACTGAGAACTTATCTTTGCTTTCCTGTAGATGATATAAAATGCAGTAGGCAGACATAATAATATCATTGGTAGAGATATATTTGGATTGGGAAACTATAGAAAGCAAATCAGTGACTACATATCTGACTTAGAAGAAACACTATGATGAATGCTTTCCTGAATTGCTGCATTGGATCATGTGCACTAATGTTTACATGAAGGGTAAATGTAAACATTACATTTCACACAGCAACAACTCACTAGCTGCTTCCTCTAGTCATTGCTATAATCTTTCTTTCATTCTTTGCCTAAGATATCCCATGAAATCCAGATACATTCCTACTAATTAAAAAAAGTCAGAGAGTTTTGGTAATGGCAGATGTCCCAAAGATTTACACAGGCTTCACCTCTTCTTGCATAAATCTTCTTGAATCCAGGAGAGGATTTTTGCCCCTTTTTTTGTCACAAATCAGCTGTAAAATAATAGAGAAATCTATGATCCAAAAACATTGCAACTGAACATCCAGGAGAATTATTTATCAGTGTTAAAATGCTAGTTTGGAGAGCTGGCAAAAACTTGAGCATCACCACAACTAATGAAATAACTAAATTAAAAAGTGAACAGATCGGATGTGAATAATTCATCTAACACAAGCCCAGTTTCTTTGACAAGCAAATCCAAGAAATTTCAGAAAGAAATCACAGATGGAACCAAGTCTGTATAACTATATCTATATATATATTTGTCTTTATAAACACAGTCACCAATAGTGACTTGAAATAGTGCATGGTCCTATATCATCTAGCATACTCTTTTAGTGTGCATAATCACCCATGCTTACAACAAGCTCTTCAAGGTAGGGAGGGAGATGCATTATTTTTCAGAGCCTATGCTTTCTTTTTTATTTTTCAAACAAAGGTTTGAAAGCAATTTCATTAGCAGAAGCTAATGGGAAGCTGGTAGAAAACTTATAAGCATTATATATGATATTGCCAGCTCTATGGAAATACTTTATACCATTTTATCCAAATACTACTTTCTCCAAGAACCTGACCAAAAGTGCCCTGAGATTAACAGGTATCTTTACAATGAATCCAACAGACCTCACTGCATGACACTAATCTGTTAATGGGTCATTTATCTTGGTCCTGTTGCACAGGTCTTTTCATGTTAATGGTTTATGCTATTTCCAGTAAAAAAAAATGAGTAAAAAAAGTATGGAACTTTAGAGAGCATATGGCTTATACCTTATATGGTGTTCTACATGAACAATAAATTAATTTTGTTTACTTGAAAAGATATATCTGGAAAACATTTGCAAGAGATCAGAAAAGGTGGAAACATGTCTCAAAGAATAAATATATTTGTTATACAATTTCAAGGTAATTTTTTCTGTATATGACCAAGTCATATACAATACCTCAAAAGACGTATTTCATGGATAAGTGATAAATTATATATATGTTGGAGGAAAGTAAATAAAGAAATGAAGAGAAAGGGGGATTGAGGGGGGAAGTAAAGCCTATTTATTTTAAGATAAAAAATTCTTAGTTGTATAAGTAAACTACTGATAATTGTTGAATAAACTCCTGCTCTTTTTCATTGCAGAGTTCTGTGTAGTGTCTGCAAAAAACTTTATTTAAGAGGAAAAGAACTGTCTGGCACATCTACTTCCAAGCATAAGATGTATGCAAAACGTAAGTCTAAAATCAGTATCACAAAAATCAGCATTAAAAAAAGATATATGGATAAACAATAGAAATTTGACTAGATTCAAAATTATTTTATTTTAAAAGAGACTGTCAGCTTTGTCCTGGTTTTTATTACATTTGGATGGATACAAAGTAAGGCTTTCATATATCAGAAGTCAAAATGTGATGTATTATGTAGTATTTGTTTATTAGAAAAGAACAAACAGATATTTGGAGATAATTACAGCGAAATCTGTTTCAGAGAAAAAAAATATACCAAGCAGGAGATTTATTGAAGTCTGTCCACTTACTTTCCACCAGTTTAGAACTGTAAAAGAAATCCAGTTACAGAAAATATAACTAATTTATTTGAGCATTCTCCATGCTATTCCTCTAAACAAATTTTTGAAAGACTTGGCATTAAACTACATTATCTTCTCGCTAAGGGTCCAAAGTGATGTTAACACATCAAGAAGCTTGATCACTAACCCAGCTTTGTCTGACATCAATATCACAAGATCACCACATGATGGCACTGACTAAGATCACTGGTCAGTCCTGGAAAGACCGTTAATCTGACAGCAACACTACTACAGAGTTTGAAACTCTGTTTGTTCTAGGTCTGTACTGGGCCTGCAGCCCACACAGACACTACAGTGACACCAATTTTCAAAATAATCAAGCCATTAGACCACTTCAATTAACACTTTGAGTCAGAAATCCTATTCATGATTGTCCTCTTTCATTTCTGGCTGCCCTAGACCTCTCCTAATTGGCGATGACTACCTCCAGTTGGAGGACAGAGGAAAGGTCTTACCTCTGAACTGTCTGAACAGAGACTCAGTGGTCCACCTTGTTTTGTCTACTGCATTCAACAGAAGCAAATCTGAAAAATACTGCTAGATGGAAGTTTGCTACCATCAAATCATGCCAGTATCATTTTATCTGTCATCTGTTATGGTGGAACATTGAAGGGGCTTAATCTTAATGAGTAAATTAACTGTGTAACTAAATCTCAGAAATTTTTTCAATTTATTTCAAAATAAATTCATAGACACACTAATCTCTATTTATATTCATACTATATATGAAATTGTAACAGTAACTGCAGAGTCAGTAAGAGTGCCACTCATTTTCAAAGCTTACCTCTCTTAAAAGGCTCAGCCTTCCCATCAGCACATAAATAACAGATGAGAGAAAAGCATGAAAAATCCTAACCCTCCACTCGAGCTCGCCAGTGGTATACACTTACTGAAATACGTCCTATGAAACTGAGCGGTGTGTGAGCTCAGCCCAGAAGAAAGCTGAAAGAATCATACATTGTGACATCAGTGACTGCAATTTATTTTTAGATTATTACAGTACAAATCTGAGCATTCCTAGCTAGGGATTGTTCCAGCATGTGGTAATGCATTCGGTTCGAATTAGCTGTGACACTGGTAAAGCCCCACTGCAGATCTCACAGGATAAGCCAGTGTTCTACAGGGGCTGATTCTGTTCAGACTCTCATGTCAGCTATGAGTGCAGGCCATAAAGTAACCCTGTGTCATATACAGCTTATTTTTAATGTCAAAACTCATCCCCGTTTGTTTACATGGGTTAAAAAACTCTGCAAACATTTCCAGAACAATTTCCTACTTTTTAAATTCAACCACTACTGACTGTCTATAATTCATCTTTCAGTTTTCTATTCTCTACCCATATATCCAAGTTATGAAAAGTTTATTACCATTGTGCCCTATCTTATTGCTAAAAATTTTCCAAGAATATTGCCAATAAACCTTGTTACTTGCTCTTCCTCCACTAGACAGCAAAGTGTTTTTTCTCATTGGTGTTTGGGGTTTTTTTATTGGTACTTTTTTATTTTTCTTTCAAATCCAATCTGGGAACTACTAAAACAAACACAATAGAAGTGGAGAACTATTAAAAGGTGACATAGTTGAGTACATAACCCTGTCAGATGTGAGGATAAAATGGCTCACAGCATAAATGCTTTACAAACATTGCTTGAAGGCACCAGAGTTGAACTGTGACAGAGGATAGCTGCAGCTGGACATGAGATACTTATATTGATTTGTGCAGCTTGTGTTTATGTTTTATTAGATTTTTATTTCTATAAAGACTCACAGCCTTGTAATTCTGTGCACAAAACTAACCAATTTACTCATGCAGAAAAGGTCCTGAATCCTGATGACAAGTCTTCAAGCGACAGAATGACTAAATTATATGCTGGTTATAGCATGATGCTTATTCCTGTCCTACCCAGGTGGAGCTGTTCTTTACACTATGTGATTCAGCTATCAAATAGCAGTGTGCATGTTTGAAAGGCCAAGAGGAGGCTGTATTGAGAACCTGTCAAAAACAAATGTGCAAACCTCTGTGTAGCAATCAGCAAGTGTTGCTGATTCAATCTTTTGTTAAAAAATAAAGGAGGCCAAAGAGATCCTTGTTTCTATACAATATTTTTAATACCAAGCTTTAGTTAAATGGGTTTTCTTTCTACCTCTTGCCTTCATCTCTGCGTGACAGGTCTCTAGCTGAAGGATGCTATTAGGATTGACATTTTTATCAAATGTAAGCATTTTCAGGTGAATGATCCACCCAAGAACATGGAATCAGCTAAAGATAAAGTATTTGGAAGACTACAAAATATATATGCTAGCATGGCATCTCCAGTAAACATACCAGTTTTATCACTTGTCCTAATTTAATCCAGTTGGCCTGTTCTGTTCACGCTATGAGGCTTGCTTTTGTTTGCTCGCATTGTGATGACTTTAAAAGAAATCACACTGATCACTGTGCTTTGCTGATCAAGACAAAAAAAATGAGAATTCTTGAATTTACAGTCTGCACTTCCGTTATACAGCACTGCATTTTAAAACAAGAGTGGGTAAGTAATCACTCCCTCCAGAAATGCAGAAGGAAAATGTATTTTCTTATCTATATCCATGTACTCCAGTAGAGATGAAAACTAAGGGATATTACATTCAATGAAAAATTAAAAACAAAGTAAATAATTCTAATTAGCTCTGAGTTAGCTTGGTCCTCTTGAGAACAAAGCTAATTCGGAGCTAATTTGAATTCTTTTGTTTTTTTACATTTTTCATTCAATATAAGACCAAAATGTTTTGGGTGTCAAACTGAATTTCAGTTTTAGTATTTGGCACAACTTAATAGGTTGTACTTGCACACGACCCACCAAAAATAATTGGAACTATACAATATACTGGCATATGAAGAGAGAAGAGAGAGTAAGGGTAATAGTAGCTGTATTTATAGACTAAGGACTAATAATTTCACAATTATAAATATTACATCAAAATTAAATTTCTTTTTCTATTCTTCTGAGAATAATATTTGCCCCCATAGACATTGCTGTTTTGAGTAACCAGAAACTGCATGACACGCTTTCACGGTTTCCAAATCTTAATGATTCATTGGAATATGGTTCATAAGACAATGCATGCAACCCTCTACTCAGCAATATAAGCAAAAAATACTCGGAATTTCCTGCCTTAATGCACATCCATACAAAGGCTACCTATACAGAAGCCTACATAGCTAACAATAGATGGAATATAAAGTACATATTTTGTAAGTAAAATGAAAATAAAATGCGGAGTTCATTTGACATATGAAATCAGCTTTTTTTTTTTTTTTTTTTTTTTTTTTTTTTTTTTTTTTTAAACAATGCAAAGCAGTGTTCTTACCTAGGAATTAAAACTAGTGGAAATAATTGCTTCTTAAGGTGACTAATAGTTTATTTCTTTAGTGCTGACGATTTATACGTCTAATAAAACCGTGATTTTTGACTCACATGATATGGGAAAAATATTACTCCTTAATACATGAGATATGCATTAGCAGTTGTATTTATGTTTTAGGAAGAGAAGAATAGCAGGGATTTCCATTATATTGTAACTGTAAATTCCTCCAATTAAGCTTTGAATTCTAATCTCCTAAACACACGCACCTATGTCTTTAACGTTTTTAATTTAAAACCAAACTAGGATTTTATCAGTGCTTCCTTCCAACATGGATCAACCATCAGGCTAAAGGGGTGTTGTGAGGGGTGGTGTGGGGGGTGTATTTTGGGTTTTTGTGGCGGCGTTGGTTTCTCTCCAAATACCAAACATCCGAACTTGGCCGTGCGTTTGAGCCATCCCTACGAAAGGCGGTAACTCCAGGGAGGCTGCAGGCGGGCAGCCGGGCACACAGGCACTCCGAAGCACGGCTCAGGCGCTGCCGTCCCTCCCTGCTCCCCGCCCGGCCGAGGCTCCTCACACCCGTTCGGGCCTGCGCTCGGCCGCCCGGCGCTCCCGGCGCCCCCCAGGCCCGGCGGCGCCTCAGACTCGCGCTCGGACCGCGGCGCGCGCGGGACGGCCCCGCGGCGGGGCGCGCGGCGCTGCGGCGCGGGGGGCGGCGGGCGCGCGGCTGGAAGGGCCCGCACCGCCACCTGGCGGCCGCGCCCCGCCTCTGCCGCCGCGTCCCCCGCAAACTTCTCTCCCCCCCAACGCCGGGCGCCCGGACCGGCCAAGTTTCCCGGCCGCGACGCCATCTATTCTTAGCTCCGCTCCAGGCACGACGGCGGGACGCCCGCCCCGCTCCGCTGCCGCGTCCCGCGTCCCGCGTCCCGCGTCCCGCGTCCCGCGTCCCGCGCCCTTCCGCAGCGGCTGCGCGGGACGCGCCCTGCCCGCCCCGACCCTGCGCGCCCGCGAGATGCGTGCGGGGGCGGGCGGGCGGAACGGCGGCTGCTCGGCCCCCTCCGCCAGGGCGGCTGCGGCGGGGCCGCCCCCGCTGCCCGGGGCGGTGCGGGGCTGCCGACGGCCTCTCCCGCGGGGAAGGGGCAATGCACGGCGGCCCCGGAGGCGCCTCACGCCGCCGGCCCCCGCCTCGCCAGCCCCCGCCCCAGCTTTGCAGAGAAGCCGATTTACTGCCGAGCTGGGGAGGAGTGTGCGTGTGGGGGTGAGCGGTGGCGGTGCTTGTCTCTTTTTTTCTCCTTTTCTTTTTCCCCCGCCCCCCGCCACCGGTCCGCGCACGCTGGCTCTCCCCAGCGCCAGTCCCCGCTCCATCACGTGCGGAAGCCCATGCCCATCACAAAAGCGGGCATTTTACCCGTGCCCGGAAAGGAAATAAAGAAAGAAAAAGAAGGGAGAAGGAGAAAAGAAAGAAAGAAAGGAAAGAGGAAAAAAAAAAAAAAAAAAAAGCGGGGGGGGGTGGGGGGAGGGTAAAAAAAGCCACCACGGAATAGCTTAAGCGAAAGCGGGTGAACCGCTTAATCCCGGAGATCCAAGATTTCCCCTGAGCAGCCGCCTCCCTTGTACCCCCCGCCCGTCCCTGTCCCTGTCTCTTTTTGATTTTCGTGGTTGTGGTAGTGGCAAGGAAAGTGGTTAACCAAAACCCTACGTGTTGGTTTTGTGTTTCCCTGAAAAACCACAGGCTCACACAGAGCATGAGGTACCGCTCCTGACCCTCTTCGCGCTTGCAAGAAACTGTGGCTTCGCTCTTTCTTTCCTCTGCCTGTATTGCAGATATTTTTCCCTCCTCTCCTCCACACTCTTCTGTTTATTTCCCTGTAAGGCAAAGCTACTTTGTAAACATCTCACACAGAACCTCAGAGCCTTTCCAAATAGCTGATTGCAGCAAAATGCTTCCAAACAAATTATGGTGCAAGGGGGTATAAGGGACGAGACCGAAGTGGGTAAAAAAGAAATAAATTTGCATAAATATGCATATGTGACAAGAAGATCGCGTATGATGGTGGAAATGTCAGAAAGAAAGTATCGCTTTATCATGATGGGAAAAGTAAAAGCACAGACGACTGCAGCAAACTGCTCGCCCTTTGCCAGAGTACCAACTGCAACACCTCTCCCTCTCTTCCCCCACCCTCGCCGAGAAAAAAAAAAAAAAAAAAAAAAAAAAAAAAAGGGGTGGGGGGAGTAGAACAGAAAAAACAACAGGGAAAAAAAAAAATAAAATGAACGATAAAACTGCAAAGCCGGTACTCCTACCTTAACACTGGGTAAGCTGCAGAAGCATAGGGGTCTTTTTTACACAGCCAGAATCTTTCAGGAAATCCTCTCGGGCTATCATGCAGCCAGGATTATTCACATACGGTTCCTGCTCGTCTTTTTGGAATCCAATGCGATCGGCTTCTCCAAAGGAATGCAACGACCACGAAAGGGGGGAAAAATTAAAAATAACAAGAAAGACTACAACACTGGATTTGAAGGAAACTCGTGTTCTCGGTTGTAAGCGACCTACATTCAGCCAGAAAATTCATTGCAATCAGTGCGAGAGGGAGAGTTGAGTCTGCAAGTAGGAGCTGTGATTGCCTGTGCAGAAAGACCGAGCCGCGGAGAGACTGATCTGCAAGGCAAGGCGAGCTGGGAGAGAGAGGGAGATGGGGGGGGGGGGGGGGAGAGAGAGAGAGGAGGGGGGGAGAGGTCCAGGCTGTACCAGGCGCTCTCCTCCCGCTATTGGACCAAACTGAATGAAATTCACAAAGCCGCCAGCCAATGGCTCCCCGCAGAAACCAGCCCAGCGCTACAGAAACCGCATCTCCATCCACAGCCCCCCGAGAAGGAGCGGCGCATCCCCGCGCGAAGCGGCGCCGGCAGAGCCGGGGCGGGCACCGGGGGCTGGACAGGTGGGCAATGCGCACACGGAGGAGTGAAGGTGTCCCTGCGTGTGTCCCTGTGTGTGTGCGTGTGTGTTCCGGAGGATCACACAATTCACACTGCCGATCTCTCTGCTCCGTGGTCATGTACAGCAAGTGCAGTCTTTGTTAACCCTTTACAGTAGCAGTTTCTACAGTACCAGCCTGTTGTTGCCATATTCACCCACATGCATTTTCGTGGAGCTGCACCAGGCGATTTTGTTCCTGTTCCCCATCCTGCCAGAAAAAAAAAAAAAAAAAAAAAAAAAAAAGCAAGCCACCAGCAAATAGACATTTGCCCCATGCACAATCACTTGAAACAGATTTCCTATTTTTTTTTCATAAGACCAGTAATTTGATGTTCTTATTTTAGTTAGCTAGCTACTAAACTAAGTAATGGTCAAGTGGGAGCCCTGTGGTTATTGTCATGGTTTCAGACTGAGGGTGGTGTAGCAAATATGTGCTTAGGCCTCCACAGATAGACCTTGTTCCACTCCACAGCATGTTTGCTTGATCAGTTTAATAACAGCACTTGTCACCATCCAAAGTGCAAGACCCTGCATAAGAACAGGTGAGCATTGCCTGACTTCACTGAGAACAGAGCAGAGAACAAAATAAGGGGGACTGAAGATCTTGCCATAATTTGAAACAAAAATCACATTCATACCTTTATGATATTTCCTTACACAAGAGTTGTGTTAGATTCCATAAACTGAGTTTTTGAGATTTTCAGTCCTGAAGAAAATAAAAAAATAATATCTGCAGCTCTTCTTTTCTAGATGCTTTGTTTCTGCCCCCATGTCAGATCCTCAGTAGAGAGCAGATAGTGCTTTGAATTCTCAAATCTGAATTGTGTGCGATATTTGACTTATCAATCACTTCTATGCTGTCTTGCTTCAAATGGTGAAGAAATACATACTATCTGATCTAGTCATCTAGGAGACAACTGTTGTGTGTCCATTCTTATATTTTTCTATATGATATGAAGGATACTTCCTTAAGTCGCTTATGGTATGTTTTGGTTTTAAATGTTGTAAATTTAAATACAGTTGTAATTCACTGACTTAAAACCACTTTAAGAATTGCAATAGCCATTGTTAACTTATTTGTCAGTGAAGTAATTATATTTATATTGCTTAATTATATGTTTTGGCTTACTTATATTAAGTCACTCTAACAGCAGGTGTTCTTCCAAGTGAATTTTACTGCTTTTGTTATTTTAATAATGCACCCACAATGTGCAACCAATCATATTGCTTGAATGAGTGAATATTTTGACACATTTAGAAAAGATGTCATCTTGCACTGCCATCTGTCCCAAATTTTGCAGGACAGTCTTTATTTTGATGAATATGTCATGGATTTTATGAGATTAATTTGGATGATATTGAAGTGTGTGCTAGTTCATCTGAATAATGATCTTCCACCTGTGTTGTACTATGAGGAAGCAATTTGTTACAGGTTACCACAGGATCATCTGTAATGTTTGCAATTATTATTTGCAACTATAACTTAAATATTCTAAACACAGCAGTAAAACTAAACTTTCCATAGACTGTACGCAAATTTGTGATCAAAGTACGTAAGTAAAAGGCCTTTGTTCGGAACAGCAGAATGTACTTTTCTCCTCTTACAACTTTCAAAAAGCTAAATGTACAGTTGGAATCTGTGGCTTATCTGCAGCAATCCACTGCATATTTATAACTCCAAGCAGGAGTCCAGGAGCAGTCATTCAGAGAGAAGGATTCCACTTGCTATACAACACCATCACTTCTTACAGGGTCACATTGTATTCTAGTATTAACCCATCTTTACTTGTTTTGCTGGTTTTGTCTGGAATAGAGTTAATTTGTTCATAGTATCTATCATGGGGCTATAATTTAGTTTTGTACTGGAAACAATGTTGATAACACAGGGTTGTTTTAGTTGTTGCTGAGCAGCTTCTTATCCCACCCCACCAGGGAGCAGGCTGGGGGTACACAAGGAGTTGAGAGAGGACAGAACAATGTGCTGACCCCAAAGGGATTTCCCACACTGTATGGCATCATGCTCAGCATATAAATCTGGGGAAGAAAAAGGAAAGGGCTTCAGGAGTGATGGTGTTTGTCTTCCAAAATCACGACTATGCGTGATGAATCTTGGCTTTCCTGACTGAACACCTGTCTGCCCATGGGAAGTCATGAGTGAAATCCTTGTTTTGCTTTGCTTGCATGTGCAGTTTTTGCTTTACCTATTAAACTGTCTTTACCTCAAGCCGTGAGCTTCTCACTTTCATCTTTATGCTTCTCTCCCCCTATCCTACATGGGGAGTGGGGGAATGGATGTGTGGGGCTTAGTTGCCAAATGGGGAGGGGGAGCATCTCAAATTTGTTTCTTTGGTTTTTTATTCATTCCAAACAGTTCATATTCAAAATTAACTAAATGGAACTAAATACATCTGGCAGCCGGTCACTAGTGGTGTTCCCCAGGGCTCATAATTTTGACCAGACCTGTTTAATACCTTTATCAATGGTTTGGACAACAGGATCATATGCATCCTCAGTAAGTTTGCAGGTGACACCAAGTTAGGTGGGAGTGTTGATCTGCTTGAGGGTGGGAAGGCTCTGCAGACATATCTGGGCAGGATGGATTGATGGGCCAAGACTAGCTATATGAGGTTCAATAAGGAAAAGTGCCAGGTCCTACCCTTGGGTTATGACAGTTCCATGCAGAGCTACCGCCCCAAGTAAGAGTATATTGAGAATTGCTCAGAGTATGGCCAGCAGTACTAGGAAATTTATTGTCCCCCTGTACTGAGCACTGGTCAGCCGACACCTCGAACCCTGAGGTCAGTTTTGGGTTGCTCACTTGAAAAAGGTGGTAAAGTGTGTCCCTAGAAGGGAAATAAAGCTGGTAAAGGGTCTAGAAAACATGTCCCATGAGGAGTGACTGACAGAGTAGGAGTGTTTAGTCTAAAGAAGAGGAAGGTCAGGGAAGGTCAGGGAAGACCTCATTGGTCTCTTCTGCCATATCTCAAGTGAAAGTACAAGAAGAATCGCCTTAAGTTGTACCAGGGGAGGTTCAGATTAGATATGAGGGGAAAAAAAAAAAAAAAAAAAAAAAAAAAAAAAAAAAAAAAAAATCACTAAAAGAGTAGTTGGACATTGGAATAAGTTGCCCAGTGAAGTGATGGAGTGACCATCTCTAGAAGTATTCAAGGTGTCTGCATGTTGCTTGGGGATATGGTTTAGGAAGAATTGTAGTGGTGCTGGGTTGATGGTGAGACTGGATAGCCCTGAAATTGGCTCAGTTGGTTGGAGATGGGTGAGAATAATGCCAAGTTTGTGGTCTCAATCCCTGCACGGGCCATTCACCCAAGAGTGGGGAATTGATGATCTTTGTGGCTCCCTTGCAACTCAGAATGTTCCGTGATTCTGTGAAGATGATCCTGAAGGTCTCTTTCAATGTTGCTCATTCTACGTGTGAAAATACTAACCTAATGCAGGGCAAGAAGGGCTTTCTACAATTGTTTGAACAAAAATTGACTCCTTACCCCTCTCTATTTCCTGTTTGATCTTCTTACTCCAATTTGTATAGTGTCAATGGACTTAGGTTTCTTTTTATGCAAGGATGAGGCAGCATGGTCTTGATACACTTTATGCAGGTGTAGTGTTATATTTCTCTAGCTTCACAGTGCAAAAGGCTCATCTTCAGTGGACCAGAATGAACCCCATATGAGTATGGGGTGAGTTTGCTTCCTGGGTGCAAGGTGATAACACACAGCAGACATTGTCCTTTATAAGATAAGACTCCAAGCAAATAAGAACTGCAAAAGAAATTAATGCCAAGCTGCAGGACATAAAACAAATTAAAAGCAAATAGAATGAGTTCACCATGTCCACCAAGGAAACAAGAAATATCCAGAGATTATTTTGAAATGGACATGCAGAAAACTAAGATTTGGGAAAAATAATAAATATCTCCTAGTTGAGTAGCCTCAAAATGGTGCTTATTAAATTTTAAGAAAGAAATTTAATAATAGGGCTTATCCTCTTACAATTTGCTCATGAAGGAGAAACTTGATTGATAACTATTTTCACAGAAAATTACAAAAGTAACAAAACTACTACACAGAAAAATCACATCTATATTTTCAAATTCAAAATATTTCATTTATAGTAAAATTAAATGCTTACTGCACTGCTGACTTTGCTACATGCCAGATAAATCAAAAATACACTGTAGAGTCCTACCTGTATGGCCAATGAGATCATTTCAGGGTAGTGTAATGTGAGAACTAATACACACTAGAGTTTCCCAAAGATATGGTATTTGTCAGGACACATGCCTTTCTAGTTACATTCTAATTGCACTGTCCTTGAAGTTTTTCACTAAAACTTTTAGTGTCGCTTTCGTCTTCTGTCAAAGGTCCAAAACCAAAACATTGCAGACATAGAAAATAATAACTAAGACCACTTCATGTATTTAATTTTTTATAGAGAACAAAATATGGGAATTTGTACTAAAAAGCTTCTGAGATGCAACATTAAGCTGCATGAGGCAGGTATAGACATTGACTTTAACAAACACAGTATTTCAATTCTGGTGAAGTGGAAGGAGTCCATGGGCTCTGGTTCACCTTGTGTAAAGACAGAGTTTAAAGACATGATTAAATTATCTACTGAGATGTTTAGTATCATTTGGCCCAAGTGTTTCATCTGGTTTGTATTTGGTTTGGTTTGATTTATTTTTTGATTTTGGAGGTGTTTTTTATTTGTTTGTTTGGGGTTTTGTCATTGCTTTGTTTTTTTTATGGAGCCTTTTACTTATTGTTGAACTAAAGTGAAAGAGGTCTTTTTTTTTTTTTTTTTTTTTTTTTTTTTTTTTTTTTTTTTTTTTTTTAAAGAGGTAGATATTTCTCATTGTGCAGAATCTACAATACCTGAGTAAATTTAACCAGTACTTAATTACTCTTACTCTTAAAGTCCCATTCCTGGCTTATAGTTTTAAAAAACTGAACTTCATTTTGGCTCCATACCTTCTTCTTTCAGCTTACATACTTCACAGATCATGATTAGCCAGCCTTCTAACCTTCTTATTGTTGAGTTAATCAGGTTCAGTTTTGCTAGTCTCTTACTACAAAGCAGGCTTTCCAGAGTATGATTCACCCTTGTTAGGATTTTCTCAACCTTCATCATTTATCAATATCCTTTTAAAAGTGTAAACTCTGGAAGAGGGTATGAAATTGTCACTGGACTCACATTAACACCATCTTTTACTCCAGATTCTTAGTTTTATTTTTAAAAGGAGCATGTTTGATCTTGGCCTTTATGTGAGCTGAAAACTCATGTTCTTAGTTACTAATTATGATTTCAATTCTTTTTTTTCTTGAGTTACAAAAAGGCAACTCTCCTCTTAAAGTGTGATCTATGTTCTCAGTTTTAACACAGTGTTCTGGCTTGAAGGCAAAAACCAGCAAGAGTCAGAAAAAACAATTTAATGGGAGAGGAAAAAAAAAGTTAAAATAAAATAAAATAAATGCAGTAGTACAAAAGATCACTGACAGAGTCAGAATACACCCTGATACGCTGTGGTGGTAGCATTCCAGATGAAGTGGTCTTGTTGAAGCAGTGGTCCTATAGAAAGGTCTGGTAGCTCTTGTCCTCGGGGAATCCAGAGGTGGGTAAGGCTGCCTGTGCTGTCCCAAATCCCAGGTTATATCCAGGTGGGAATGCTTGGCTCCTCCCCCTGGGCAGAGCATCTCACAATGGGCTGATATCATTCTGTGAGTCATGCAATGGGTCCTTGATTGCCCATTAAACAGAGATAGCTCCCAGAGGGAGTTATCTATGAGTCATGCAGCAGGGCACTGATGGGCCATTAACAGAATATAGTCTGGAGGGAGGGGGCGAGGGAAACAGTGCACAACTTAGTTTCAACAGGTCACGTAGATGGTGATAGAATACATACTTTGGACACATCTTACATTGCAACCTGTGTTATTCTATAAAGATATTGATTCACAGGAAGGTTTCCTAACATCTATAGAAAACTAGCTGTCAGTGATATTTTTCAGTAGAGATAGTATTTGCAAGCTTTTCCTGCAACTATTTAGCGTTTTTGTTGAGATCCTTGCTAAGATCTTACATGCTTAACCATTGCTGATTTTTTTTTTTTCCAGAAGAAAAAGGGATAATAATTTAAAAAGCTAACATTTGTTTTTTGAAGATCCTCCCTAAGTTAACAATGTGCTTTTCTGAACTGGAAACTGACTCCTGCTTTTGCATACCCTATCTTTTTTATTGATGAGCACTCAAAACAAGGTTCTTGCTTGCATCTGAAACCAGCCCTTATTAAGGAGTCAAACTTCTGATCAATATCTAACATTACCACAATACCAGTATTTCTATAGTGTAGCATCTTTATTTTTCAAAATACCATTCAGAAAAAGAAAAGTTAATAGTGGGATGAATTTAGTGTTTATTTTCATTTTACATGTTTGGATATATGCAAAAAGGATATACAGTGAATTTCTGTGTGATATATTCTGGACAGTTGAAACCTTGCTGTAACCATGCAATTTTTGCAGAAACCACAGCATCAGATCAACACAACAAGAGGCCTGAGGTGATATTTATAGCTGTAGTGAGTCAAGAAAATTCCTCTGCACTGTCATGGTCTACATTCCTACTGCCATTTAGGTCTGTACCTCTGCAGGATGAACCCACGTATCTTCTGAAATAGGCATTGTACAGGTATAGTGTAATCAGCCTCCTTGAGTGCTGTGGTAGTGAATATGATTAATAACATTAAGAAGCTTATACCTCAGACAAACAGATAAAAACATTCAATAGCAGGTCTAATTATTCCCTGTGCTAATATAATCATCACATTTTGGGGAGTTTGTATGGTCAGATTTTGATTCAGATTAATACTTTTGGGGCAATTCCTTGTACCACTTACATGGTAAGTGAAGTTTGCCCTACATACCCAGGGAAATCTTGATTTGGTCTTGACAAATGTGGTCAATAACTTTCATTGATATGAAAGATGATTCTAACTGAAGGCTACTAATCCATCCCCGCTTCTATTGTCTTTGAGATTAGAAATGTATACAAAGTACCTTGGAATTAATTTTTACAAGCTAAGTGCAAACTTTTCATTTTTAAAGTGCAATGCAGACTAATGAGTTATTAACATTAGAAAGAATTATTTATAGCATAATTTAAGGAGTACAGAAAAACATATGCTTAGTGCCATACCGGTTTACCAGTAAATATGTGGATCTGTAACTGCACTTGAATAGCACAGGAAGGAGAGCAGAAATAGCATTAAATTAAAGCAGAGAGAAATGAAATGAAGTGTCTAAATATCTGAGGCATATGTCACAGCTCGCATTCATTCACAAGTCAGCTCTCTTCAACAACTTTTAATCTACAGCCAATATTAAGAATCTGGATGTTCAAAACCAAATATAATAGCTCTGCAGGTAATTCCTTTGACAACTTGTGGTCTGTAAGATGTTGCTCATAGACCTGTGGACTTCAAAAGAACACTAGAGCTGCAAGCTTTAAACAGCAAGTAAATTTTCTGAAAAAATTATTCTTAGAAGCTGTTAGAAAATCTCTACCTTTGCACTACAACAAGAGGCAATTAGAAGATCAGAAGTGTTGGAACTATTTTCCTGTTTGCAAGATAATTACATAAAATGCGATCTCCGTAGTAGGTAGTGATATCTATTTCCAAATGCTTTTCTCGCTGGGTTGTATTGTTCATACTTTTCCTAGGCAAAATTATCCTGGGTTTTTTGCTACACAAAGTACAGTTTCAGCTGGAATGTGGAGAGTGCTTTCTACCCAAACTAGCATCTATTGTACTGCAGTCTATTGAGAATGTTTTTGAAAGTCCACAGACGGATGAAGGCATTGAATCCAAGTCTCACAACTTCTCTCACTGAATACTTCAGCAAAAAGAGCTACTACATAGTGACCAGGCAATTCTGGAAGCATTTATGTCTCTGACAGTGTTTTTATAAGAAGATATGGTTACACATAAATATTATTTGAAATGCTTCCAGTAGCAAGTCCCTTACCAGACCTGAGTGTGAGTTCCCCAAGCTGTGAGAGTGCTGTCAAGTTCTGCCTCTCAGCTGAGCCAGCTACTTATCAATACATTGTTAGCCCATCCCAAATGTGGGGCAATTTTCTTCACACAGATTTTAGGTGTCTTACTTTGTAATTTAAAGAGCTAAAGGCATTTACAGGCAAGCACTAGTGAAACTAACTCCAGCTTTAGTGCCATACCTCTACAGAGGTCATAATTCCCTGAAATTAAATTAGCAGAAGAAAAGTTTGCATATGCATTAACTACTTATCATAAGGCAACAGACTAGACTAAATGAGCAGTGAATAGGAGTTTAAACTAACCTGTAGGAGAAAAGGAATATTTATTCTGCCACACTGACTGCAAAGGATGATCTTCAGCAGCGGAAAAAGAGCAAACAATTTGGTATGTGGGAATGTCTCAAACTGTGTCTGTTGGTACTGTTTGCTAAATAAAAGAAAATCGGAGTGCTAACAGAGCACACAAGCTCAGCCAGTGTGATGTGGGTCATTAAGCCACAGAAATTTGGTAATATTTGTTTGTGTGCCCACAGCTAATTCTCTGGGGTTCTGGCCGAGTTTAGGAAGAGTCAGGTACAAGCCATTCATGCAGAGTCAGTCTGGAAAGACCAGAGGAAAACTCCTACATCTAAATGGGAAGTACCTCAAGAATTTAGGTACTTAAGAGTATAGGCAAACTCTTCTCAATAACAATTCTAAAGGTGTCTGACTTCCTCAGAAGCACTATGAGTCGTTTCTTTAAAAAAACTATTTGTCCTAATTTCAGATATAAAAAGACATAGGATTAGTTGACTGAAGAAGAATTTGAACAAATAACTGACATAAATAAACAAGCATATCAAAGTTACTGAATGGGTTAAATTTGTTATGTCCAAGACACTGCCAAATCTTGAGCTAAGAACAGAAAGTTTATTGGCAATTTGCTGAAAGAGAAGGAATCCAATCACAAAATGTGAGCCATTTGTCTTCCCAGCCATTAAAGGAAATTCACTTTAAGGATTTTTCTGGAGTAGTTGCTGCTGCTGCTGTGCCCACTATAATTTATCAGTATGTCTGCTGGTAATATTGTCATCAGTAGGAGCTCAGGTGGACTTCCATTACTGCTATCATAGTACTCATTGTCAAAATATTCCATTGACCTGGACAGGATATACCAAAAACTTTCAAAGTCTTGTCTGCTGTGAATATTTTTTTCTGCTAATTATTTTCAGCAATTGTGTAAGATAATTCCTCAGGATGAGTTATCTAGAGAAAAGCAGCTACAACAAACATAATTAAGAAATAAAACTGTGTCAGTCATCATCATGTTCATTTAATTGTAGGCCATAGCCTTCTCAACTTTCATCTTCTTGTGTGATATTTAGAATATAAACTCTCTGGCAGAGATAATTGCTTCCTGATCTCCACTCAGGTCTTATCTTTTACTGGCATCTTTAGACACCATCAGAATACACGTTTAAAACTAATATACCTATATGCAATAAATGTTACTAGGCACAGTTATTTAAACTTATGTTACATTAGTTTTATGGCTCTGTTGCTTGCTTTGACTTACAGCTGTGTTAAACTCATGGCAAGTAATGAAAAGTGGAGATTGCCTGGTTTCTTTTTCTTACGTAGCAGCACAAAGGAATTCCCGCCACTCCAGCCAGTTCACTGGCAGCCCACCTTAAATGCCTCTATGCAAACATAAGCAGCCATGGAGCATAAAAAAGGGGAATTAGAGATGTGACCGCACCTTCAAACTTATTGGCATTATGGAAATATTGTGGGATAGCTCCTATGACTGAAGTGTTGGAGTGGAAGAATACAGGCTCTTTAAAAAGGACAGGAAGGGGACACAAGGATGCGTCACCTGTGGTGGTGCAGAACTGTTTTATTAGGTTTTTATAAGAAGTTTATGTTATGGTTCATTTCACTGTATCCCCAATGTTGTAACCCTTTTTGTGTTGTCTGCATAACAAGGTGTTTTGTGTCAGTCCTCCCACCCCCCTCTGGGGCAGCTTGTCTGTCACTTTGAGGAGCCCTCCCAGGTTGCGAAATCTCAGGGAGAGGGCTTCAGGTGATGGGCCCCCTGGGGGGGAATTCCTTTAGCTTTGGATTTTAGTGGTCCAAGGCTTGGGGGTGGGCACACCTTGTTACCCCCTGAATCCCCTGATTTGTTGTCTTGTGGTACCCCCCTGGAAACCCTACCCTGCTTATAAGGGGTAGGAGGGAGGAAAAAACTCTCTCAGCATCTCTCTCAGCGTCTCAGCCTTGGAGCTCTCAGCTCTCAGCTCGGAGCCGCTCAGCTCCTCAGCTCTCGAGCTAATAAACATCTTTTAACCTGCAAAGCTGAGAGCCAGCCTTTTCTCTTCTGCTGCTGTTGCTGTCACAACACTTTTGGGGTCCAGCTGCTAAGCCGAGAAGCCGAAAGGAACCGGGACCTTCTGTGGCTGTGTTGACTCGAGCTAGCTGGAGGTCATCTCCCGCCCGGTGCGGGACGGAACCAGACACAGTCACCCTCTCTGTCAGTGACGACCTGGAGTTCATGGAGCTAGGCTTGGGGATGGATGAGGAGATGACTGAGACCTTGTGGGACAGGTTTAAAGGGAAGGCAGAGGCAGGTGACATTACAGGGGAGTCTGCTATGGCTGCCTGACCAGGAAGACTGAGTAGGTTCAGCCCTCTATGGACAGCTAGGAGTGCCTCACATTCACAAGCTCTGGTGGGTGGTTTCTGACCACCCCAATATCTGTTGGAGGGACAACGCAACTGTCTCTTAGCAGCTCTTGATCACTCAGTGGAATCAAGAGACCTCAAAGAAGGTAGTGGATTTCTATCACGTTTTTTCATAATTTACAAAACATTTTGTACCTTCAAAAGTTTATTCACCAGGAACAAAGGTGGGAAAAAATAAAGTTTTCCTCTTTACTTCAACTAACTCAGTAAAGCTAGCAAGGTGAGAAAGAAATGCTGCTCTGCAGTAAATGCTATCAGGGTGTGCATGATTTTCCTACACATTTTGAACAATTGTTGATTCAATACTTAAAAAAAGTTTTTCTTCTGCTCTTTTGGATAGTGATATATATAGAGATTATAACATACAGAACTATTTTCTTAAACTTGTATTCCTTGAAATATAATACAACAGGTAGCATTGCCACTGCTACTGCTGTTGCCTCCGCATGGCTTGATCTTCGCGGTTTGGGAGACCGCAGTGAATGTGGTAATTCTGTATTGATGTTCCATGTTAGAAACTGGAATAATCATCAAATAATTTGAGGGAACTACAAAGAGAGACATGACCTAGCTCTTAGTGAACTACTTTGTTAGTCCTCTTTAATGTGCAGAGTGAAATCAGCATAGCTGTGGTTTGGGGCACCTATAGGAATATAATAATAATAATAATAATAATAATAAAGTTGAAGACCCGTGTTACATGGAGTGACATGTGACTTGATAAGGTCACAGATTTTTTTTTTTTTAAGTGTGTTCACAAATTCTGCTTGATTTGGAGGAATCAGGTTTTCAGATAGGAGCTGATACATCTGAGTTATGCTAGCAGCTCTTAAGGTATAGTCAGAAGGTAATTTCGAAGTGTTCTGTCTTACAAGATCTGATTGTTCAGGAGATTATCACAGGTCCTGCCACTCTGTGAGGTGCTGACATATCATAGCAAGGTCAACAGAATGGGTAGCACATCTGGTCCTCAATTTTCAGTTAACTGTTTTTCTTTGTTATAAGTAACAACTTTTTTTTTTTTTTTTTTTTTTTTTTTTTTTTTTTTTTTTAACAAAAGTTTAAAGCAGTTTACCTGTGAATTGGGCTGTGAATGAATAATGCAAAAACCGCCTATTTATGAATCCCTTTGGACTTGACTTGACTTGCTGCAGGAACATTACATTCTTATCACAAATATCCATTCTTATCTTTAATCATTCCAGGCTTTGCCCCTCACAAATACAGCTTGTTTCACTCTGGCAATGTAAGGGAATTGAAAGATATCTTCAGGCAGGAGTATCTCAATGCAAGCAGCCATTGAATTTTTGCCAATGCCAGACATTTTAAGGATATGTCAGAGGTGGAAGGGGCTTGAGCAGTGGGCATTGGGTATTCCTTTCTGGCAGAGCAGGTCCTTTGGCATTTGTGTCTGTCAGTGCAGATGACATAAACCTGAAGGTTGTGCTAGAGGGCAGCCAGATCCAGACAGTACTCAAAATCTAATCTGCACGTTGAACATTGTGCATGGTATGGACGTGCCATGTGTGTCTACTGTTTGCCTCTACTGAGTAATTTCAGCCATAGGCAACTTTTCTGTTCTAAATACACACAAAATAACTGAAGATGATAACAGATTTGCTGGTTTGCCACAAGCTAACACATCTTCATGACTTTTTTCATGGTTTGTGCTTTCTAATCGCTCTAATTCCAGCTGAGAACTCAGATTTGTAAATAGTGATATAAAAATAATCTTATTTAGAATCTGTGCTACATTTGTCAGTAGCTGACTAACCTAATAACACACAGTAAGCAATATATGTGAATCAATTGACCTACAAATATTCAGACTTACAGACAAAAGGCGTATTATTTTGTTAGGTTATTATGTTACTTTCTCAGAGTATGGGAAAAAAAGAAAGAAAACCCAAAATCTAATATACCTTACAGTAAATATTTGGTACTAGCCTGTAAACAAACTCCAATATACAGGAATCCTATGGATTAATTACAAGTCTGAAGTATTGCAAAATACTTTTATTTGAACAGCCTTTCTCCTGTGTTTCATTCAAGCCTTTGTTAGAAAATAACCAATGGGAATCATATTAGCAAAGAAGCAAGAACGTTACAGTGTCAGACAAAACCATGTAGGATTACCTGTTAAACTGATATCGCCACTATTAAAGTCAGTATCAAGGGCAAGTTAATGAAAAACAGATTGGTGATTCAACTATCACAGAAAAGAGGAAAAAAGAATGGAAATATTTTAAGGCGCTGCTATTTATTTTCTTTTTCGTCACATAAGCCACACATTTGATTGAAAACCTGCTACTATTTTCTATGATAAAAGTATCTGTAGTAAGTAGTCAAGATTGACATCATATTTGCTTTGCGTGGTCTATACCTAACGAAAAGACAATCCCTATCCTAAAATCTCTATGATCCAACAACCTAATGCAAAGAGTAGTGGAAAGATTCCTTTTGACTTTAGCACACATTAAATTGTGCCCTAAGTATGGCTGGAATGTTTGACCATTTACTGTGCATGCTTTGGCAGGCCTGTGAATATGGACTGAGCAAGAAGACATTCTTCCTCCTAGGTCATGAATAATTATTACACTTCAAATATTTTCACTTGTTCTTTTGTTATGACTGTCAAAAAGATAATAGTTCTGTGCACTCAAAAAAACCCCAAAAAGACAAGAATATACAAATTAGTATCTGTGATATTTTATCATTCATTCTGGATATAATAAATTATTTTCCACCAGCATATTTCAAAACATTTGAAAAAACTTTCATATGGGAATCACTCATTTTATAAAATTTAAAAGCAATGATGATCAACTAATATTTATGATAGGGATTTGGTGATACTGAAGCTAAATACATACCCCAATCAATAAGTCTTTCATTTCACCTGATAGATCTAAGGTAATTGAATAATCATTGCTCAGGCAAAGCAAGTTTAGTCTTTTAATTTTCAGCTGTACTCTCTTCCTTTTTCAGAAGTTTCCAAAAGCTGAGATAGAGGATTGACAAAGGAAAACAAAAAGAAGATTGGTCAGATCCATTCAGTAGATCCTGCTGTGGCTAATTACTGTCACAAATTAAATAAGTAAAATGATAAAGTACTGGTTTTTGCTGACATCTTCTGTACAACGTACTGTGGTGGTTCTTTTTTTTTTTCCCCATTCTTTAATTTTGGCAATGGGTGAGTGCTAAATGACCATCATACTTAAAATTAAGGAAGTTTTAGAGGAAGGTTCATGACTGTTACTATATTCAACATATATTTGTGATCCTACAGGCTTACATTGATGAGATATACTCATGGGAAATTTAGTGATGTCCTCTCTTAATGCTCCTGGAGTCCAGATTTGATGAATAAATATATTTCATCATCAAATCTCAATCTTGAAGCAAGTATGATTGATCTTTTTAGATGAGTAGATATTGAGAATTTCAATCTTTGCAATACCCCAGCATTTCAGATAAAAAGCACAGTACGTGTCACTAAAACAGAGAAAATATAAAATTCCATTTTTGTTGCTTGCTCATTATCAAAGTGATCTATTATATTTCTTTAGTTAAAATATTGCACTCTGTGCATGATCATTCAGCATATACAACTGAGTCTGTGTGAAGAAATATTTACACTATATTAAAAATAAAATCCTGAAATATTTACATTTCTATTCATAACACTTAGAAACTTTCAAAAGTTGTTTGACAAGTATAGATATTTTGCACTGATGAAGGAATCTCATTTACTGCAATACTTCCCAATTACACAGAGTGTACAGGGCATTGCTAATGTTTAGAATATTCAGAAATTAAAAACAAACACAAGACAGTTTCCATTCTCTCTATTTTACAGCTGTATCAGAAGATAAAATGCTGACTTTTCAATCAGCCAAATGGACTAGAGAATTCATAGCATGTTTCTGATTCCCAGTTTGGAAATATCAACCTAAATTTGCCAGCAGCCTTGAGTCAGTGTGAATCCACTACCATGACACATGCGTTTAAGTACACAGGAACATCTTTTTGAGGTTAAATGACTTCTTTAAGGTCATGCCCCTGAAATAAATACTAAGTTGGTGAGTCATTGTATTATAGGCTAGTTCTTAAGGGCATATGATTCTCTCTTGGTCACTCACACTGTTTCAGCACAGGCTGGCTTGATATTGCCCAGCCCTGAAAATAATAAATAGAATAGAGTGAAAACGAAAGGCAAACATTATTTGGAAAGAAATGGAACCTAGTTATATTACATATAACATAAATATACATAACATGCATATTACAAAAGGAGCTCCCAGATCAAAAATGTGGTCCTTAGGATGCTGTCTTCAGAACAAGCAGGTTCTACCCATAAAGATATTCAATCTATTACTGAGTTGGACAAGCAGAAATATGGACAAATATGAATGTGTATATATATATACACACATAGACTTGTTTATATATTTTATGTATGAGTAGCATGATGGATACTCATGGTCACTATTTTTATTGCTCCTTTGTCATATGAAGAAAAGATCTAACATATTAGTTATATTAAGGTAGGAAATTCAAAGGATAATATTTTGAATAGTTTTTTTAATGAGATATTTTCATTAATTTAAAAACAATTATATACATATTTTAGATATGCAAGAATGTGTGTGGGCATATAAACAAACTCAGAATTGCACCAATTTTGTTTCAATTTTTGAATGTAAGATAATCTAACTATTCTGAATCTTAGTATCGTGTCCTGTGTCAATTAATTTGATTACTCAGTAAGGGTAAGATATTAATGCAGAAAATCAACCAGATAAAAAAGCAATTAATGTTTATTGTCTGAAAAGAGCGAGAGTCTGAGTTATAATAATTTCACCTCAAACAGTAGGTATATGTTTGCTGTTGATCACAAAGAGTAACTCTAACAAGGGCAGTATTTTTCTTTCAGCTTTTAATTTTATTTTTATTGTGAATACTAATTTGCCACATGATGTCCATTATTTTTCATTCTGAAATTATATTTTATACCTAGTATGAAATTTCAGGGATTCAAAAACTTGTCATCCCTATCATATAATACAGCATTTCTTCTTAAGGACATGAAAATATGCTTAAGCGAGGAGGATAAGTAAACTGATTTCAGAAATTTTTAGAAGGATTTCTGTGTATGGTTTCAGAAACTTTTAGGAGGATTTCTGTGTATGACTTCAGAAATCTTTGAAATACATTGTAGAACCCTGTAAGACATGGAATGTACCCAACTCATGCCTTACCCTGTCACAACCAGAGTGTGTGACTGCTGGTCCAATCTATGTAGAAAGAGCTGACTGGAGATGCATTGGTAGTAGGACATACAATCTTCAATTTAGCAGAATCAGAGTTGTGTAATCAGCAGCAGCTGTTAAGAAAATCTTGCAATTAGTTTCTGAAACTTTCCTTCAGTAACAATTTCATGATGTTACACTAATGAATTTATATGCTAGAAACAGAAATTAGAAGACACTACAAAGAAAACTTTAACTAAAAATATTGCAAAATCTTTAAAAGCCTTTTAAAAGAGATCACATTTCCATACTTTTACACTGCTTGGTGAAACATCAGCCAGACATGGCCTCAGTCCGGAAGGATTCTCTGCAAACTCAGAACAAGGGTTAAGTACATGACAATTGGAGCAGTGATACCTATGCACAAGTATGTTGCAGTATCTCTTTTTTTATCACCTTAGAGACATCCCAAATCTCATAATTGCACAAAGTGGAAACATAAATAAACCCATCAACTTAAATTCCACATGCTATTGAGTGTATTTCATGTGAAAAATGACAGTAGAATTTGTCTGGAATTTAAGAGAGCAGGTTAGACAAGACAGCAAGATAAACTATTGTCTGTTGCACAAAACCCCACCATTGCATGAAAACATCTGGACAGGTCCCTATTCTTACACAGTTAAAATCAAATATGCAAAGCCAATGATGAAAGTAGTATAGCTGTATCTATTATACATGTGGAAGAACTTTCACACCCTGCAGATGAAGTTACTATTATTATATCTTCTAGATATGTTAACAGTCTTACTCTTATATCAGTTAGAATTGCACTGTAGGTCTTAATAACATGGTAAATATTCTTGGCTGTAATATAAGACTGGTGATTGTCAGTACAAGATACTGGGTTTTTTTGTGTGGTATGTATTTCATCAATAGAGTTATGAGGACACATAATACCCTCCATATGTTTACTTCTAAATTATAAATGAATACATAAATATGGTAGCTGCATACAATAAATATCCCAGACCCCCCTGCCCAAGTCCCTAACCCTCCAGAGCAACCAAAAGAATGCCCTAGACTCCAACAAAAGGTGAGTGGAAGGAAATATTTACTGGCTACATTTCTATGAACAGAAAATAATTTTGCATCAAGATGGTACATTCATCTAAAAAACAGAATCATTTTTCAGTTTAAAGCTGTTGATTTTCTTTCAGTCAAAGAGCTGATGTAGTATAAAAACTAGAAACTACTACAAAATAAAACCTACAGTCTTAACTGAACTTTTTGTTTGAACAATTTTCGCAGTTTCTTTAAAAAAAAAATCAAAGTATGAATACTTGATAAGTTTAAGTGACAAGCATATGTAGTGCATTCATGAAAGGGGAATTAAAGAAAATTCCTTAATACCTTATGTAATACCTAGATCATATTTTCTTATGTAAGACAGAATTGATATTGGGCATATTAATGGGAAGAAGCTATACATAAAATAAGGAAATGCCTTACTGGGTCATCCCAATAGTCTCTGTAGCCAAATATTCACATCTGACACTAGCAAGAGGAAACTCTATCTAAACATATGACTGTGGTCACTTGCTGTGTTTCACTGCCTTTGTACTTACCCAGAATTTCTGTCTGTTGTGTTTGACAATCTAGATAGGTCAGCGCAGGCTGGTCCTTTCCATGTCCGTTTATTGATCTGCTGCACACAAATTTTTCTAGCCGCTTTATGACCCTCCTGATCACATCTGTCACCACAGTGGCAATAAAATAAAATGGAGGTTTTATTATAGTGAAAAAATGCTTAACAGAAAAATCCCAGTACAGTCTTGGGAATATAGAATATACATAAATCACTTGGTAATCACAGGTATTAAACCTTACCTAGAGCTCTCCTGTAGATGATGGGACTAGTTGTTCCATGGCCATATTTTTCTTCCTAGGGATTTGAAAATGCATCTTTTACAATGCAGGAGGTTTAATGCAGTTCAACTTTTTGAAGTGTTTTTGGATGCTACAGAAATACTAAATATACAAGTAAATACAAGCAAAATATATCCCCTGTTTTCCTTTCCGTGTTTGACCAACATGACCCCTTTGCTTTGGAAAAGGCTAGTGGACCGTATTCAAGATAACTTACTCACTAAGAGTTTAACTTAACGAGGCAAGAAAGAGCAAAAGGAAAATAAATCTGGGACCTCCATTTTTGGTTCGGAAAGATTTGCTCTATAGAAGCAAAACAAAGACTTTAGATGAAAATTGCAACACAGCAGCAAAGCTATTACTAAAGCCATTTGTTGTTAGATGATGAAGAAAGGGGAATGAAATATGGTGTTGCTAATAGGAAAATATTCAACAAATTTGTGACCTTTTTTTAGCAAAATGAAATGTTATTTCACCAAGAGCATTAATTTAGTGTTAGTATTGTTTTCAGTGTATGGTAACTGAACTGTCGAGGTTTAGAATATACACCTAAAGGAAAAATTCTTCATATTCGCAAAGAAGCATGGATTAGAGAAAAGATATAGGCCAAATCCCTAAGTCCTTACTTGGGCAAAGCTCCCATTTGTCTCAGCGCTGTTGCTACTCTGATAATTGTTGCATGCAGAGATTTTAATCTGATTAACGAGGTATGGAAATACATGCCACAGTAAGGCAGATAGACTGTCATAGATTTTCTGATTTCAGCACCAAAAATCAGGGTGGATAAGGGCTTCTATCACTTGGTATTATGCATTTACGTTTTCATATAATTATAGGTGTAAATGGCACGAACTTCAGAAGAGTTCCTTTAAAAGTAATAAGTTTTCTTCTATGACGGTATTTCAGCAATGCCTCTGTTACCAATTAAGACTGTATGAATCTGCCTCAGTCAGACAATAAGTGAATTAACCTGAACTTGTGGTCAAGTTCACATATCCCAGCCTAGACAGCAGCCAGTTTCTGTATTCCATGAATACTCATGCCTGTCACAAGCTGTCTGCATCCAGTTTCTGAGGAAATTGGTGCACAGACTGGCTCATTCCATATTTAACGCTAGCTTCAGCAGTAATTAAAAATTAGGAGAGATCTTCAGGAAATCAATTAATTATGCATGCAAAGTGCACCAACTAAATTTGGACGCACAATTACACGACTAATCATAGATTAAAAGGTTGAACATGGCAGTTGCACACTTAAAAGGATGTTGGTGACCAATTCTATCCCAGGTGCCCGTCCTTTCCTCTTTAGATCTACTAAGATCTGCTAGACAGATATTTGACACACCTGTAAAAACAGATAATGCCTGAAAAAGGTTTACACCAGCAATACCAGCAAATGTCAACATCAAGAGTCCAGAAACTTCAATATTCGAGTCTTTTTCTTAATAATAAGAATATCCCAAATTTTGCAAATGTGTCTCCAGAAACTTGTGCTTTTAATAAATCACTATTATCGAAAAATGAACTTTCATTTGAGCTGACATGCAAGGTTGTATTTATGTACATGAAACACAGGGGGGAATGAAAAATTGCATCTGTCCTGAAACTATTATGCCATTTCAAAAACAGTTATTTAAAGGAAAATATCAACAAATTTAGGAATAAACTGTTACTTCCAAAGCTGCATGTTCTGCTCTATTTCCCAGGGTGACATCACAACATGTTGATTTCTGTCCTTTGACAACTGTAATAAGCTACTGCCTAACCATCTGACTAACTGTCTTGGTTTTGAAAAGACAGGTGTCTGCTATGGAGAGGCAGGCCTCTCTAGGAAATGAGGAATTTGAATCTTTCCCTCCGTGTTATTATAATTTGGAAGATTAAGAATAAAACTTTTCAGTCAGAGCTATGGGAAAAAAGAATAACAGTCCTTTACTAGTAAATATAACAGGACAGACAAAAAAAACCAACAGCAATTATAACAATAGTAGAACAGAACCAAGAACCCCAAGGGCAAACGGTGGAGGCTCCGGCGCTGATGGCTGGAAGCCGGGCGCGGTGGACTGTCCTCCGCAGGCACGGGGTGTCCTCGGCAGGCAGAGGTGGCAGTGCCGGAGAAGCCGCAGCGGCGGGACCCGTTCTCACCCAAAATCCAGCAGGACAGTGAAGAAACTCCGAATTCCTGGGCACTTCAACAGATGATAGAATTCCCAGGACCAGACTCCTTCGTTAACTGTGGACTCTAGCAGCCAGCCGTGGCCCGATCCGTGCTCCCCCCCGGAAGAAGAAGAGCCCCGAGATCCCCCCACCCTCAGCTCTCTCCGGGAGCTTTTTTCCCCCTCCCCCAAATTAAGTTATCAGTTCTTTTGTCCAGGTTGAGCACTCAGCACTTAGTCTCTTAGCAACTTGGGAGGGGGAAAAAATTCTACAGGAGACTTAAACCTCAACACTAACTCACCCCAGAATAATTCCAGTTTTAACTTTTCAGGGATAACTTAATCTTCTGATGGAAGTTCCCAGTACAGTTAAATTTGGTTTCCATGAAAACTTCTGTTTTATAATATAATCAGTCTTGCCAGTTCAGAGGCTCTTTGAACATTTTTTGTTCTGTTTCACTTTGTTGTGTTTTGTTTAATAAGCCCATAACCAGATCGTTCAGACGCAGTGGAAGTGTGTCATTTCTCACTGTGTAAGTGTAGGCATGAAGTGCACAACAGCTGTCATCTGCGGTTAAAGGGGTTTCATTCAGCAGATTAAAGACACAGAACAGGGGTTCCTCAGGTCACAGAGCAACTGAGTGATAAGAGTGATGGCTAGCACTCCCTTCTCCCACAGTATGTTTCAGCTTCCACTGCTTTTCTACAGAAGAAATAGCTCTCTCATACATCTAACGATAGGAAAAAAAAAAAAAAAGGGCATGAATACTAAAAGGAAACAAACAAACAAACAAACAAACAAAAACAAACAAAAAAAACCCCTGCAAATAACAGAGCAGCAGGTTAGTTTTTTTGTTTTGGGGGTTTTGTTTGTTTGTGGGGTTTTTTGGGTGGTTTTTTTTGTTTGTTTGTTTGTTTGTTTGTTTGTTTCCTGGTAGTTTTGGTTTCACTGCTTTTGAAATCACCTGACATAACACCTGAGAAATATAGCCCTGAAGGGAGACTATGTATCTATTTAAGGAATTGTAAGTCACATTATATCCCAAAATATGATAGAGAACATCATATCCCAGTCAAGTGACTAACATCTGGGTAGGAAAAAGTGAAATTCTTAGTTTCACCGTTTGGCTATAACTATCTGTGAAAAGTATTTCCCATGAGAAATATCACTCTTGGTGTGATCAGGCTTGCCATTTTTGTGGCCTCTCCCTCCCTCCCATCAAAATGGAGAAGTATTAAGGACATAGGCCAAATTCCCATGCTGTAATCTACAACGAGTGGTATTTGACTATGAAAGTAATATTTAGTAATCATATTCTCTTGAATGGATCAATTTGAAAATAAAATATCAGCCAAGTCAGTCAGAATCTTTCTTTCTCTTTAGACAGAACAATGTTTCTGCAAGATCAGTGTTAACAAGATGGGAAAATTCCTTGGAGAAACCCCTCCAAGGGCATCTTTCTGCGCTATCAGAAATCTACCAAGTTAAACTGTATCTTTTTCACCAAGGAAATTTCATAACCTTCCCAACAATGTAGAACAGTAGAGCACAGGAATAAATTGAATAGGGCCATCAAGATCATATGTGAAGTTATTACAGGCAGGATATACAGAATCAAAATGCAAAGGATGTGAAACAATACACTGGGTGGATAGTGATTCCCTTGGTAAGGATTTTTTAAATCTCATTCTATTAAACATATAAAATCATATTAAACTCTATCTAATTCATCTTCCATCTAGAAGCTGAGCACAGTGACAATGTTGTGTTAGTCAATTTTCCATACCATATATGAGTCATACTTGTGATGTCCTGCAAATATGACTGAAGGCCCAAATCTGTCTCATTTATGTGCTGTGTTATTCTCCTCTACAATTTCCATGCAATGCAGTTCTGTATAATAAGGCAGATAAAGATTATTCACTTAAAACTTTCACTTAATGCTTTCTTTAAGGACTTCCCATACACTGGAAAATATTTTCATGGATTTTTATAAACTGAAAAAATGTTCTGAACACTTTAAGCATGCTATAATAACTTTGTTTTTACTAGTAACTAGAGCAATGGCAGAAGAGAAAGTAGACCTCAATATTTCCTTCTCCTGTATTGTGTGTGACTGGGGGGTTCCAGCAATGCCACTTAAGCACTGCTTTATTCTACAGAAAAATTTTCACCAGTGAGATGAAGTGCCTTCATCTAGCACATTTCTGAGATGTACATGTTTTTAATGTACTGACACCTCAGATGCACTACTAGTAATAAAAATACTTATACTTCTGTCAAGGTTGCAGAACAAAATAGTGTCAGACCATAAGACATAGAGATGCAGTGAAACTATTTTTATAGGGATTTGTTTGCTTCAAGCATTTTGTTACACTTTCAGTCTTCAGAAAGGCATATTTTACAATTTATTCTAAAAAAAAATTAACATCTGACTTAGGTGATTATCATAAAAGTCCAGTATTGCAGGCATATTTATTATTTTGGACTGAATGTTCAATACAGAAATGATGAAAGGAACAAGATATCAGGTAACACCTAAAAATTTCTGGCTGTACAGCACAAATAAAAGACAAATATTAACATAATGTGTACTTTAAAAATACCATTTCAAAACCCTTGGGTTTTCTTAGGTGGTTCTAGCCCATTTTTGTGGAATTTACAAGCAATTTATACTGTGGCTTGATGCTGCAAATTAAATAGATGGCAAGGACTATCAGTCCCACTACTATCAGTACCACCGCTATCTGTCCCTGATACGTTATTCTTTGCAAATTAAGTTGATGTTAGAGAACACTCTCCAATAATAAATGAACAAGAGTGCCAGACAGCCTTAGTGCAGCCCACAAGCCACTGTCTTAGCAGCACACTTACAGCTCGCGTCATGTGCCTTAGCTTATGCATGCCTATATTTTTATATATATCTATAGATACATATACCCCTTTCAGTGTTTAAATCTGTTCAAATTTAGATGACTAGAAGATATACAGCATCTGAAGAGATGACAAAAAATAAAAAAAAAAAAGATAAAACCAAAAAGCAGGGTACCAGGTGGCAGCCTTGTGGTTGCATCTATCTTACAAATAATGTGTCAAATTTTTTTTCTGTAACAAGCACATTCTGTATTGTGTGTGTCCACTCAGTCATTGATGGAATTTGTGTGCTTTTCCAATTTCTCACAATGACAATTTTTGATGCCATGATCACAGCTAAGAGCAGAAGTCACCACACTGCCTTCTAGACAACAATTTCAGGCATAGCAAAATAAAAGATGTGTCCATTTGTGTTTCATTGTTTTGGGAAGCAGGGGTTTCTTTTTTGTTTTAGTCTAAGCGACAGGCTTTCTGGGTGAAGCCACTCACCACCCACTCTTCCTCTTTTCATACACTTTGTGATAAAATTATATTTAGTTTTCCATTGTTACTTTTACATGCTCAATAGTTTAATTTGCTTTTTGTTCTAAAATGACAAATACTGCAAACTATTTTTATTTGCTATTGGCAGCATTAAAAAAGAAGACAGTCCTTTCTACTGTACCTTACCAAGGACTGTGTAATGGAACTTTGAAATAAAAATGGAGGGGGAAAAAAAAAAATAAATGTTCCCTTCTTCTTAATAACACATTGCTGCTCTTATCAGCAGCAGAGATAAATCATGGTATAAACTTCAGTAATGTCCACAAAGTTATTTTCCAAATATGAACAGCAGAAATTATCTCTGATATGCATTCATTTTTCTTTTCTAATTCTTTCTAGGTTTGCAGCACTTTGTCTTTCTACATAGCCTATAGTTAGTAAAATTAACTACCTCAGTCTCCCATTTGAGACCATAAGGTTCCTAATCTAAATTAATACAAAGTGAGCCTTTAAAGAGCCCCTGTTAGTTCATGTCATAGTCCTGAGATGATAAAAAAGATCAGAGGAAGTATATTTTTAATACTAAAATACTGATTAAGTCCAAAGTTTCCCTACAACCCAGTGATAGACCCTGAAATTAAGAGTCAGTAGTGGCAATGGATGTTCTGACATTCTTAAACAACCCAATCCCTTCCTATCAAGGTAGGATTTCCTATACTGTTTGTAGAGCCAGGTCATGCCATGATAAAGCAAATTCAGAAAACTCTAACTGACAGGTAGATCTCATTGAAGTCTTCCTACCATATTAATATCTTAATATGTTTGAAACCCATATAAGTATATGGGTTAATAGTGAAATATAAGATTAATATGCATTAAAGCACAATTTATTTCATCATAAGATGTGATAAACACTGATCAGAAAAAAAATATTTTTTAATTTCTGCACAACATATGTAATAGGTATAATAGGCACATATGGAAGAGGTTATTTAAACAAGCATATTTGATTAAATATAGCAGGAGCAGAGGAAATCAACATATTTTTACTATATGCTACTTCCTCTTTGGTCTCAAGTAAAAGTTATCCCCTAAATGTGTTAAATCAATTACATGAATATTACTGACCAGGCTGGTTTTCCTTCTTATTCTTCCTTAAGCTGAAAAATTGAAGCTTAAATATACCTCCATCAAAACATTGATTTATGCATGCACTTTCTGCCTCCTTTCAGTACAAATCTCTATCTAAACCTCCTTTTTAGCCGCCATGAAATCTGATTTTTTTTCTCCATTAGAAAGAGAAATAAAATATTTCCCATGAGAATTTTATTCATCAACTACTACATAAAATAACATTAGGCCCTTAGCACAGTATCTCTTTTAACTTCTCTTACATATGAATGTTCAACAAATACATGTAAACAAGTCTGAGTTACTTACACTGCATATCTTTACTCACCATCTTGGCCAGGATGCAGTAAAGCCCACAGAATGATTATTAATGGCTTTTTGGATCTATTTCTTTTCATTTGAGCAGGCTCATGAAAGAAGTATGAAACAGACAGATCTCCTTCAATGGCCAAATTTTTCCTTTCCACAACAAATGCTTCTTTTGCCTCCCTCTGAACTCAATAGTACAAACACAAAAGTACTAGACTTGTCCTGAATGTAGATAGTAGATATTTAAATGTTTTAGTAGATATTTAAATAGATAAATAAATGAATTAATTAAATCAAATTCTTATAAGAAATATAAGAAAACAGAAGAGACAGTTCAGAGAAAGTCTTAGACTTCTATTGAAAGCAACAAAAAGCAAGCCAAGTTCCTGAGCTGTCATTAGCTGTGCTAATGCAGGTAAAGCACATTTTAGGCTATTGAAAGTATCAAGATCAGCAGAGAGCCATACCAAGGCAGCTTTTCTTAGGAGAATTTTGTCTTATGAGAACTGAAGAAAAAGAGTGCAAAGAAAATTAAGTGACATACCAAAACAGAAGAAACTATAATGCTTACAAACTCTTAAATCTAGATCAATGCCTCTGTTGAAGAAGCTTAAGAAATACACCAGATTTTCCTTTAACAATAGGGCTGATCTTCTCTGCCAGAAGATACAATAGCATTTTTTACTACTTTAAAAAGTCTTAAGTTATGTATATCTTGCCGATTGTAATATTTTTGGCTAGATATGGCAATATTCCAAGCAGTGTGGGATTACTAGTGTTTGTTCAACGAATCCAAGTGATTTCCTTGCTGATACAGATTTCACAGTGAACATTTAAAATATGCAACATAAACAAGTATATGAGTAATTGCATACAAATGAAAAGAGTTTCCCCTGGGGAAAAAGCTATCCCTTTTCTAATACAGAGAGGGAACACATTTAAGGCTGCATCATTTTTATTCCAAAATCTAAAGTACCCAGGTTATTTTACTTCTTCGGAAAATAAAAAAGAACAGATTTCTGAGAACTCAATGCAAAAACGTCTTCAAAATATTTCTCCAGATGATTATGTTTTTAAAAATGTGATGATTTTCCTTGGTATATGAATAATGAGGAAGGAAAAGAAGGCAACTCCATCTTCTACTTCTCAGGGCATGCTACTGTGGGCTTTGATGAGTGAGGTGTTTATGTGGCTACAAAATAGCTCCTGGTCCTAAGGCTGTCAAATCAAGCACTTCCAAAGAAATTATGCCCAAAAGCTCTTTTGTTTTTTTCCTTAGTGGAAACCAGAAACCAAATGGAGCTCACATTCACGTTAATAAACTCCAAGTGTGCTCACAGCAGATGATTTTGGTGCCTTGCTGTGGTGTGATTTATGCTATTTTATCATATACATTCTTCCAGGTTCAAAATGCATATGATTTTTCATAACAATTAGCATAGGGACACCACAGATCCAACTGGGCATTTCACTCTGTTATTATCAGGTATGTTTTCAAAGTGCTATTTTATCTGTAAGGTCTCTGAAAACTGAACCTATCACCCCCACCACTCCTCCCATGCCCTTCTCCTTCCTCCTCCATTCAGCACCATGCTTCCTGAACATCTGTGGACAGATCCTTTGGTCCTTATTATTGCAACTTAAGCCTGGACAGTTAATGTCGTAGTACTCCGTATGCATGTACTTCTTTGTAGCTTATTAATGACAGCATTTTTCTTCTTAATATTCTGCCCATGTTCCTAGTCACAGGAAGGCTGAATGATGTAGATTGTTTCTTGAAATCTTTGCCTTGATGATTTTTGCTTTCTTTATTCACACCAACATGAGGTGCAATCAAGAATAAAAGCCAATTTTTGAGATATTGATAGGAACCGAACAGCGCTTGCCTCGTCACCCTTCCCTTGCAGCCTCTCAATTTTCTTTTTGGAACAAATGATAATTTTTATGTAGGTTTTTCTTTGGGAATCAGATTGATTTTGCCTTCCCATTCAGTGCTCATCTGTAAATCCTACCAAAGGGAAATCTGCATACAAGTCATCTTCTGAAAGTTCATTCTTCTTCTGAAACCTATTTCCCAGGCTTCTGCTTTTTGCAGGTATTGCTCTGCAGCTTCAATTTCCTCCCCACTCCCTCCCCACTGAAAATATGAAAACTATGCAACTGTCATGGGTTAGTACAGTTTGGTTTTTTAGTTATAGAAGAATGTAGAATAATTCTCCAGGTCAGGACCTGGGAATTGCTTTGGAAGAGACAGCAACCTATCAGAGAGTTAGTTGGAATATTGGCGTCTGTTCTAACCACTGAAATTGTTAGCTGCGACTTTGGGAAGTATCATATAAAACCCCGTGAATTTCCTGTAGGTGGGTCCTTTTTCTTCTTTCCTTTGGCCGGAGAGAGACAGGTAACATCGAGCTGGGCCTGCTGCTCCCCCCTTTTGGGGGAGCTGGCCTGAGGCCTGGCCGGATTCCATCGGCTCCGGGGTGAAGGGGGGAAGGAGAGGTTGCTGTTTTGTAACAGCTACTTGCTTCAGACTTCTCTAGAGCAGGGAGAGATCTCTGCTGGGCCCCTGATGGGAGCTATGGGCACCATTTAGGCTGAGGCCACCCTGGTTTGCACTGAGGGGTGGGCTGAGAAGGCATTTATGATCCTGCCTATTTTTTTGTAATTCCAGACTGCCCGGGTGCTGTGATCTCTGATGTTTCTGTGAGTTCTTCCTCCCTCACCAGCGCGGCCTTGAACATCTAACACCATGAGCTACAGAGAGAGAAAGACTCTGGGCAGGTTTAACTCTTTCTTAGCAACATGAAGCTTCTAGAGCTTAGCTCTTCTCTGAGAGAGTAAGGAAAGACAGAGTGAACATAAAGAACAACAGGATGAAGTCAGTAGAGCAAGAGTGAAGACTATTGGGACAGAGGGTTGAAGAGATGATTGTTCTATTCTTACTTGAGCCATTGAAATGAACTCTATATTTAGATCATTCCTTTAAATCATGGGAAAGATATGCATTTGGGGAGATGATTGTTTTAATTTGTGTGTGGATTCGAGCAAAAGTGTTTGTGATGAACTAAGTAATATCCTGTAAGATGCTTGAACAGAGGTAAAGATGAGAAGCCCCCTGTGCCTGTGAAGGAGTGGGAAGATATCTCTGTACCTTGAAGTGAAGAATCCTTTGCTTTGGAGTTATTCATCTTTAAAAGGTGACACCCCAGTATGCAAAAGTCCAAGACCCATGACCCATAAGCAGCTTGGGAACCTGCTCCTGGGAGGGTCAAAAAGGCAGGTTTCTCTGGGCGGTTGTTTTTGTGACAGTTAAAACCCACAAAAGAACTGTTCTGAGTTGTCAGTGGGATCCATTACTCTAGAAGATACTCTTCCCCTAATGAATTGATGAAAGATTATTGTCAGATAGTGAAACTGACTGAAAATTACAAGTTTTGTATCTTTATGTTGTTTTATAAGAAAGTGAGCAGTTTGTAAGGGGAGGGAAAAGTGATTTTGAAGTTTCATTCCATTCTAGGGTTTTTTTTTTTTTTCCAACTTTCTTTTTTTTCTATTCTTTTAGTGCATGTTAATGAAATTATTTGTTAATTTTTAAGGTTGAGCCTGCTTTGTTTTCCTCCTAGGCTCTCTCCCACAAAAAGAGTAAGTACCAAGACCAAAATTTAGTGAATGTGAAACAACTACAGCAGCTTTTTATGTTTCTGTCATGTGGAACTAGTAGAGTACATGATAATAATGCCACATACATTCAGCCTTCTGCAATGACCCACAATTTTTTTCTTCTTTTTCACCAAAAGCAGACAGTTAATAATTCTTTCTCTATAACTATTTTGGAATGAGTTTTATAAATTATTATAAAGGATTTTGTTAGCTACCAAGCTTTGCACAAGGAGTTTGCCACTCTGTGATATGGCAGGCATGTTTTCTTTTATCCTGCAAGCTCTACTGTGGTGGTGCAGAACTGTTTTATTAGGTTTTTATAAGAAGTTTATGTTATGGTTCATTTCACTGTATCCCCAATGTTGTAATCCTTTTTGTGTTTCCTGTATAACAAGGTGTTTTGTGTCAGTCCTCCCACCCCCCTTGCTCTGGGGCAGCTTGTCTCTCCAGGAGCCCTCCCAAGTTGCGAAATCTCAGGGAGAGGGCTTCAGGTGATAGGCCCCCTGGGGGGAATTCCCTTAGCTGTGGATTTTAGTGGTCCAAGGCTTGGGGGTGGGCACACCTTGTTACCCCCTGAATCCCCTGATTTGTTGTCTTGTAGTGTCCTCCCTGGAACCCGCCCCCCGCTTATAGGGGGTAGGAGGGAGGAAAAAACTCTCTCAGCCTCTCTCAGCATCTCAGCCTCGGAGCTCTCAGCTCGGAGCTTGGAGCCTCTCTGCTCCTCAGCTCTTGAGCTAATAAACATCTTTTAACCTGCAAAGCTGAGAGCCAGCCTTTTCTCTTCTGCTGCTGTTGCTGTCACAACACTTTTGGGGTCCAGCTGCTAAGCCGAGAAGCCGAAAGGAACCGGGACCATTCTGTGGCTGTGTTGACTCGAGCTAGCCAGAGGTCACCTCCCGCCCGGTGCGGGACGGAACAAGACACAGAGTTTGGCACTCCAACGTGGAGCAGACCGACACACTCTACTAAATAATATAAAATTATCAAAGAAAGAGTAAATAAACTACTAGATTTTCTTCAGTAAAAATCATATGCTTTATCTAAGTCTCAGATGAAAACTGTTCTTTAAAATGTCAAAATTTATTTTGCCCTAATTTTTGCTGGCAATAACCAGATTCACAGGCCCAGGAACATAATTTCTACAGAACTTGATTATTGATGTCATATATTTTATTCTTAATGAGCCAAACAGAAAGAGGATTTTCTTTGAATGAATGTCTTATGTTATTTTAAAGGCTCCCAAAAAGAGAACATGGACACAACACCCCAAGCATACCCAGGAGACTTTAAATCTGCCTGTTTGCCAACAAATGTATTCTAAAATATAACATTTAATTTTTTTTTTCTCTGAAATAGTACATGAAATAGAGAAAGACAATATTTGAGAAGATCAAACACTTACCTGTATCAAACAGTGAAAACAGAAGAAGAGCCTTGAATTCCTTATTAACATGGATGCAGGAGATGCTGGTGGTCTCTATCAAACACACATGCTCTGAAACAGGCTTGTGAACAGGCATTTGGGTCTGCTACAGATTGACAATTTTTTTTTTTTTCTTTTTTCTTTTTTTTTTTCCACAGAGTTGCTTACTAGGGCTCCTAAGGATATAAGGATCCTAAGGATCCTTAGGATTTACACTCCTCTATTCCTCTGGAGGGTGTATACATAGGAGGATAAGGAAGTCAATCTCTGGCTAATGGCAGTTTACGGTACAAATCTCACAACTGCAATCCTAACAGTTTAATGTCACTGCTGGCATGACATTGTGTGCACAGAACACATCCACTGTCATTGTCCCTTTCAACTTACCCTCTGCACGTGGCTGCTTCTTTGTTCACAATGATTAGCAATATTTGACATCTAGCAGGGTTGATCTAATAGGAGAAACTGATAAAGTGCCTCATGCAAAAAAACATACTCATAAACCTTGTTTCCCTAGATAAACAATTATCAAAAGTGGTCACTTCCTTCATTCATGCTATTGAGTTTATCCTTACAGAATATCCCGTACTGTGGCAATTCTGCTGCATATCTTCCTTACCTAGTTTACCAAAAGTCCTAACTCCATTTTTTTTTTTTTTTTTTTTGCGAAGACATCTTACATCTATCACAATTTCTCTTCTGATCAGGTTTTGCTGGGTAGTGCAAATCTGTGAATGTTAGCCACTACTATTTTTGTTTGTTTTCATCTCCAGTTGCTTCAATACATAAAGGAGCTAAAATTATTCTTACAATCTAGAAGCAAAACAACTTAATCATTTGCAATTGCCTCTGTAGCACACAACTTTAAGCATGCAATATAAATACAATTTCTTGATGCCTCTATTCTTTAAGAAACCTTTAAAAAATCTTTAAAAGGTTTAGAGATGTACTTGAGGTTATTGCACTTTCAAGAAAACAGTAGCTTTTTTTCAAACTGACCAAAGGGATCATATTAGTATGTTTCATACTCTGTTTATCTTGTGGAAATTAACTCAGAGTATTTTCACATGCAAATTATTCGAAACAGGCATGTTGTATTTTTTATATTACAAAATGCAGAGCTTATATATTTCAGCAGTAACTTCAATTAAAACATTATGCAAACACAAATTTGGTATCAAGCTACACAGGGGAATATTCTCCTAAAATTTCTCCTGTAAATTTGATCGGGGTTTTTTATGAACATATGTATGCATGCCAAAATTGTCGTATGATACGGGGACAGGGAAGACTGTCGCAGTGTCTGGTTTGCACTGACCAGCGCGGCCACAGGCTAGCTCAGTGGGTCTCACTGGGGCAACGTGATAAGGTCGGGGCGGCAGGCAGGGCGAGCCACCTCCTCCCTGTGGGAACTTGGATCCCACCACCAGCGACGGGCACATGGATGGAGCAAGCAACCGCGGCAGCTGAATGAAAGGCGGACTCCTCTGAGCAGGGTATTAAGGAGGGTTTATTGAAGGGGAGGGAGCACGGAGCTCTGCACCCCACTACCTGCTGCCCACAAGAGCCCCGAGAGCAAGAGTGTGGCAGTTTTTAAGGGGGGGTGGAAACGGGGGGTGGCGACAACCGGTCAGCCAGTCACAGGAATTGGGGGGTAACCAGGGGTGTGAACCATAGAACTGGGGACCAACCACAACACGATGGGAGGGGGTTTCCAGGGCCCCAGCCTATCACTCGATGCCCTTCCTGGATCTTTCCAGAAGCCAGGGAAGGGTCCCCGAGTGACAGACAGGACGACCACGAGGAGAGAGGGGGGGATTGACAGGGGCAGGTGTAGGGAAGGAATGACTGACAGAAAACGTCTGGTTAAACAACCTAACTCATAAGGGGAAAACCATTACAGAACACAGGGGTATACAGTGGATTAAACCATTACAAAAGTAACTCAAAAATCTTACAAAAATAACTTAATAACTTAATAAAACAACTCTCACATCACCACAGAAGACAAATCCCATTCGCAATCTATAATCACCTTGCTGAGAAATATAAGCCAGAAAAGCAAAATCTAAATGACAACATAATGGATCACTAGTGAACAGAATCCCTTCCTCAAAACAAGAGTTTTCAAAACCTGTCTTTAAAGCTTGTGATAGTTAATCTCATTGAAAACATGCTCTTCAAAAAACCTCAACAACAACAACAACAAAAAAAGGAAAAAAAAAAACCAACAACCCTGCCAATTTTAAGGCGTATGTGGATAGCATTGGTAAAAACTGCAAAAACATCCTGGATATTTTTTAAAGAATTTGAAGAAACACTGCAAAGGAGAAAAACAGATTTTAATGCTTTTCATAAGTACATTTGTCAGCATGGAATGTTGTTTTGTACAGGAAAGCAAACAAAAAATATTCCTAAGCCCTTTCATCTTCCTCTGATATGATAAATAGAATAGATTTTACTGTAAATCATAGCTAAATGGGAGGGCTCTTCACTGCAACTTCTCCACTCATTCTCCTTAATTTCCACAGTGCATTCCTGCTCTTTTGGCTGCATGTGGAGAATTTATAGTAAAGATATCAATTGAGTGGGATTTTTCTTTTGGATGTGGACAGTTAATTACTTTTTGAAAACATCAGAAAGTGAGGCATATCATAGAATCATAGAATCGGTAAGGTTGGAAGGGTCCTTATAGATCATCTAGTTCCAACCCCCTACCAAGGACAAAGACATCTTTCACTGATCCAGGTTGCTCAAAGCCCTGTCCAACCTGGCCTTGAACATTCCCAGGAATGAGGCCTTCACAACTTCTTCTTTGGGCAACCTGTTCCAGTTCCTCATGACCCATCCAGTAAAGAATCTTTTTCTAATATCTAAACCTACTCTCAGTTTAAAGCCATTCCCCCTTGTTCCGTTACTACATGCCCTTGAAAATAGTCTTGCTCTTCTCTCTTGTAGGCTCCTTTCAGGTGCTGGAAGGCCACAATTAGGTCACTACAAAGCCTTCTATTTTCCAGCCTGAACAACCCCAAATCTCTTTTTGTCATAGGAAAGGTGCTCCACCTCTCCCCTCACCTTGGTGGTCTCCTCTGAACTTGCTCCGAATGGTTGATGTCCTTCCTATGCTGGGGGCCCCCAGAATTTGAGGCAGCACTTGATGGGGTGTCACCAGAGAAGAGCAGAGGGGTAGAATCTCCTCCCTGGCCCTGCTGCCCACGATGCTTTGGATGCAGCCCAGGGTACATTTGGCTTTCTGGGCTGCGAGTGCACATGTTTGGGTCATGTTCAGCCTCTTATCCATCAGCACCCCCAAGTCCTTCTCAGCACAGCTGTTATGAATCAGCTTATCCCTCAGCTTGTATTGGTACCAGGGGTTGCCCTAACCCAGATGCAGCAGCTTGCACTTGGACTTGTTAAACCTCATGAGATTCCCAAGGGTCCACTTCTCAAGCTTGTCCAGCTCTCTTTTGATGGCATCTGATTTTTCAGGTGTGTCAACCACACCACTCAGGCTGGTCTCATCTGCAAATTTGCAAATAATCTATGTCATAAGTGAAGTTAAATAACACTGGTCCCAATACAGACCCCTGAGGAACACCATTTTTCACTGATGTCCATCAGGACTCTTGAGTCATTGACTGCTACCCTCTGAATGTGGCCATCCCATCCCTTTCTCATACATCTCTCAGTCCATCCATTGAATCCATATTTTTCCAATTTAGTGAGGGGGATGTTCCGGGGGACTGTGTCAAAGGCTTTACAAAAGTCCGGAAAAATTACCTCTGTAGCTCTTCCCTTGTCCACTAATGTCACTTCATTGTGTGGCCACTAGGTTGATAGGCAGGAGCTGCCCTTGGTGAAACCCTGATCGCTGTCTCAGACACCTCCCTGTACTCCATGTGCCTTTATCAGAGCTTCCAGTTCCGTGATCTTCCCAGGCACAGAGGTGATGCTGATAGATTGGTAATTCCCAGGATTATTCTTTCTACCCTTTTTTAAATTGGGGTATGATGTTTCCCTTTTTGAAGTCAGCTGGGACTTCACCTGACTCCCACGACTTCAGATATCATGGAGTGTGTCTTGGCAACTAGATCAGCTAATTCTCTCAGGACTCTGGAATACATGTGTTTGCCATCAGGCAGATGAGCACAAGCTTAAACAATCACTAAAAGGGAAAACTTTTGGTGGACAGAAGAGTAGTATATTTATTAACTGTGGTAAAGTGTGGATAGATTTCACGAATAAGTACAGTATTTGCAGTCAAACCGAAATATACAAGGGAAAATTAATTTCATGTTAAAGATCTTTCTTCAAATGGATGAGAAACTTTTCCCCAGGAAAGAAAATGGTATATTGTCACCCAAAACAGCCACTGTAGGGAAGTTTGTCACAAGCTAAATCTGCCTATATTTAGTTAGTTAGGTGCTGGGGGGAGGGGAAGCACCAAAATTAAAAGGGATAACTGTAAAATAATATAATACAGTTCTTTCTCTATAAGCTTGATTCCATTATCTATTTTGTTATTCTTTCAGAAACTGACTCCCTGCTTTGAGGAGTTTTCAAGAAATCTGCATTATAGTAATGGTTCACTATAGTTTTCTGCAAAGACCTCATAGAACTCCTTTTTTTTTTCTTTTTTGGTCCAGTTGCCATTGTTAATCCTGTGTGTTAACACAAGGACTCTGAATTAAACATATTTAATAAAACATCACAGAACTGAAATTATGTGACTTCTTGATGGTTTCATCAAACATTCCCTATGGGTGATAGCAACCAAAACTCAGTCAAGGAAGACTTCTGCTATATTTATAGACCTTCAGTCTTTGATTAGTGTTTGAAGAATTTCCAGAATATAGCTAGTATAAATTATTTACATTTATAATATCTTAGGATCTCTTCTATATTTTTTATCCTATTGAAATGTCAATTTTCTTCTAAATAATTTGGATTTATCTGGCTTCACACCACAAGAACTTGTTCTGTTTTCCTACTGAATTTCCTCTACAATATGAAATTTGATGGGTTTTTTTTAATATTGAGCAGGAAGTAAATGGCAATGTAATTTTTGTACAAAATTGTAAGTCATGATTTTACTCGATTCAATGAAAAACAGTAATTTCTTCTACTGGCAACAGGTTTAATTTAAAACTTTGTTTACTGAAAGTATTTCTGGTATTACTTTCCTGACTTGACAGCCTCTTTGTTTAGGATTGAATATACACTTAGGCATATACATATAGATCATACTTGTGAATGTCCATGAGATTTTATTGACCTAATCCAATATACCTGTAATTTCAAATAATTATTATAAGCCTCTTCACAGTCTCTCGAGGTAGCCTTAATGGATCAGGACAATCATGATAGGAACGTGGCTATTCTGTTTCCAAATGAAAGGCAGGGCCAGCTCAGATGTCTGCACCATCTTCCCATCTTGCATTCCAAGAAGGAGCATGAGATTTTTGGCAACTATGCATGAACAGGGCAGGCCGACTAAAAGATTTCTGAAGCTTCCCTGTAAATAACTGAATAAAATCTTGTATCGCCATTAGTAAGAGAAGAACTATAATACTAATTTAGGAATTAAAACTTTACTTTTTTTATTTTGATACATAATTTCATGCCATCACCTTTGGTTTAAAAAAACTAAGAAAAAAGTTATATGTAAGTATCAATCATTCTCAAAGAAATTTTAATCTTGAAACAAGTTTATCTGTGTAAAATATCCATCAAAATGGTTAAAATTCAGGATTTCAAAAAGCGTTAAGAAATGTTATTTCATCATCTAACATTTTCTGTCATGTAATGTAAATGTAGTGGGTCTTCTCGCTGACTGGCACTGAAAATAGTTAATACTCTGCTTTGTATCAGGTAAATGAAGGTGCTGGGGATTCACTGTCTGCAGTGATGATGTGAAAGTTGAGAAAAGCTAACTCTTGGAAGCCAAGAAACAGTCCTCCTTTCAAGATTACTCCAGATTACTCAAGAAGAATAACCAATAACAGGTTTAGCATATATGCATATTGGGTAAAAATATACACTTATTACAATCTCTTACTTGAATGTTCATTGCATGACCTTATTATCATCTCAGTATTTTTCCTACAAACCTATAAATACATATACAAAATAAAATGAAACAGAGTAACACTGGCTGGCTTCCTTTTCTGGTAAAGAACTGCTATAATCACTGAATCAACCTAAGTATTCTAAACAGATGATTATGTTAATTTAAAATGGCTTGGTTGATGTTTATGTAACATTTATGCTTGTACTTGTTTTATTATGAATGGTTTGTTAAACAGCTATAACTGGTCAACCAGCAGCACAAGTAAATTCATTTTAAGGATTATTACCTAATAAATAATTTGCTGAGGCTTATCTAAGCCCTATTTAATAAAATTCCTAACTCTTAAAATAGAGCATATCCATTTGTAGCAATTACTGATCGTTTAGACCTGTCATGGGCTCTGAATATTTTACCATAGACTTTATGATACTTACAAATAGGTAGCCAATAAAATTAAGCATTTTTATTATGCAGCTAGGTAGTTTCTAAAATTATGCATTTAGTATTTGTAGAAAAACAAAGTTTTGAATAATGTGTTCACATTATTTCAAGGATGCTTGGAAATAATATGTTACTTTTCTTCTAGAACAGAAGAAACAAAATTCAGCAACAGTTAAAATATTCACCAGCAAGAGTTGAGATAGTGCCACCTCTGGCTCCCTAGGCTTTAGGGTACTGGCAGATACAAGATGTACCTCTTAGACGTAAAATAAAAGGTAATGAAATACACCAGAAAAAGGATATTAAAGTACAACAACAGCAAAAAAAATCTTCAGTGGAAAACATGAGGCATTCATAGAATGATAACGATAAGGAAGGAAAATCTGTCCTTCTTAGGAACGAAAATAAAATACTCAATTAGCAGTATTGGAAGTAAACTTCCATGGCAGGTTCTGATTTATTTCCTTTATAAAACAAAGAATCCTGAAAAAATCTGGGACAATTTGAACCTTCTCTGCCCATGATTCTTAAAGTTCAAAGTAGGGTTATTAGAAAGACTTCTCCATTTCAGAAAGGTGGATCAGAGAGTAGACTTTGTTGGTGAAAAGCCTGGCCACATCCATTTTCTCTTCAGTGGGTATGTATTTTGAGATTGGCTTTTACTTTACAAGTTTCTGAACATAATAACACTGATATCTTTGAATGGGGAAAATTAAATTCACTGGCTTGGTTCTACTATGGTCTTGCTGTGTTTAGGTGCTTGATAACTTTTGCAATGTTTGGAACAAAAGCTTGATGAATTTATTTTGTCAGCTGAATGTAAGGTCATTTAACTACTTTCTCCTCACTCCCCCTCACTCCCTCTGAGAAGCCAATGATGGTCAAGATGCAGTTTGAATGCAGTAGAAAAGGTTTCTGAAATTACAAGGTGAAAACTCTGACTAGTGCTACCTGTTCTGCTGGTAAAATCAGAACACCTGTCAAGAAAATATGATAAATAGTAGATATATATGTTCCAGGGTTTTTTGAAGCACAAATCAATTATTACTAGACTAGAAAAAAGAAAACTAAATTGGTTATATATATGTTGTTAGACTATCCTGAATAATTTATGATTGTTACCTTGAGTTTCCTAAAATAATATATAATCTTCAAAATAATGAGATCTAAATGCAATACCAGTTTCTGAACTGTCCTACTTTGTTAATTGAAGAGATAAATTCATTTTTATATTGAATTATTACGATTGTAAATATAAATTGTAATTATCTTACCTGGATACTGCTATTGATCAAGAAAAAATTTAATCATTACAAGAACTACTTTTTTAAAAAACTTTTTTTTTTTTCTTCAAGGGAAACCCATATTAGTTAAAATCTAAAGACTTAACCATTCTGAAGATATTTTCTTTTCAGGAATGTCTTATTAATGGCTAAACTTATTCCATACAGAGAAAATTAAATTAGTACTATTTATTGTCTGAAAGTTTAATGATAACTTTTGCCTTAAATAAAGTCAGAAATCCTTCATATGTTGTTGTTGAAAAGGTAAATGTCTACCTAAAATTTTACACACCCTTATGGTTCTACACTTTGTCATTCTAATATCAAAGAACTAAGTGTGTAAGGTGTGGGGTTTTTTTCTCCTAATAATGCAACTTAGAAGCATGTAGTTTGGATGAAAATAATAGGTTTTTATCACCTTCCAAGTAGATACTTATTGTAAAGGGAAACTTTGAATATAATCTAAAGACATGCCCAGGGAAAGAGGAGCTAGTTGCCCTAATTTGGATGGGATACAAAATATGCGAAAGAATCAGAGCAGACAAAGTAAGCAGCTTTTAAAGTGGAATAACATTGCAGCTATAATTTAATTTACAGTCTTGTGGTGACTGCAAATTTTGGCGTTTGCCTATAAAATGATAACAAGTTTTGATAAAAAAACCTGTCAAATTTTGTTTATTTTCAAATAATTGTTGCTACTTATCAAACATTCAAAACCAGATTTTTCAGATTTAAAGACCTTGATGCTTTTTTTTTTTTTTCTTTCTTTTTAACAAACATATATGAAAGCTATGTGAAAAATCATCTTCTTTGCAGGTAATTCAGGGCAGAAGTCTAACACTTCCACTTCTTGCCCTTGATCATGGAAATGTCTTACCTCATGCAGACTCTTTAATTATATTTTTTCCTTCAACCATTTTCAAGAATGAGTATTTGTCTTTTTAACTTTTCCAATGTCGTAATCATATTATGATCTTAAATATTGGCACTCCATCTGTTAAATTATGTGGCAAATTTCATAAAAAGGAAGAAAATGCTGGGGGAAAAGAAAAAAGGGTGAGATATCTATTTCTGGTCTACAAGTGAGTCTATCTTTTGTTGTCTAAATAGACTTAAAGACGTCTGGGAGGCACATTGGTAAGACATCCCAGCTCTCCACTGAAACAGCAGCATGTAAGAAAGGAATATTAAGTAAATTTCAGTATTTTACCTCTAGACATAAAATTGTTCAGGTGAATCTCTGTTCTAGGAAACTTTACACATTGTAACATTAGAGGTGTGATTAGCCTTATTGAACACAAAGTACAGGGCTTAAGAAATAGATTAATAATTTAAAGAGTAGAGCCACATTTATTAAATAATTCAGAGATCTTTAAAGATCTTCAGAGGTCTTTAAAGATGAATACTGTTTCATAGACATTTGGTAAAAGCAGGATATTTTCTTTCCTCTTCTACGTAATGTTTTCTTCTGAAAAGTGTACAGCAAAAATGCTTTTAAAAAGCTCAAACAGTAGAAGCTAATTATATTAACCTGTAGACAGAAATGACTAGGAGCTTTGCAATGTAAAATTTTAAAGAAAGGAAGTAGAGATCAGTCTAAATCAAAATTTCTCCCACAGAAATTTAATCAAGAATGTTTTCTTACACTGAAGGTTTAATTCATAGAATAAAAAGAGATTGGGGAGACAAAAATGCAGACAATAGACTTCCAAATCAGATTAGTGCTGGGTAGTGGAGATTCAGTTCAGTTTGACACAGGCTGGAACTTATTTTACTTAATATATAGCTTAATAAATAGCTCTCTGTGCCACTACTGAAAACATTTTATAGATATACATGCCTATTTCTATATGGATTGGAATATATCTAATTTAATTTCTCATTTTATCGGAACAGTTGGCTTCATCATTAGGTAATAGAGAAACAGAAGCATGGAGTACTAGGGCTCACATCAGAAGACCAACCAATTTTGGTCTTCTGCTTCTGGACATGACATATATATGTTACATGACAGAAGTTTATGCAGCCTCTTCATAAATTATAAGAACCTTTTGTCAGGCAATCCACTTTGATAATCCACTGCTCTCCTTTCTGGAAAGATTTTCTCAAATTAAATAAATCTCCCTGACTTTAAATTAAACCTCTTGATCCTTGTTCTCTTTATCTTTGCTTATGACAATAGCTTTTACATGTTTACATAGTCATCTCATTTTTTCTTTCCGTCTGTGTCCATCTGTAAGCTAAAGAGACATAATTCTTTAATTTTCTGTTCATAGGCTGTATATTATAAACCTATGATCATTCTCTCAGCTGTACTCTGAACAACAAGTCAGCACCATCTTTATGTTTTGTGAAGTCTGACACAGAGAACTGGACACTTTGCTCTCAAAGTTCTTCGCTCACTTTATCGACTGGGTAAGCAGCCTAGAATCATCTGGGTTTTATCAGATGATTTACTGATTTATTAGAGTTCCTAACAAATCCATGCTGTCTTTCAGTGGTTGTATTGCTATTCATACAAATCAATTGGTAACCATTCCAGTATTCCTCTTGGAACTAAAGTAAATCTAAAGAAATTTTCTTGGCTCACTTTTGCAGTGACTTTCTCTGTGACATAAACCTGGCCACACATTGTCTGCTCTCAATATACAGGGATGCTATATGCGCATATTAGAATGGAATTTCGTCTTAATTGTCTCGCTGGCTACTATTACATGAGTAATTTTTTTTTTTTTTTTGCTAGTTGCCCCGTGTACAGAAATGAGGGGGTAGAACTTCTAGCACTATCTTTTCAATACTACCTAAACCACTTATAGTTGTGGTTAAAAAGCCAAGTTTGTTGGGCTTTCTCTGGAGAATTTTTGATTGGACCACTATTGCTATTGCCACACTGCTGTCATCCCCAGGGAGAAAGCCCCTGCCGTGGGGCCCGAGTCACACAGAGTCACCATTTCAGCACCACAGCTCTTCATTTTGATAAACTAGCTTTGCTTTTTATGTTTTGTCCCTGCTTTCAGTTGTTTTCAGGCTGGGGGTGCAGGTAGTTAAGCCACAAGAGCCTCCCTGACATATCATTTTAGTTTTCCTGAATACCATGTGGCCATAGCACAGGGCCAGTGGCCATTTTGCCTTTGTCTGGGAAACTACGCTGGATACTGTCTTTCGGAAGTGTTTTTGTTTGTTTGGCAGTGAATATCCCTTTGTGGGTAAAACTCCCTCTTTTGTATGCTCTTTTGTTAATATTTTTGAGGTTATTTGGATTCTTCAGTAAATTGTGATTCCAGCTTATAATGTCTCCTAGTGTTTCTTCATCATTGGAAGGGGTAGGGGGGGTAAAGAGCGCGGCCTAAGTGGGTTTAATTTTCTAGCTGGATTTTAAACCAACACACTAGTTAAATTGACAGAGTTGTCTATAATCACCATGTACCTTAAAAAAAATTACCATTATTTTATTGGTCTCCTTTCCTACCTAGACTTCTCTAATTCTAGAATCTCACAAATAACAACTTCCTCTTCTGATACAAATCCTCATGGAAGTCACATTGAAGCATATGGAAGACAGAGAAGTGAGTAGAGATAGTTACATGGCTACAACAAAGGCAAATCTGGAGTTGTGCTGCTGGGCTAATCTGGTGGCCTTATGGTATTGTGACTGCATCCGAAAGGAAGGAAAGATAAACTGATGTTATTTACCTTTTTAAAGCCTTTGGCATGGTCTCCCATCACATTCTTGATGCTAAATTGGAGAGATCATGAGTTTGATGGATATACTCTTAGATGGATAAGGATCTGACTGGAGAGTCACATTCAAAGAGTTACAGTCCATGACTCAGTGTTCAAGTGGAAATCAGTAACCAGTGGTGTTCCTCAAGAGTCCATATGGATACCAAAGCTATTTTACATCTTCATTGATGGCACAGACCAATGGGGTTGAGTACACTCTCATCAAGATTTTGGATAACAGCAAGATGAATGGTACAGTTGATATATTAGAGGGAAGGAACACCATCCTGATGGACGTTAATAGGCTTGAGGAGTGGGACTGTATGAATCTCATGAATATCAACAAGACTGATGCAAGGTCCTGCACCTGGGTCATGTCAAACTCAAACATCAGTGCAGACTGGAGGAGGAATGGATTGAGACCAGTCCAGAGGAGAGGGACTTAAAGTCCACCACCCTTGTGGATGAAAAAATTGAATGTGACACAGCAATGTGTACTTGCAGCCTAGGTATCATATGCTGGGCTGCATAAAAAAAAGTGTAGTCAGCAGGTCAAGAGAGGTGATTCTTCTTCTTTATGCTGCTCTTATGAGACCCCACATGCAGTACTGTGTCCAGCTCTGGGATCTTCAGCACAGGAAAGATGCATGAATATGTTAGAGCAAATCTAGAGGCAGGACACAAAAATCATCAGAGGGCTGGAACACCTCTCCTGTGGAAGGCTCAAAGACCTGGGGTTGTTCATCCATGAAAAAAGAGAGGCAGTACTGCATCCTTTCAATACTTTATTTAAGTTATAAGTAATATAGAGAGAGCATTTTTACCAGGGCCTGTAGCTACGGAACAAGACTCATTGGTTAAAATAGAAAAAAAGATTTATATTGGGTGGAAGGACAACATTTTTTACAATGACTGTTGGGAGACACTGAAACAGGTTGCCCAGATAAGATTTGGATGCCTCATCCCTGGAAGTGTCCAAAATCATGTTGGACAAGGCCTTAAGCAATGTAATCTGTTGAAAGATGTTCCTTATCCATAGCATGGAGTATGGACTAGATTGTTTTTGAAGGTCCTTTGCTATGTAAACCAGTTTATTATTCAGTGCCATTATGACTTAGTATTTGAAATACATAGTTTCAGAAAACTTTGTCAAGTGACAAAATCAAAGGACAAGGTAGACTGGAAATCATAAGAACAAATAAATCCTGAAGCATTTAAAGGTCTCTTTTTTAACATTCCAGGTGCTACTATATACCAGATATAGTCCTACAATCAGGCAAAAAAGCTCTTAAAATACTGATATTCAGATAGAATAGAGGACAACGGATTTATTAGGGAATAATTAAGTCATTGGCTACAACAATGAGAAAATATATATTCATAAATTCATTTTGATATTACTGAGATTTAACAACTACATAATTATATAGTCTTAGGCAAATATATTAAAGTAGAAGGAGATTTAAGTAGGACATGGCTTTATGCTGCTTTTCTGTATATGTGGGAGTTTGTCTACATGCATTTAGAAAATATGAATTCCTAATGTGCCATTTGAGCTGCTGTGTAATCTGCTTAGAGAAATATAGTTTCATTAGAGCTTTGTCAAGGTATCAGATAGAATAACAGAAGTGTAATGTCCTTGTATTCCTGAATTAAGATTAAATGAAAGCTGTAATTAAGATAACGGCTCCTTACTACTTTGTTAACTTGATTATTTAGTTAGGATAGAAAGGCATGCCATACTGAAACAGAATTTGAAGATTTAATCCTTTTTTGGGTAATTGTACTTTTTTAGGTTGCTGCGCAGCAAAACTGGTTATGATATGAATGTCTTTAAAATATCCTTTTTAAAATATTGCTCTTAAACACCCTGATTCAAAACTTGCCGCTGTTTGCAGTACTAAGTTGTTGTCATGCAAAATATTTAAAAAGATAAAGACAAAAATCCCCAGAAATTGGCCAGATAAAGGGGAAATGGATAACATAGATTTTTGTAATGTCTTTTTGTTGATTTTTTTGTTTTCTCAAAATGGACACTTCTAAAAGTTTGATTAATATATTTTCCCTAAGTTTTAAAAAAACCCTTGTGCTGAAATCCACAGAAGAATTTTATTTAGACCTTTTTTTTCAATCTCTAGTTAAAATCCAGCTCCATAATTCAGTAAAATGCATTTTTGGCTCTACATTTTTGAATCATGCTAATAAATCCTAAATACAAAGTTTGGATTTAAAAATCTTTCTTGCACTTGGGATAAAAAAGACAAATTTATGAATCATGACTTGAAAGATGTTGTTAAGACCAGCATTGTAAACTTCTATCAAATTTGGTGTTGACATTCCAAAACAGAACCCTTCAACGCTATGTATCAGTACTCACACAGCAAGCCACTTTAAAAAAGCACCTGTTTTTCAGGTGAACATTCTAACAGCGCTCTGTATGCATAAACTGAGGCAGAAAAACACTTATAAGACTGAATTATTTTCTTTGCAACTTTCAGTGTTTTAGAAAGCTGAGAGCATGGAAAGCTCAGTATATGATGAATTTTAAACAGCACTCTTCTAACCCTTGGTGCATATTCAAGCTGGAGAAATAGGGGCACAGTGGAGAAACTGTGCTTCTGGCTGTTGCTCAGGTACAGGAATTTTCTATTGAATGATCCAGCTGTCACAACCACCATGTACCCTGCCTCAAATTATATATGGTTCGGCACTTCTTCCACTCCCTTTGCTCTAAATCTGGGTTAGTATATTAAGGATGCCAAAACTGTGTAGGATCATTTATATTAGGGAAAATGGTCTGTGTCAGATGCTATTCCCTGTCACATAATAAACAGGAAAGGCATCAAAAAGTTCTGTAAGTTAGTTAGCCACCTGATGTCTTGCTCATGATGCTGTCTGGGTTGCCCAGAGTGTCTGCTTTAATCTCAGGTATGAGCTCTTTCCAAGGACTTTGGCTGGGATAGAAAATACAAAGGTAAAAACTGTATCTTTTTCATAAGGGTATTAATAAATATGTTGGTTATTTTGGTGACCTACCCTCATGTCTGAGAATCTGAGAGAATCTTTGCTGCCTCTGAGATATTTTATGTACTATAAAATACAATGAAATGGTATCAGAGGTAGAAATCTGTTACCACTTTAATATGAATGCTGGTGGCACTGCAAGTGATATTTTCAGAATAAAATTAATGTTCTTTCCTTATAAAACTCAATCTGTGAGGTGATTTTTTTTTTTTTCAGAAGTGTTGGAATGAACTGCTAAAACTGTGGTTAGAGTAAGAAAAGTGTCTGTCAATGTGGAGCCTGTTATTGAACATATCAGCTATTCTTTGGGTAAATCATGACTACTTTTATGTCAAAAGTGGGCTTTTACAACAGCTAACACTAAAGTAATAATTCAGCTATAGAAGACATTGGATTTCACTTCATTTCATGTATGTGTTATTTTTGTTGGTATTACATTTGATTGTGGTTCAAAAATTCTTTACTACAGATGAAAGTTCAGGAAAAAGGAGACAAAATAGACCAATTTTCTAACCCCAGTTTGAATTCATAGGTCTGACAAGGAGGAAAAAAATGAGAAAAAACAAGCATAAAACAAATCAAAAAGCCCAAAATCACTCTCACACACTGTGAAACCTGTCACTATCTTTTTTCATGCTCAAAATCAGTTTAATGATATTTTATCTGAATTCACCAATGTTAAATGTCCTATTTTTTCCTATAGGTTACATCTACATTACTAGAAATGAGCCAGCCATCTGTTTTCATAAAACACGCTTCATTCTCCCTCTCACCATTCTTCCCAATGCAAAAAAAAAAAAAAAAAAAAAAAAAAATCCTGTCTTCCATGCTACATATTAATATTTGGTCTATAATAATACCTCTTCTAGATACCCTCTTGGACAGAACTCACTGTCATGAGCCAAAACTATGCCAGAGATTAGATGAGGAGGAGTGATGTGGGGATCACAGCTTTAAAAGATGTAAATCAAAGTAAGTTGAAGCATTTTTGTCTGCAAATTACATTTTAGTGGCATCAAAAGATTTAAATCTTCTGAATATGTAATTTAAAATTTAAGCCAAAATTCTTATTCAATAAAAGAGTCTACTAGATACCTGAAATTAATGGAGATCAATGTCCATTGGTGCAAAGAATTACAAAGTAAGGCAATAAAAAATACTTTTTGACAAAATGCTAATTATTTCCTCATCAAAATTAACTCTGACTGGCTAAAGTAAAAATCCTAACCATTAAAATTTGAAAAAATAATATGGCTAAACAAGTTTTTGCTCTTTGGATGAACTTTTAAGTGCAGTGACTGTGTTAAGCATACCATTTTACTGCTTTTGAAGTGTGTATTGTTATAGCATATGGAGCATTATCTGGCATTGTACATCCAGTGTTTGCACACTTATTCAAGAGTCTGGATGGGGAGTGAGATGATATAGCTCAAGGACATTGAGAAGGTTGCTTCCTCTACCAGTCAGTCATCTACACCTTCTTCTGGTTCACAGTCAGCTGGCTTAGACATAGATAAGCTTCTGACTGCTAGAGTCCCGTGCATGGATCAAAGAGAAATCAAACAGCCCATGCAAAGGTTATAAGAGAAATTTAAACAGCTTAGGATTTGATTCCAATGAAACTTAACATGGGTGGAGGGCATAAACTTAAGGTATGACTTTGTCAGAAGTCTCAAGGTATGCTAATTAATTTTGCACAGCCAAGATCTTAGCTAAAAAACCCCACCCTTTCTAATAACTTTTTTTTTTTTTTTTTTTTTTTGGTCCAGAATGGAAGCTAAATTAATACTGCAAAAATCAGCTTTTGTTTCCTTAAAAAACTTTCTTGCAGCAACATTTGTGCCACTGTGAAGTGACATATTCATCTAAAAATAAGCTGAACTAATTTTCACTTTAATCCATTTTTCATATTGTCAGAATTGTATCAAAGGACTTTAATATAAAAAGCAATTGAGTCCTGATAGTGATCACTGTTTAAAAGCACACATCTAAAGTTCAGTATAAAAAAAAAATCATGTTTGTTCTCAAAAGAGTTTAGTTTTCTAAGCAATAAACATGAATGGTTAATTAATACTTAATTAAAGTTATCTGAATTTGAAGACAAGAAACAAATAATAGTAAAGTAATATGCAAAATTCCTGTGATAAAACATGGTTACAAATCATTTATGAAGTGTCTTGAAAGCTTCTTTTGTGATAAAGTGACATTATATTTCCATTGTTTTTCCTCTGAGATCAGTCAAGGTTCAAGCACTGTCAATAAAACGACATTCACAGTGACTTACTCATCCTTCATGTAGTGGCATACATCATCAATCATTTCCCCTTCAAGAAAAGTTCACATCTGTCTACGTGAGTTCTATTTGAGTGAACCTAACTATTGTACTTGAGTATCTTATAAAAAGGAACATTAAGACATGTCTGAACAAGTGAACTGTATTTATCCCTACTCTTCAAAAATTTAATGAGATCTATTTTTTCTTTTTTACTTCAGTCTGTATTTCTGTTTTGAGCTTCTTTTGCTACAGAATAAGCAAGTGTAATTTAGATTATGTTCTAATGATCCTATCATCTGTGACTTAACACTCTTTTGACTAACATGTTGCAGTTTATTTTTGCAATGTTGTAAAATGCAAGTCTGTGAGGAAATCAGAATCATTAATCAATAGAGACTTTTAAGTAACTTTCTATTTGTAAAGTAAAAATACTTTCAACAGCTCAGCATGGAAATTACTAGACATGCAGGCATTAAACAGTAAAAAGCAAAATAGCACTAGTGAAAGGAGTGGTATGGGGGTTTTTTTATCCTTTACTGTTTGAAAGCAAAGAACTTCTTTGATTAACAGTATTCCTCAAAAAGTACTATGGTGTAGTCATTAACAGATTTCAAGGTTTATTGTACTACTAGATACAGAGAATCACTACTGTCTCCTTCTTTGGAATAAAATGTTCTCATTATTTGTCTTCCACTTGTTGATTTCAGACTCTAGTGAAGATTACTAGCTGACAGTGATGCCCTGGCTACAAAACAACCTACTGCCTGTTGCCTGCTTGTGAAGAGACTATGTTAAAGCAGAGGCTGAAGAGTCTTCACTATAAGGAGAAGAAATTACCTTGAAGGGGAAGCAACTCATCCCTACTGTTATTGCAAAAGAAGTAATCAGATGAGATAGTCATTCAATGCATTAATTAAACTCTGCTCTTACCAATTCTATGAAGTAAATTTTTCATGATCCTGACTACCAGAGACTACTTAGAAACACTGATGTCCTCATGTTGGTCATCTAAATGAGGTTATTATCCAGTGTCCCCAGTATTATTTACTTTCTCTGACATAAACAGAATGTTCCTTGGGAATCATATAGCACAAGAGGGAAGGAAGAAAAACAGTTTTACAGTTACTTTGGAAAAAACAATGGATACTCACTAGTTGTAGATGAAACATGATTTTAAAGAGTTAAGATTTTAGCTAAGGGTTAGAAACAATTTATATTGATCAAGATGTAAGTTAGATTAGTAAATGGTAGGTTAATGATTATTAGATGTCTAAGCTAGAGCTAACTGTTATATTATGAGCTTGTTTATAGAAAAAGTGGAGTAAGTGAACCGTCATAAGAACAGATTGAAACCACTAAGAACAATGGCCAGCACCTGGACTTGGTATCAATCAATCACAAACCAGGGGACCTTGGATTGTGCCAGAGGGTCACAGAGACCTGACGAAGACTCTCCTGACTTCATCCTTTGAGACCACTGACCCAATTTGAGACCACCGACCCAATTCAAGAGAAGAATTGCACACACGTGAAGGACTGATAGCCTCATTTTAATACAGAGCGGGGATGGGAGGTGCTGGGGTTATGCATATGTATTGTATGTAAGATCTTGGAAAACAAATAGAGAGCAAAGAACCTTGTTCGGGGTGGCCACGCCTTTCGGAGATGACTCCTGTGCCGCCCACTGCTGAATAAACATACCACTTTCTAACTTTAATTAGTTAGAGGGTCTTTGTCCGTGACTATATCGGTTTTCAATGACTCATAGACACTCCAGACAGTTAACTTATTTTCAAACAACCAGAATTTTCTACATCCTATTCTAAAACATACCTTCACAGTTTATTTTGGAAAAGTCAGATGTGTCACAGATTTATTATGCTAGCCACAAGGAATGTGTTTCTGAATATCACATGGTTTCTGTCACACTTTTTATTTTAAAAGCCTCTGGTCTGGAAAGGTTTAAACTATTTCCTCATGGAATGATACCTGGCTATGGTTTTCCTAAAAGATTAACTCAGAATTTTAGACGTTTTCTCTAAGAAGCAGGCAGATAGCTTTTAACAATCTGAAGTAATGATTTTAGATCAGTGGACAAGTATTAGGACTTGTGCACGACTATTTGTATAGTTGAGCTATCAAAACCTCCTAGCAGTTTAGGATAGTAGCGCCAGTCAGGATTTCTACAAATAGCGCCATGCCATGCCACACTTAACAGTTATTTGATTTTATTTGTATATACAATTCTGGCCTGAAACAGACTCCTGGCAGGACTGGTGGACCTATGGAGAGAGGAACTGGAGCTGGTTTGCTGGAAGGACTAGTGAACCTGTGGAAAGGATACAAGCTGGGGAACTTTGTGGAAAAATGGAGACCCTGGGAAGGACTGACATTGGAGAAATTATTGGAGGACTCCCTCAGGTACACACCAGAGCAGGGAAAGAGTGTGAGGAGTACTTTCCCTGAAGACCAAGGAACAGCAAAGACAACTTGTGATAAACTGACCGCAACCCCCATTTCCTGTCTCCTGCACTGCTGGTGGGAAGAAATTAGAGATTTCATCCTTAAAGTTAAGCCCAAGAAGAACAGATGGGTTGGGGGAAGTTGTTTTTAAGATTTGGCTTTATTTTTCATTCCCCTACTCTTATTTGAGTGACACTAAATTAAACTAATATCCCAAAGTTGAGTCTGTTTTGCCTATGACAGTCACTGGTGAGTGTTGGCTTCCTGTCCATGGGTTATCTTGACCCATGAGCCTTTCATTATATTTTCTCTCCCTTGCCCAGCTGAGGAGAGGAGTGACATTGTGGCTTTGGTGACCACCTGACATCTAGCCAGGGTCAATCCAATACACATGGTCTCACCAAGGCAGAGGTGACTCCTTTTTTTTGAATCCTAACTAGGACTGTATATAGTGGACAGAGGCACCAACTTACCATGTAAGTCAAGAAAACAGAAATGCAGGAAATACAACCAAACTCTTAGAGAACAAACTGACATTTTTTAAAATGAAAAGGAGGTAGAAATCTTCTCAGGCAACAGAAAAGAAGAAGAATGAGATTAGCCTGCGACAACAAATGTCAGAGCATGTTTCCAAAATTATTTTAATTTAGAAGAGAATCTGAAGTTTCTGAATTCCACTGCTTTCTTTAGTTGAACGATTAGTACAGGAGAAGGCCTCATCCAAAGCTGATTGTAATGAACTGAAAATCTTCCACCAGTTACATTAGGCTTTGGAACAAACCCAGGTTTTATGATATATGTTCATAATTCGCAAAGTCCAATTTCCCTTTCAGTTATACTATCTCATAAGCCAGATCTTGTAGATAATTATACAGGCCTGAAATTCATAAGCAGTAGTCATAAAACTGTTAAACCCATCATGTAAAAAACCTTGGAAAAACAACTGCTCTGTGACTTTTCTGAGCTGTAGTCAGAACTGAAGCCTCTCTGTCGTTCTGCATCAGCCCCAGGCACAGTGCAACATGTCCTTATATCAGCTGCTGATGTGAGGCTGTGAGATTAGGGACATTAATGCACACAATGTCCATCTCACGTGAAAACTTATTCTTAGCATCACAAACAGTAAAAATATAAATGCATCAATAACTTAAGTGGAAAATGGATAGAAAGCTTTTCAAATGCACGAGTGGAGCTGGCTACTACCACTAGCGTCTTACACAAATCTTCCATATAATTTCTTTTTGTACTCCTAAATTATGGCTTGGCAGAAGAATATCTGCAAGTGAAATGTAGCAAGTAATAGGTTTTTATGTTATCCTCTATCAGATGCCATTTATAAAATGAGTTCTTTAAGGGGTTCTGAAAAAGGGCAAATCCCATTGATTGTTTATGTTTAAAACAGAAAAGCAAGCACCTGAATAACACAGAGAATAATTCTTTCCAGAGATAGAATTACTTCTTTTCTAGTTTGAACAATACACCATTTTGCTGTACTGATAACTTCTTGCAAGAATAATTAAGTCATGTGTTTTATTATATAAATTATGATTAAATTTTTAAAATCACAACATGTGGCTTAGGATATTCTTGCAATATAATTTATGCAGATTTTATTAAAGAGTCAGACTAATATCTTTCCAAAGATATAAAATAGTCACTTACACTGTAATTTCTAATGACTATGGGGAACTCTGAATGCTCGATGCCTAAAATTATAATGATGTGTTGCTGTAGTCATTATGTGAAGATTACCACTTTGATGGGGTGCAATGACCTCATTTTTATCATTGCCTCTCTTTTCTTTAAAGCCATCTCCACTATACATAACACAGAGATGTTTTTATAATACTTTGGAGATGAGGAATTTATTTTTACAAATAATGAGAATTTTTCTTTTTTATTCACATATCTTTTGAATCACATAAATCAGTGTGATAATTATAAGTTAAACATTTTTTAAACAGTATCTATTTGCTACATAAATTTTGAAACAAGCCTTTCATTGACTCTAACAACAGAATATGCACTGTGTTCTGAGATACAACTAGTCATTTTCTTATCTGCTGATACATGATTTATCAATGTTTACTGTCATTATCTAATCTATATGAGGAAAAAAGACTTTTCTGAATTAAATCTTCCTTCAGTGAAAATATGTCAGAAAAAATATTTATTCATTATATTGTTTGCCATTGATAGGGGTTTCAGCACACAATCTGATAATGGACCAGTGACAATGTAAACCTGCTGTGGTTAATAGCTGTCATTTTTTAAATCTTCACTGTATTTCAAGTCTGAATCTGTCCTGTTTTGAAATCATAAAGGAAGAGCAGCGTATTGATATTCACAAAATACATCTTTCAGGATACATTTTTTGAAGGTTCACATATTTTAATGGTTTTGCATACATATTTTAGGAAAAATACCCCCAAAAATTGCTTATGAGAGTCAAGAAGTTGATGGCAGCAACATTTGTCTTTTTTTATTTTTTTTTTTTTCTTTCTTGCATAGAATATGTAGGATTTTTCACCGAAGGCATTTTAAGTTGTTAATCAAGAGAATTGCACACCAATACTTCTTTATCAGAATGTAAGCAGACTAATGATCTTTTAATATAGGGTCCTTCACACCAAGATACCTTGACACTTTAATAAGTAATACCAGGAGGCTGCAATTTATTAGCCCTTGGAGGGTGGAATTTACTGGAACATAGATTAGGGTAACCAGCGGGAAAATTCTTAGGCCATTTCAGTTTAGCACAGCATAAATTCTCAAGCATGGGTCCCAGTGTTTTACTAAATAAAAATTGTCTCTTGAATTCAGGTTCTTTCCAGACAGTGATTTCCCAGCCTGCAATCAGTTTATATCATATATCGCCCAGCTTCAGTCCAACTTATCCAAGACAATCCAACAGCTGCAAGACTGAAAAACACATCAAGACTATTTGAAAACCATTGTCACCCAAAGCGTTGCTTTTTCTTTTTAGATTTTAAATAGGAACAGGTTTTGGAAATGTATAGCAGACAAAATAAATAAGTTTCAGAACACTGTAGCTTCATGAATTTTGACTTTAAGTCTTTCCTTTTTTTTCACCAATTAATATATTTTGAGATGGATAGCCATTGTCTCCAGATCATCAACCTGTTCCCATGGGTACAATGATGGTGAGCTAGGATATATAAAGCACTTTGTAGATTTAAAGCCAATTGTTAATTTATTAATAATCCTTGCAGAGCCATAGTATTGCTAACCTTAACAGAGGCATAAAGGTTTCTTGGGGGTGTGCTGATAAACAGTTGTGACATCCCTTTTTCCAAAAAAAATAATGCAATACTGTGACTGTTTTATCAAGTTCTTAAGTAATTTTGTAATTATAAGAAGTTTTATGTTAGCGTTCATTCGACTGTGCCCACATTTTCTGTATTGTTCTTCCCCTGTGAGTTTGCTGTATAGCAAGTTGTTTTATGTCAATCATCCCACCCCCCTCACCTGTCCTTGTCAATCCCCTCTCCCTCCAGCTCTGGGGCATCCTGTCTGTCACTTTGGGACCCCTCCCCGGGCTTGGGAAATTCCCAGGAGAGGCGTCCAGTGATAGGCTGGTGCCTGGGAAATCCCCTTTTCCGCCCTTGTGAGTGGTCCGATGTTTACAAGTGGACACCCCCTGTTATCCCCCCAAATTCCCTGATTTGCTGACCTGTTGTTGCCACCCCTGAATCCTCCCCCGTTTATAAGTTCGGGGAGGGAAATTCAAAGGGGCTCTCTCTCTGGGCAGTTTGAAGAGTGGCGGAGCTCCCGCCGCTCGGACTGTAATAAACCATCATTAAACCTGCCTAGCAAAGAGTCGACCTTTTGTCCGCCACAGTCACGACACAATTAAGGCCAGCCACCGGTGAGAAGCTGAGTCCCAGAGGAAAAGGTTGCTGGCTTGCAACCCCAACCAAAACGCTTTGGCCACTGTGCAGATCTGAACCAGCCAGGGGCCAGCGCCTGCCCGGCGTGGAGGACACAGCCACACAATGCTGTAAAATCACTTCTGTCATGGGAAGGCTTTCTTTCTATCATTTGAACAAGTGAAGCTTAAATCAAGTTTCTGATAAACCACATAAAGAAAAAGCAAAGTGACATCTTTCTAGGCAAATTATATCAAACCCCAGTTAAATAAATCTATGAGTAATAATCAATGATAAGAGGAAAAAGGTGTCATAAGCACAAACTGATTCAAAAGAAATTTAAATGGTTTAGGATTAACATATTTGAGGTTAATTTCTTAGGCTAGATTTGGGTTTTTGGGGTTTTTTTTGGTTTTTTTTTTTTTTTTTTTTTTTTTTTTTTTTTTTTTTTTTTTTGGGCAATCTTTAAACAAATTAAGACATTACCAGTTTTGAAGACATGGCAAATGAATATTATTTTTTAAAAAACCCACAAAAATCCAGTACAGATTTAGTTCTGAGGGGAAACAATCAAACAAACAATCCCACTAAACTCTCCCCTTTCCCCCCTCAACACAAGAATAAAACCTCCTACCTTTTTCACTGTGTATTTATAGAGAAATAGCTGATGTAGAAATATGCCTCTTCCTGCTGCTGAGGACTCCAGGACGGTGTAGATGAATGTAGACGAGAGATCTCTGAAGTTGGGTTTTAGAAGAAGGGGTTTATTGTATAAGATGGGAGGCCTTGCTCAGAGCCGCCAGGCGCAGCTGAAGCATGGCCTTGGAAGGTGGGGGTAGTGAGAGATAAGGAAATTCCAAGAGCAAGATGCAAGAGGTAAACAAAGAGATAAGAGAAGAAACAGAAGAGACAGAAGAAACAGAGAAGAGGCAGAAGAAGAGAAGAAGAGAGGCCCACTCTCGCAGCCCCCTGATAAGGGGTCTCGAGGTGGGCTGTAACAGGGTTGTGCCAATGGGGTTACAGATACTTGATACTTCAGGGGGGTGTTACAAGTGTGGGATAAATCATACATTGGGGGTTGTTTTCCTAGGCATCCAGCAGCTAGGACATCTCAAACATCAAAACTTACTTTCAATTCTATCTCAGTTACAGGTTTCACATTCTCAGAATCTAAGCAATCATATTTATAGGGCTTTCTGGCTTCATCCTTCCCAACAAGCTGAGAAGCTAGTTCTTCAGAGAATTCACCACTTTTCTATAGAGGAATCCTATCCTAACCTTTTCTTAAATGAACAAAATTTAAGGGTAGCTGCTAGATGATATTAAAAGATGAAGGAAAGAAACACTGTAATAGCTTTAATTTCGACAACCAGGCAGAAACACCAATTAATGTAGTGGTTCCACATTCACTAAATTCTGGTCTTATGTGGTGGTGCAGAACTGTTTTATTAGGTTTTTATAAGAAGTTTATGTAATGGTTCATTTCACTGTATCCCCAATTCTGTATCCCTTTTGTGTTTTCTGTATAACAAGGTGTTTTGCGTCAGTCCTCCCACTCCTCACCTGACTTGTAACATCCCCTCTGCCCCAACCCCCCTCTCTGGGGCAGCTTGTCTATCACTTTGAGGAGCCCTCCCAGGTTGTGAAATCTCAGGGAGAGGGCTTCAGGTGATAGGTGCCCTGGGGGGAATTCCTTTAGCTCTGGATTTTAGTGGTCCAAGGCTTGGGGGTGGGCACACCTTGTTACCCCCTGAATCCCCTGATTTGTTGTCTTGTTGTATCCTCCCTGGAACCCCTCCCCTGCTTATAGGGGGTAGGAGGGAGGAAAAAACTCTCTCAGCTCCCAGCCGCTCAGCTCTCAGCTCGGAGCTCTGAGCCTCTCTGCTCCTCAGCTCTTGAGCTAATAAACATCTTTTAACCTGCTAAGCTGAGAGCCAGCCTTTTCTCTTCTGCTGCTGTTGGCTGTCACGACACTATTGGGTCCAGCTGCTAAGCCGAGAAGCCGAAATGAACTGGGACCTTCTGTGGCTGTGTTGACTCGAGCTAGCCAGAGGTCATCTCCTGCCCAGTGCAGGACGGAACCAGACAAAGTCTTAGTACTCACTCTTTTTCTGTGGGAGAGAGACTAGGAGAAAAACAAAGCAGGCTCAACCTTAAAAATGAACAAATAATTTTATTAACACACACTAAAAGAATAGAAAAAGAAAGTTGGAAAAAAAACTAAAACAGAATGAAACTTCAAAAACACTCTTCCCTCCCCTTACAAACTGTTCACTTTCCTACAAAACAACATAAAGAGACAAAACTTGTAATTTTCAGTCAGTTTCACTATCTGACAATAGTATTTCATCAATTCATTAGGGGAAGAGTCTCTCTTAGAGTAATGGATCCCACTGACAACTCAGAACAGTTCTCTTGTGGGTTTTTTAACTGTCACAAAAACAACCGCCCAGAGAAACCTGCCTTTGTGACCCTCCCAGGAGCAGGTTCCCAAGCTGCTCATGGGTCATGGGTCTTGGACTTTTGCATACTGGGGCATCACTTTTTGAAGATGAATAACTCCAAAGCAAAGGATTCTTCATCTCAAGGTACAGAGATATCTTCTCACTTCTTCACTGGCACAGGGGGCTTCTCATCTTTATCTCTGTTCAAGCATCTTACAGGATATTACTCAGTTCATCACAAACACCTTTGCTCAAATCCACACACAAATTAAAACAATCATCTCCCCAAATGCATATCTTTCCCACGATTTAAATGAATGATCTAAATATAGAGTTCATTTCAATGGCTCAAGTAAGAATAGAACAACCATCTCTTCAACTCTCTGTCCCAATAGTCTTTTCACTCTTGCTCTACTGACTTCATGCTGTTTTTTCTTTATGTTCACTCTGTCCTTTCTTACTCTCTCAGAGAAGGGCCAAGCTCTGGAAGCTTCATGTTGCCAGGAAAGAGTTAAATCTGCTTGGAGTCTTTGTCTCTCCTTCTGTAGCTCATGGTGTTGGATGTTCAAGGCCGTGCTGGTGAGGGAGGCAGAACTCACAGAAACATCAGAGATCAGAGAACCTGGGCAGTCTGGAATCACAAAAAAACCAGGCAGGATCATAAATGCCTTCTCAGCCCACCCCTCAGTGTAAATTGGGGCGGCCTCAGCCTAAATGGTGCCCATAGCTCTTATCAGGGGCCCAGCAGAGATCTCTCCCTGCTCCAGGGAAGTTTGGAGAAAGCAGTTGTTGTAAAGCAGCGACCTCCCTTCCCGCCCCTTCACCTGGGAGCCGATGGAATCCGGCCAGGCCTCAGGCCAGCTCCCCCAAAAGGGGGGAGCAGCAGGCCCAGCTCGATGTTACCTGTCTCTCTCCGGCCAAAGGGAAGAAGAAAAAGGACCCACCTACAGGAAATTCACGGGGTTTTATATGGTACTTCCCAAAGTCATAGCCAATAATTTTAGTGGTCAAAACAGATGCCAATATTCCAACTAACCCTCTGATAGGTCCCTGTCCTTTCTAAAGCAGTTCCCAGGTCCTGACCTGGAGAATTATTCTACATTCTTCTATAACTAAAAAACCAAACTGTACTAACCCATGACAAACATAACTCCAGAAGCCCTCCTGGGGACAAATATAGAGCAGTTAAAGCTGAAGGACATGTAATCTGTGATGTGCTGACCCTGGCTGGACACCAGGTGTCCACCAAAGCTGCTCTATCACTCCCCTCCTCAGCTGAACAGGGGAGAGAAAATACAATGAATGGATGGTGGCTTGAGATAAGGACAGGGCAAAATCACTCAGCAGTTACCATCACTGGCAAAACAGATTTCACCAAGGGAAATTGGCTTAATTTATTGCCAGATAAGGAGTACTTAAGCAATTAGGAGTCATACATCACAAGACAAGCCATATGAAAGTTCATGGGACTTGGAGTGGACCACTCAGAGTGCTGAGTGCTCTGGGTAATTATGCTGGAAAGCTGTCATCTTTAAAGGGTGGCAATCACAGCAATCAAGGACAGTGCTTGGTGACCAGTCACTTCCAACCTACATGATTCTGTGGAGTTCAGTCACTCTTGGCCAAGGAATTTCAGTCTTCAGTCACTGGTAAAAAAAAAAAAAACAACAGAATGTGAAGGGGTTTCCCTTTTCTTTCATGGGAAAATGGGGGTTTCCATTTCCGTTTTCCACCAGATGAGGGCTAAGTAGTTTAATGTACAGGAATAGGTACTAAATGAGTTATGAATAGGGATGGCAGGTCATAAAAAATTCCTTTAAAAAGGTTTAAAGGAAAAAGTAGAAAAGCTAGAAACCAACCCTTTGTCATGCCTTTAAGAATAATTTGTTCTGGGTGTGATGAGAACTCTTGCAGAGCTTAAGAAAAAATAAAAATAGAGTTGCTGAACCCAGCATGCCAATTGCAAGAAGTTCTAAAATATATCAAGTTTGTTTTGCCTTCTAAACTTACAGAAAAACCAAATCTTATACAGTGTTAACTTACAAATTTGGTTGGCATGCCTATGAAACAAATTCTCAGATTTTTTTTGACATTTTTAAAGATAATCATTGGTGAAAAAGGCTTTGCGCCTTTTTTTTTTTTTTTTTTTTTTTTTTTTTTTTTTTTGCCTCTCCCAAGGTGAAATAATTTGTAGGATGCAACAATAAATTGCAATGCAGAAAAAAAAATCTTTTTTTTCCTGAAGTGATGTCTGATTTATATCTAGTGAGTCAGAAATGTGAAGGCCTTCATGTCCACACTCTCAGAGCAGTCCACACTTTGTTGCTTCTTACCACAACTCCCTGAAAAATAAGCTAAGGATGGCAGGAGCACTGCATAACATTTACATAGAAGGAATAATATGTGCTTAAAAAGACAGAATTTGGTTTTTTCTATGTATCCAAATTTTACAATAGAAAGTGAGTGGACACTGAATCATAAAGTTCAACTAAAAAGGATAGTACAGGGTCAAATGACCATTTTCTTACAAATAGTATAAAATTCTGATTTATTGCTGTAGAGATTAACTACTCAAACACTAGTATCAGTAGACAGAAATCTGACTTGCTTTCAGAAATTAAGTTAAAAATGTATTTTTTAGAAGTGGTATTTCTCTCACAAGTATCCTCCAATTTGTGCTGGAGGTTTTTTTGCTTATAAAGAATTATCTTATTTTTTTTCAGTGCGGTCCCTAAAAAGGTTGAAAGATAATCCTAACACTGATGATATTCCTATCTCTGAACCCAGGAAGCCAAAATATTTCCACATAGTTTTTCACCCAGAAAAGAAAAATGTCATATATGTCACACATAAATAAGGATATTACTTTTCCATGGAAGATAAAGCAATTGGATTGCAAGCTGAATTTTCCTTTTTTGAGAACAATAAAGAATTCCCTGTTTTTCACCCAGCCTTTTACTGGATGTATTTTGAGTTACTTTTCTTGGTTTAAACTTCTTGATCCTAAATGCTGACTGAAAAGGCCAAGTAAAACAAAATCCCAATATTGATTCTGAAAAGAAAATAACCACTACATCTAGAGTCTTTATTTAGTGCTACTTCTAGACACAAACTATCCTGAGGTCTTCAGCCCAAACATGAGGAAAACTGGGAGATTAAAATCCTACATTTGGAAATCAGCAACTTCACTTGAACAATTCTGAATCCAGTAGAAAACAAAAAGCCTAGAACTAAAGACAACCAAAAAACCAACCAACCAGGAAAACCAAGAGTAGTCTGGTAAATCCTTCACCCTATTTTTTGTTAAAGAAAACACATCAAATCATAATGCCTCAAGCTCAATATTTATTTTCTTTATGTATTTCTGTTATCAATAGCATTGTTACTAAGTAGCATTTTTGGTTGTACCTCAAAAAAAGTGTTATTATAATAAAGGAAGAAAAAAAAAAAGCCATATAGGAAAGCTTATTAAAATGCATATCAGGAGGTGCTTTAACTTGTGGGTGAATAAATCTACCAACATTTCAGCTTTCTAATGCAAATTCTTTATTTTATTGTTAAAATGGAAGATTAGCATCTTACAGAGTGGTCCATGAAAATTAAATCAGTGTTTCTTTTTCTGACAGATTGTTTTGAATGAGATTTTACTAACATTTTAATTACAAGAATAGAATGAAATGTAATATGAGCTTTACACACCTCTAGGTTCACAAGAAATGAAGTAGTTTTATTGAAGTTATATTTGAGAATGAAAAGGAGAGGAGCAATTTATTCCTTGAGATGGTGGCTGAACAGCTGTTATTTAAAGAAGCCTACTGAAGGAAAGTTTCCTAAATATAGCCTTTTATATATATATTATATACTAAGGTTTTTTTCAAACAATAAAAAATGTGTGCTTTGGCTAATAAATTTAAGAGTTTTGAATAAGAAAACCATTACAAAAATTGGAGTCCATATTAATAAAGAACCTGAATACTAGAGAATACAGAAATTGTAATAAATAGTTTGGGACAATATACTAAAGGCTAAAGTGCCCATAATTTCTTTTCAATATGTAATCCTAACCTGGTAGGTTAAACATGCTGTATATATGTTAATCACCATAGGCTGCCTTAATACTTGGTAGAAGGAAATTACTACTTTCAGGAATCTATTCTTCTCATCATAAAATCTGTACATATAATCTTGGAGAATTTTTCCTTTAATAATTTTTAGTCTATGATATTGGTTTTTAAGTAAGACTAAGGCGACTAATTTTATTTTAGAAATCTAATGACAGCAATTTAAAAACTCAGTTCTCATTGTTCTTCACTACAAAACTATTTCAGATGCATTTAACAATTTTATTGACACAGACATAAGCCTGTTAAAATAAGTTTGTTCATCTCTCCTATTCCAGATTCAAGATATCTGTATTCATCTTGGTTCTTTTCTGAGATAAATTCAGAAAGGAAAGATAAATCATTGGATTTTTAATTCAGCTACAAGACAGAAACTTACTTTAGTCAAAAATATTCAATTGTAATCTTGCCTGGATGTCAGATCTCATGCACCTCTGGATCAAAATTTTGCATTCTAAGCCCTTCATTTTTTCCCAAAACAGTAAGTACATTGACAAAGAAAATCTTACGTAAGTACAGGGTCTTTATACTAATATACTTACAGTTATTTACATGTGTGCATGTTGTGGGAATCAAGACATCTGTGAACTTTTACAGAAAGAATACATTGAGGAGAAATAAGAGCTGGACAAGAAGCACCCAGGGAGTTTGATCTAGTAACAAAAATAGTTGATGCAGGAATACATATATATTGTAGTTTCCTGTTATAGTTCTTTGTAGAAGCAAATGTCAGAATAGGAAATATGCAAAGGAATTGCATGTGTGAAGTTCTGGTTTTGGAATCTGTGCCAGGTTGAAAACAGATATGGCTTTGGACATTTTTCCTTACTGAAATGTGCAGAAAGAAATAATTCATCAGATCAAAGTTTTATTTATTCGTACTTGAAATGGGGATGTTTCTAACAATCTACTAAACTATAATTCTCAATACCTCAGCTATGGAATAAATTCATGTGAGCAAAGGCTCAATCAGAGAATTCAAGGGATTTACTCAAACGATGCAAGATTATGATGTAATTGCTGCCAATACTTGGCAAATGCAGCAAATTTCTATGAGTTGTTCTAAAATAAACTTCAATGGTCCTTGGGCTCCTGTTTTGATTTTTTTTGGGGGGGGGGGGGGGGGGGGGGGGGGGGGCGGGGGAGGGGGGTGGGGCTGGAAATTTACACTAATTCCTCTGTAAAAGGCAAGTATTTGAGTAAAATAATGTTAGAAAAATATTCTAGCTGATGGGACATTGGGTATAAATTAAGATAGTTACTAACTTTGAAATGTCTAAAATTACCTGAGGAAATGGGAAAATACAATTAATAATTCATTTGAGGTTTTGCAATCAACTAGTGTTAAAAATATTTGGAATATAACCTAATAAATCATATAATAAATGACTTAAAGAAAAACAACAGGATGAATGAATTCCCCTAAAGTGCTTGAATTAATGTTTTATATTAACTAAGTTTTTTACTCCTGCTCCTTCAAATAATAATTTTCAAAGGTAATGAAAAGAGATACACCAAATAATAAGGAAACAGCTACCATCACATTTTCTTCTTTCTTCTGTATGTGGCTCATTCTCTGCCTGCCTGGTGGTCCATGCCCAGACCTGGCACCTCCTGCTCATCAGCAGATCTAGCATGGACTTTGCTGCAATTAACACATATGGACACTCCCACCCAACAGTTTCTGAGATGATACAGACACTCCTGCCACACCATGTCAGCACCAGGCGGTGTCTCAGGCTGTGTGTGCTGCCCTGCTCCACCTGCTGCTGTGGAGACCCTCACTTCCCATGCTCACTGCAGGCTGTTGATGCCACTTGCCTGGGGTACCTGCACCCTCAACTGATGCTGGTCTCTGACCTCAAATCCACTCACACTTTTCCAGCAGCTGGTCTCTCATCCCTACGGCACTGGCTAGGGACACTGAGTGAGGAGGAGCACAGAGAGGTACTGCAGGACTGAAGAAGACAGACCAGCCTGGGGATGTGGGTCTCAGGGCCGGGTCAGACAAGCCTGCTGGCTGGCCAGAGTCTGCACACAGCCAGAACCTCTTACACACAGCCCTATCTGTCCCACATCACTTTGTTCTTCCCTATCCCCCTCCCCCACATGCTTCCTCCTAAGTTTTGCATAGACCCACTGACACTCGGTTCAAACATCACAATTATCCATGCTATTGTTTCCTCTTTCTTGTCATAGAATCATAGAATGGCTTGGATCTAAAGAGAGTTTAAAGATCGTCTAATTCAAAATCCCTGCCATGGGCAGAGACATCTTCCACTAGACCAGAGTACCTACAGGTCCATTCAACTTGGCCTTGAACACTCCCAGGAATGGGTCATCCACATTCTCTACACATTATCTAAGGGAATTTCTTATGACACTTCCTATAATTTTTATCCCTTATGCATACTGTAAAATCTTTGCCCATATAGAAGAATATAGCAATCATAATAGAAAATACATGTGGTATATTTTTACCAGAATAGTTTAGAAATATGATGAGATAGGAAAACTACCTTTTTATGTCTAGAGTGACCTATAAACAAGGCCATACATTTTCCAGTAAAAATTATTTAACTTCATAATAATCTCTTTCTTTCCTCACATGGGATGAAAACAGTGTCTTGAGAATAACAAGGTATATGGGAAATAGATATTTGTCAATAGAGTTATGGAAAAATACTGTTTTGAATAAGTGATAAAAGAAAGATCATATGCTGTTAATATTCTGGATTTCTTGCTTCTACCCTTTGAATTTAATTCCATTTCTTAGGAGTATTTTGTATATGGAGCCACCCAATTTTGTACATTGAGTGTTTTGCACAGTTCAGAGAGGAACCCTCTTTTCTTTGTGGTGCTTCAGCTGTTGTGTTCCTACTCATTTGTAACCCAAAGTTCTCTGGGCTTTTTTTGGCTGACGTCTTATACTCTGCTGCAGCTTCTTGAAGATGTGTGCTGTAACGGTTTTCACTATCATAGTTAATTTTGTAGACTCTCTTGCATTTTACATCTCTCTCATTTTGTTATGTCTCTCTTACTGTTTTGCATTTCCGTGGCTAACTTTCACTTTAGTATCTCTTTCCTATACTCTTCCAATCTCCAAATGTAACCATACTGTTAATGTAACCTGTTACCTCTATTTTTGCCATTTGACCGAATGAATACTGAAACATCACAATAATTTGAAAAAATTATATGATTTTTAGTACTTCTTCCTCTTCTTTAATTAACATATTAATATTAACATATTAAATAACACTGTGCAATAATTTAGCCTTACAAAACAGCAATTTATGTTTTAATTTACTTTTTTTTGTGAAATGTTATATTGTGTGCGTAATAATTATTAACACAACACTGTTGAAAATTTTAGAGCTTTCAAGCTGCTATGGGGCTGAGGGGACAGGGAGGTTCACTGGCCCTTGGCCAAATGTTGTAGTTCTGTATGCCGAAGTCCACTGAGCAGCAACAATGAGCCCAGCCTAACAAACACACACAGCAATAGCAAAGCCGACCACAAAGCTGACAGAGGCAGAGAACAGAACCTTTACAGGCATCTGCATAAACAGAAACAGGATAGATGCTAGAGTATTGTTTTTCCTCTCCAGTCAGGAATTAAGTCCACTGTACGACACATGAGTATTTCTCTGGGGGCCGGTTGTTGATACACAGTCCATCTAGTACCTATCCCCCAGTGTCTCTCTCTTCCAGTTCCTGATACCTGGTTCTTCCATGTAAGGGTATTGCATGGTCCTACTCCAGCAACTGGAGCTCAGACCTTCTTTCTTACTGTCTATGTTAAGGTTCACATGTGTTGACACACTCTCACAATGGACAGGGCAGCCACACAGAAGAAAGACAAGACTAGAATTTGATAAATTAAACAGAATGAGTGCACTGACCATATGCAGGTTTCTCACTCAGGTATACTGTCCAGAACCAGTTTATACACATCTGGACCCTTTAATCCCCTTTTCCATCTCTTTTTCCATACTTGTTCCTCCCTCGTCCACCTTGTTCCCTCCTTTTCCCTGTCTTTGTCCCTTCCCTTAAACATTCCATAATAAGATTTACTCTATCTAAAATGCACTTGCCTCTTGTCCCGTATAATAAGTCCTAAATCTTTTTAGGTGTTAACCTCCTTCAGTCTGGAATGGATTCTGGATTTGGGGTTTTTTTGTTGCCTCGTCTTTGTTGGCAGCTTAGAGATTTTTTTTTTTTTTTTTTTTTTTTTTTCCTTTGACAGTCTTAGGAACAGCTAAGTGAGCCAAGATTCTTCTGCAGGCCGTAGTGAGACCATGGTGAAGCAGCTGTGCCCCTACAGCCCATGGGGATCCATGGGGGATGCAGAGATTCCCCCACAGCCCTTGGGGTCCATGGGGGATGCAGAGAGCCACCCACAGCCTCTGGGGATCCATGGGGGATGCAGAGATCCCTCCACAGCCCCTGGGCGAGGTGCCCATGCTGGAGCAGGTGGATGCCTGGAGGAGGCTGTGATCCAGTGTGAGACCAGAGGAGAGAGGAGCCCTGCTTCCAGCCTGTCCTTGGAGGGCGGCACCCTGTGGAAGAGTGACCCACACCACAGCAGTTTTGGGAGGACTGTTTGCCCCTGGGGAGGATTCATGTTGCCACAGTTTTGGGAGGACTGCTGCTCGTGAGAGTGGAGCCATGATGGAGAGGTTCACGGAGGACTGTCTCCCATGGGGGGGGGGGGGGGGGAAATGGTGTGTTTAAGGGCTTTTTTTACAGCTCATTATCCTCCTCTGTTCTTGTTAGTAATAAATTCCCTTTGTAGCCCTAAGCCGAGCCCTAGGAGTAAAAGCCTTTGCCCTTGGAGTGTTTTCCCCCAGTCCTTAACTCATGAAACCTTCATTAAATTTTTCTCTCCTCTGCTCAGCTGTGAAGAGGATGAGTGAGCAACTTTTGTAGGTGCCTGGTGTTTGGCCGGTGTCAAACCATGACAACCTGGAACTACTTAGTTCATGATATATAATAAGTCCTACCTTATATGGGAAAGAACAATGAAAATTAAGCAACAGAGAAAATGAAACAACAGCGCAAATCCTGGTTTAGGATAGCCATATCTAAAGATGGTTAGTAGGTAAAATTCAGTGTTAACTAAGTACCAAATAATATACCTCTGATTATGCACCATGACAGACTGTAAATCAGATTTGATTTCCTGGGAAGGAAGGTCAGAGGGCAATACAGAGCACTGAACGACAACAGCTGCATCCTCTGTAATGGAGAGAGGTGGTGGTGAAGGGTAGAGGGTAGGGAGTGAGGGATGGAGAAGAAAAAAATCCTATAATATTGGAATAGAGAACAAGAACAAAATACAGACATGCCAATTGGCATCCACCCTGTATGCATGCTGAGAGGTAGGATTTCTGTGTCTCAGAAGGACGTAGCATGGAACAGATAGTTTTACAAAGGGACAAAAGACATGAGTAGGTGTAGGCCTGTCAGAAATGGGAACTTGTTGCAATTTCTATAACAACGTGTCTAAAAAAATTTTACAGGAAATGCTCATTTGCTAGTTGTAAAATACATTAAGTAGAAGAAAAAATTATGAGGCAGATTTTAATTTTTTTAAAGAAACAAAGGCATTGCTTCATTTAGGGCATATCTCACTCATGACAGTTGTTATTGGGCACTTTGAAGGTTCAAAATAGGGAGAGAGTGTCAGAAGGGTTATGAATTTTAGCAGAGGGTTTATGACTCCAAAAGCATCCAATATTGTGGATGCTGACATTTATTACTTTGTTATTATGCTCAATATTGACATTAAATTTGTCTTTTTGGATTCTAGCAATGGGAAATTTTCTACTAAAAATATTTCCCTTCCCTAAAACAGTGTTTTATTTTCAATACACCATGTATACATACACAGATATTTTAAGGAATACACCACTATGCATTGTTATGCACATACTGAAGAACTGTATGTAGTACTACTCCCAGGCTGGAACTGTATGTTGTTAGACTGGAAGATACTTTGTCAAATTTTTAAAAATCCTAATTTAATTAAGGTGGACAAGCACCAAAATGTACAACTGCAGCTGATGGACTAAAGACATAATCAGAAATACATCCTTGATACAAATTAGATATAAATGTATTTAGGAGACTGGCACCAGTAGTACATTTGCCACCTTGTTCCTGGTTCAGAGACAAATATTCTGTCAGAAAAAAGTTCAGCATGCAGTGAAGTGTGTGATTAGACTGTTATTTTTTTCCCCAGTCAGCTGCATGACTCTTAGCAGCCATTTAGATTGCTAAATATCTTCCCTTAGCAAGCAGAAGGTGGAAGTTGTTCTCCATTCCTGGTCCGACCTTATTCTAAGTGATATCAAACAAAAAATTACATTTTTCCTCTCAGAAGCTTGCAATGCAGACATCAGAGGCAACTTAAAGAAATATTTTTTGACTCATTAGCACCATCATAAACAGACTAAAGTCTGTTAAATAAAAGTTACTGAAATACTCATATCACCTAAGATTTTTGCTTTGGCAGATATATCAATCCAGTCATGGGTTCATCACAGGAAAATGAGGAAGATATTATGTCAGTATTATGAATGAAAAAAATGCAGTATATTAAATTTGTCACAGAAATGGAAGGCACAAAAGATATCTTCAGTTTAAATGTCTGACTTGCTTGTCTCCAGCAAGTGTATGACACAATTATTTTCTATATGCTGAAAAATATCACCAATCTTACATTTTTTTTTCCTCCACTCTTGTCTCCTAAAACTCCTTATAATTCTTCAGGATCTTCCTGAATGTCCTTATGTCTTCACTGAATTTTCTCAGGAAGATCTCCCTTTATCCTGTCTTAATGAGATTATCTAGACAGTTAACTCTTATTGCCTGTAATTAAAAAAATTAATTAGCAATTCAAAACTTGTGGGGGCAATTAATAGACCACCTGATGTACCTGGAAAAACAGGCTAATGTTTTGACCTGCAAGAACCTACTTAAGTCTTAGTACCTCTATTTTCTTTTATATATACACACACACACACACACACACACACACACACACACACACACACACACACACACACACACACACACACACACACACACACACACACACACACACACACACACACACACACACACACACACACACACACACACACACACACACACACATACACACATACATACATACATACATACATATATGGATGTTTGTTGGGTTGGTCTTTTTTTTCATTTTTTACATTATATTGTTTTGAAAGTAACTGAAATAGAACCTTTACTCTGCAATTTATTTTATTCAGTGTATGATCTATGAACTTTCAAAACCCTCATCTTTCAACACTTAAACTGAAAAATCTTTGAAAGAAAGCACCTTTGAAAGAATTGAATGAATCTTTGAGATAAAAGTCTTCATAATTACACATTGACTAAGTATCAGTAATCAAAGAGCAGTTTCTTCAAATATCTACTTCCTCTGATTGTCAGTTTAGTAAAGGGCTCTGGGATAGTGATGTTCTTTTAGAATAGAATAGTAATAAAATTACAAAGTTTTCCTTTTCTCTCTTGGATTATCCTAGACAATTTACCACTTTTGATTAGAAGTGATACACTGGTTAACCACTTGCCAGTCCCCTCCTTCGAGATGATTACAACTTATTTCACTCTGTATTGAAATACATATCTTCAGTTTATCATTTGTATAAACTGTGTAAAGTCTTTGGATTACTGCACATAATAACCTGTGATTAAAAAGAAACAACTTTTTCCATTAATATTCAGAACTCTTGACTAGCTTCAGCACTAATTACTCAGCTCTTCTGCCCATGAGCCATATTGCCAAGAGACACTGTGGTAATGGTGTTCAAACCAAAATTCAAGAAGAATTTGAGAGCAGGAAAATGGCTTGCTGTGAAATCCTACCTTCAAAAGAAAAGATTGAAGCATATTATCTTCAGACTATAATGGCAAAGATGCTTTTCTGTATAGAAGTTAAGTAGATCTTCAGTCCTAAGTGGTGAATGCTGATTACATTTCATCAGGGATGTGTCCGTGTTTTATTAACAACTGCTTTAGTAATACGTGAAATGGGGAAAAAAAATCAAGCAAGCTGAGTGAATAATACCTAAAAAGAACTGGAGTTCATAAGTTCTTAACCTGTAAATGATTGTGAATTATGAAAATCAAGAGCAACAAATCAACAAAAGAATACCTTTAATTTTCCTCTCTGTGATGTTAGCATAATAATTAAAAGATTAGAAAAAGAATTATTAATTATATAGGTACCTTAATGGTTTCTGTGGAGGTCAAATAGTGGTAAAGATATTACCATTCCTGGTCCAGCAGTTGGAGAAAATTGTTAAGAACATAACTAAACCCTTCCTCTGCGTTTAACTGAAAACTTATGGCAGAATTTTCTGTAAATTTGCCTTTGTAACTTGCAGCTTTTGTGAATTTCATTCTTAAATATGTAATTGTCCTTTGGCACTTTGCAGCTGTTCAGTATTGGCATACAATACAGTATGCTACAAAGTCAGTTATGTAATAAGAATTTCAACACACATGCCATTTTGAGGGTTGCTGCAATTCACCAAGACAGAAGTAGAAGATGATATCAGCTTTATATTAGTTTATAATTCACTAATTAGGTGAAGGTGCCATTTCATGCACAATTCCAAGGAAAAAATGAGCTGGATCATTGAATCATAGAATGGTTTAGGTTGGAAAGGGACTTCAAAGATCATATAGTCCAACCCCTTCTCTAAGAGCAGAGATATCTTTCACGAAACCATGTTGCTCAAAGACCCATCCAACATGGCCTTGAACACTTTGAGGGGTGGGGTGTGCACAATTACTCTATGCAACTTAGTTCAGTGTCTCATCATCTTCATCATAAAATAATATCTTCCTTATACCTCATTAAACACTACCCTCTTTCTATTTAAAACCTTTGTTCCTGCAAAAAAAATCTGCTTCCATTTCAAGTCCCCCATATATATCTGTCTCCACAGAGCCTTCTCTTCTCCACGATGAGCAACCCCAGCTCAGCCCTTTTTTTGGAGGAGAGGTTCTCCAGCTCTCTAATAATTTGCATGGCTCTCTCGTGAACTCGCTCACACATCTTTGCTGTGCTGAGGAGCCCAGAGCTGGATGCAGTACTCCAGCTGGAGTCTCATGAAAACAGAATCACCTTCCTCAAACTGCTTCTGTTTTGAGGTCCAATTTAAGAAGAAAAGAACAGATATTTATGGAAAGAATATCAATGAGAGTTAGAAAAGAGAGCTTCCAATTCAGATGGGCTTAATGTTGATTTTACTGACCTCAACATAAAGTGGAGGAAGCTTATGTCCTACAAAAGGAAACAGCATCTCTAACTGGATTAAGATGCTAAATTAAATAAAGTAAAAATACAATATGAGCAATTGAATCTATTGTAGTCAAATTATATTTGCTATATCATTTTAGAATCTTTATTCAACATGAAAGAAGGAATCCTCTGCTTAATAAGTAAGTTGCACTATTGAATAGAGCCAACAATCAATTAGGGGTCTAAAAGAATCATAAACAATTTAACAAAGTTTTGGGTATTTTAATTGCTTAAGCTTCTCTTTTATAATCACTTTAAAACAACTTGTGTTTTTCCAAGTGTCTGAATGTTGTGTACATTCTCTTGGGAAATCTGAAGCTAAATTAAATTTTCAATTATAAATAAAAACATCTGTGTCAGAAGCACTTATATGATAGCAAAAGATTTAGGATTTATTGTTCATGCCTTTTCTGTGTCTAAAAAAACAAAACACATATTCTTTATAAGCTTTCCCCCATCATATACAAGTAACTTTGCATATTAATTGATCCTTGTATCCTGAAAATAAAATGACAAGTGAGTTTTTAAAATATAATCATTTTTGCCTGTAAATATTCCAAGCATGATAAAATATGAACTCCCTAGTTTAATTTCTCCTAGGGGAACTTTATTTAGCATCTATACCTAGTATTAAAAAAAAATCATCAAAAATGTGAAAAAGATCAGTTTATAAATAGAATAAGCAAAATAGCTTGTGCACAATCCAGGCAATTTACCAGAGAAAAGACAATTAAAATTTTGTATTTTAACAACGAAAATGTTAGGTGGGCAGTCAGAATAAATCCATTTAATGCCTGATCACAGTAATGCTAGAGAATCAGCATCTTTCCAGTTCTCTTGTTTTATCTACAACATTCCAGGTTTTATCAACCATTCAAATATTATTAACATTTTGTTTTTTCTTTCTATGTTTTTTTTCCTTAATGAAAATAATGCAGCAAAAAGAGTGGCTAGGTGTGGGAAAACAAGAACTGCCGGGAGCTGACAGCTGTTCTTTACCTTTTTCTTTCATGGATAGTTGCAAGTTGCAATGCAGAATCATACAGACAAAGAATTTCCTTTAGCACTGCTCTGTTGTGCTATTTGAGATTTAGGAAAAGAAATCAGTCTGTTACTGACCCGCTAGAATTCAACAGATAACATCAAAAAATGGAGGTGATGGGAATGAAAAAAGTAATTACAGCTTTAAGATCCAAAATTCTCACAGCTGCAGTTTCCTAAAAGTGGATGTAAGTATCCTTGTGGATAGCACTATATCCAACGATGTTGCTGTAGAAAGTACATATTATATAGCCCAGTACAGTAAGAATTTTGAAATTTTGTATCCAGGTACAAGTTATCTATTTTCTGTGAGTCCAGAAAATAGATCTGTCTATGTACCACACTCCCCTGTGTCCTGTATCAGAACCTGACCACTTTAAGTCTTTATCTTTCCTCTAGGTTATGACTACAGATAGATTAAATTTACAGTCTGAAATTTATTCATCAAGTAGTGTAAGCTTTCCATTAACCAAATTATGACTTCCTGAATTATATGTGAATTTAATGAAAAGGCCCGGAGGGAAAGGAAATACGAGAAAGTAAAAGTAAAAGATGAGATATTCTACTTTCATTCAAATGTAATGGAATAAATAGCATTCTGAAACTTAGAATTTAAGGAAAACTAGCAAAGCCATAAAATATCAAGAAATTCTTAATCCCCTCTTCACATAAAGTAATATATTTTGTTAAAATTGAAGCAATTCCAGGGTAGTTTCTCGCATTCTGTCAATGGAAAAAAACAGGTTATTTAAACAACTTGAGTTACAGTATTGCATCTGCACTGCAGTCTGTCCAAGGCATTTTTCCGTTTTTTAGTGGGTTTTGGTTGTTTTAGTTGTTTTGTTTCTGGTTGGGTTTTGTGTTGTTGTTTAGTTTAGCTTAGTTTAGTTTATTATAGGTTTGATTTGGTTTGGGTTTTTTAGTGTTGATCAAAACCACCTAATTTGCAGTAGGTAACTTGCATTAAAAATAATATATGTATGAATGTTTTTGCAGATCTCTATCCAAAAGACTTTTGTCAGGACTTTCAAGCATTGGGCAGTGCAATACAGGCCCAAAACCAGTTCTGGCCTTCACAGACAGCTTCAACTTCTCAGTACCCCTCTGGCGTCCATGAAACTTTTAAGGTCACTTGGCAAACATGAAGACTTATCTCTACAAGTTCATATGATAATGGTAATGAATACACACATTCTCTTTTGATGTACATCCCACTGTGTGACTGTGAACTTCTAACTTAGCAGGAATACCTGCACTTTAGAGGTATCTGATTTTCATGTGCTTTCGATTGCATAACAAGGACAAGCCACTGAACCCTCATTCAGTCTACCAGTTCACTGGCTATGCTGAGACACAGGTTCTATCATAAAGTGTGTTTAAAACACAGAACAGCATCAGTAACAATACCATGATTCAATGCTGAGTGAGAAGAGTCATTGGAACTGGTAAAGAAGAATGCTTGTACAGATATTGGCACCAGCAGGTTGTGAGGAAAATACTGGCTGAGAAACTTTGCAGAGTAGTTCTGATATGCACAAAAAGTGTATTTAACCACATCTTACATTAAAGTGTAAAATAAACTTAAATCTTTTTTTTTTCCCAGGACAAGAAGATTCATTCAAACACAGATGAAAGTCACAGCTTCTGCTGAGATCATGGCTGAGAAGATACCTGTGTATAGGTGTCTCCATAGTACGCTGGTAAAACAACAGGCATCATCTCCAGCTTACTTCCCATGAACTTTGAAGGCCTAGGGAGTCATGGTGGGTGGATTACTCACAGATTCCTGTCTTAAAGTGCTTCCAAGTTGCCTGTGAATTGTGTTGGGTTATACACGGTCCTTTGAGACTGAAAGCACGTGCTCTAGATAGTCCTGTTGCTGTGATTATGGACTTTAATTCTGGATAATTAACACCCTCTTGAATATGATCTTGTGCTATGTTTATGAAAGAGAAAGATGCAGCCATAATTGCTTTGTATTATCCCTAAGCAATATCTACATATCGAGTTCAGAGCCTTAGCCATGCCCGAATAATGGAAGATAATACTAAAAAGCCCCTTGATCTTGCATTAAACAGCATAACTTGAAAGCAGTGCATGACCTGCTGCTATCATCACGTCTTCCTCTGACTAGCAAATCAAACAATGTCATTGTGGAAAGACTTTAGATATCATCTTTCTGCTCGTGATATCTTTGTAAAGGTGGTAGGTGAAGATGGGTAGCAGAAGAGAATGACGTCTCTGCAGGATATTTATCCTCTCCTTTACTACAGAATTTCTCTCTTTCCAAGTCTACATCGTTATCTCCTGCATTATCTACAGCAGTTGAAATGGTTTTACACTTTCACTCTTTCACTTTTTATTTTTTGTTTGTTGACAGAACATATCAGATTGTCAATAATGATAATAATGACAAGATTATGTTAAAAGAGAACAATTTGATTATCATTAGTCTTTCTAAATTGTCACATAATATCTCTGCATAATAAATACAAGTATATAAACTATCCTTATGGCTAAGGTTTCTTTCCTTACTGTGCAGGGGTTTGGGGCTCAATCTCCTTTTGAAAAAAAACTGTGGCCTGTGAAATTTCCCGGACATTGACTTGTGCCCATGTGGTGGTGCAAAAGTTATTTTATTAGGTTTTTAAGTGTTTTGTATAATTAATTTACAGTTTTTTATAAGAAGTTTTGTAAAATGGTTTGTTCCCTGTACCCCTGTTCTTCCCAATGGTTCTTACCCCTTATATTGCTGTCTATCCTCTCTCTCTCTCTCTCCTTGGACACCCTGTCTGTTACCTATGGACCCTTCCCCGAATTCTGGAAAGTTCCAGGGAGGGTGTCAAGTGATAGGCTGGTGCCCAGGGAATCCCTTTCCCCCATCGCAGAGTGGTTCTCCTGTTGAATGTTTACATCCCTAGTTCCACCCTGAGTTAACCTGGTTGGTTATTCTGTTGTTGCCACCTCTTGTTCCTCCCCCATTTAAAAGTTACCGCCCAACCATTGTACGGGGTCTCTCTCGAGTAGCAGTGGTCAGGTGTGGAGCTCCCCTCAATAAAACCCTGTTAATCCTGCTCAGAGAGTCGCCTTTCTATCCTTCACCGTGGTCGTGACTACCAGCAAGTCTGTCGCAGGGTGTGAGGAACCAAGATCCCAGAGGGAGGAGGGAGCTAGTGGAACTAGCGAATCCGACCTAAAGCACCTGTGCCATGATGTGGGACTGAGCTAGCCCGTGAGCCTGCGCTTCCACGCGCACAGTGGACACTGTGACATGCCCACACTTCAAAGCACTTGGAAAAGTTTCTATCTGGTTAAATGGCTGCAGGTCTTTGTGACACCATGTTCCTAGCACACAATATATATCATATGTTAAGGCACAAGAAATGCTGGAAGAAAGCCTGAAGACTGAGGTAGGTAGAAGGACTGAAATCTGAAATCATCTGGGTCTTATTGCTTGCAGGAACAATTGCTTTTTTTTCTCATAGTTGGAGTTATGTCCTTCCAGAAGGGATCCTGACAACCATCCAGCATGGAAGCACTGTAGGAAATTATGTGAGAGGACAAGAAAGATAAATTCTAAGCAGAAATTATAGAAAACCCTACAAGCTGAAGTTGTCGATGAAGTTATACGTAGCGTAAAAGCTACTTCTTTTCTTCATAGTGTTATGCTTCTGCCTACAAAAGCAGTAAGTAAACTGGTTTCTAATGAATGGAAGACATAAATGGCCAACAAAATGCATCCAGTTCCTTTCATGTTGTGAATTTATTCAAATTTACACAGGCTCCAGATGGACATCTCCATGACTGCAAACTGTTGTTCAGGTTTCATAACTGTTGCTTTTTTAAAGAGTATCTGAGGACTGATATGTGAGATAAGTTTTTATTCTTTTAAAAGACATTTAGAAAGAGAAAATTGCAGTCTAGTTTCTGTTTCATTTTGTTTTCCTATTTGATGCTAAATTACACTCAGAAAGATCTGCAGATTGTTTAGTCACCTGTTTAAAATGTGCAGGTATCTATTTGCAAATGTTGTAAAATGACTCAGGCATTAATTTTCCTTTTTGATCTATTTCCACTCTTAGTTATAAAATATAATTTCATGATCACTTTGAGAGACCTTTACCTGATTTATTTCTTCCTTCTGTAATGTTCTAATTTTGCTGTAGTAAACAGATTTACTTCAGTCTGAGTTTTGTTTTGAATGTACTTTGTTAGAGGGATAAGTTTATCTGTGGTAAATATGCTCTCCTCCAGGAAGTTAACTGTAATCACAAAGCATCTCTGAAGTTAGGTTGCAACTGCATTATTTCTGAGACACAGGCTCTGCAGTGGGTGATGGCACGTGAACCTTTCGCAGTTCTAAGAAAAAAAAAAAAAAAAGAGGTCCCAATCTTGGTAAGCATTATCATTAAATCTTTGAACAGGAAATCAGCAATGCTTAAAAATTGTGGGTGGAGGACACAGATCTCTTTCATTTCCTACTCTTGAAGTGATTTAATATTACTAGAGATTTTTCTTTCCAGCAAAAGCTTCTGTATAAAATGAAAGTTATGAATTATGACTGTATTTGGGAGAATACTGCTGTATACTAAGACAGGACTCACTTCAGATGTTCAAATGAGCATCTCACCTGGTTTCCTTCCAGACATGTCCTCCAGTTCCACACTGATGGTTCTCATGCAGCATGTATCTTCTTTTTGGCACCTTACTGGAGAAGATATCTAGTTCCAGAATTTTCCACTACTTTCTAGAGTCAAGGGAAAACAATACTGTGATTCTGTGGCAATTTCCAGATGAATGGAAGTATATACTTTGTTATTACCTTAGCATTATCAACATTACCATACTTATTGTCATTATTATTGTTGTCATTGTTGCTGTATCACTTTGGTTATTCATCAGTGTGATTCTTATTTTTAACACTGCAGGAAATCCCAATCTCATTTTTATTTTGCTGTTAAGTACAATTCTCAAAAAACTGTCTCTTAGGTAACATACCTAAATATAGTAAATACCTATCTAGTTGTATTTAGAACCTGCACTAACAGCTCTTCCACTTCTCACTTACTTTGTTTTGAAAATATACAATAGCTTTTAAGGTAAGATCATGGGAAATCACAGGTTGGGTGCAAGCCTGTAAGGAATCTCAGGATATTTCTCCAATTTGACTCAGAGTCAACTTTTTTTATTAAGGCTAGGGAAAAACAGCTCTTCCCTCAGCTATAAATACCTTTTCAAAATAACTTTTTTTTTTTTTTCCAAACCTTTTCATTAATTCCTGCAATTAAACATTCATTGCATCATTACAATATTAAATAGGAAATTAACTGGCAGTTAAATTACTTCTCAGCTAGCATACATTACAATTCAAATATACACTCTGTTGCAAAGAAAAGGCAAAAAAAATAAAAAAATGCACAGAGCCCCAAATAAAATAAAATAATATAAAATGTAAAAAGGAAGCCAAATCAAATGCTAATGATTTTTACATACAGATGAGTTGTATTTTGCAACACACTTTTTGAGACAAGATATGTAAACATTCTGAAAACCTTATCACTGTAAATGGTTATGGTATTTTTAAAAAATAATAAAACCACCAAAAATCTTTCACAAAAAATACTTGATATAGTGAATAGTACATTAGGATAAGAATTAATTTGAGAGCAGATTTTTGTTCATGAATGTTGAGGGTTAAGTTTTCTGTAGAATTTTTCTCCCCCATAAGTTGCTAGGAGACTAAATACTGATAATTAAAGGGTGCTCAGGTGCAAAGGAAGTTGATCACTTAGTTTTGGGGGAGGGAAAAAAGCTCCCGGGAGCAGAGGGTGGAGGGCTCACTGCTCTGGGTTTTCCGGGGAGCACGGTCGGGCGACTGGTAGCTGCCTGGAGTCCACGGTTAACGGAGGAGTCTGATCCTGGGAATTCTATCATCTGTTGGAGCGCCCAGGAATTGGGAGTTCTTCGCCTGCCCTGCTGGATTTTGGGTCAGCCCGGGTCCAGCCGCTGCAGGTCCTCCAGCACTGCCCACTCCGTCTGCCAGGGCACCCCCTGCCTGCCGAGGACAAATCCACCGCTTCCAGCCATCAGCGCCGGAGCTTCCACCGTTTGCCCTCGGGGTTCTTGGTTCTGTTTTACTATTATTATAATTGCTGTTGTTGTTTGTCTGTCCTGTTATATTTACCAGTAAAAGACTGTTATTCCTTTCCCCATAGCTCTGACTGAAATGCTTTTTTTTAATCTTCCAAATTATAATAACATGGAGGGAAGGATTTAATTCCTCATTTCCTAGAGAGGCCTGCCTCTCCTTAGCAGACACCTGTCTTTTAAAACCAAGACAATGAAAACTACTCAAGAAACTAATAGAGTGTTAATATTTATAACCTACAGTGAAGCTCCAGAAAACATCTTCCTAACTCTCCAGTGTAAAAGAACCTGCCGAGCTTAACTTAAGCAAAACACTTATAGCGCATTTATAAGCTACAAAATCATTGTGCCTTGTGATAAAATATTGTTAAGGGACTGAAGAGTACAGTAAGTCCTGCAAGACTGCAGCTGTCTGGATGCTTAGGAATTGCATAGATATTTGATTGTCTGCTGGTGGGAGAAATATATAAGAGGAAAATCACAGTGAGCTTGTTCTATGTTCCCCTGCCTAGGCTATGGTTCTTGACTGTTGCATATAGAGCCTTGGCCAGAGGAACTTTGGGTTCCCTTATTGAGTTACCATTTCCAACATGAAACCCACAGCCACCTGAGACACAACCAGATATTAGACAAAATTGATTAAAACCCATATATAATAACTTTGCAGTCGTTCCCTATGGGTTGTTACCCCAGAAGCATTGCCTTCCTTCTTCCACTATCTCATTCTATGTGAAGTTACCCACAGAGATGATATCCACCTCTCCTTTCCATCTGGGCAAGGAGTAATTTGTATTCCTTTAAGATTTGTCTCATCTCCCTTGCAAAAATCTTTTTCAAAAATATTTTAAAAATGTGTATCAAGTTAAATATTTAGTACCACTGAAATAAGAAAAAATGCACCCAAAAAAATCACATTATATATTACATTGATACCTTAATATTGTGGATAATTTTAATATCTAATATATTCTTAACGAAATAATTTTTTTAAAGTAACTATGTCTCTTCCCAGCTTATTCCTAAAGTTCATTTCTGCTCTTGAAATGCACCACAAATTGCCAATTCACTTGAAAAATATGTTGCTCTTCAGGCAAGTATAAACAGAATTGCTGATTTCCCCACATATCTTGCTTTTTGTTCATGGCTATTTCATACACACAGGCATATCGATATACTCATTAATTCTAAATATTGATGGAGATATTGAAAAAAAAATCCCTTCATTATCTTTTATATGATATTAAATAGGAGACTTAATTTTATGCATTTATAATGATGGATTATGAATTCAATCCATAAAAATAACATAATTAATAAACAGATCTAGTATTCTTTAATATGGAGAAATTGATATAAGACAATACAGAAAATATGACTATTATTAATCTTTAAATAACTTATTTTTATAATAATTCTCACAGAAAAAAAATGCAAATATATTTGGAAGCCATGTGGAACTTACAATGAATTGTACCCCCTCTATAGCCAGTTAAACCACAATGCACAGACCCCTAATACTGAGAACCCATCTGACCTACATAAAACTCATTTGTCATGATGCAAAGGACTATAAATAACTTCTTTCAAGTTTTCTGACTTAAAACCTGACAATTAACCTGGAAGAAATTGTAGTCCTGTATATTTTCCTTTTATCTTGTGCATTTTTTTTCTGGTTGACTCTTGAAGAAGAGCTGCATTAATGGGTACATTAAATAATAAAATGCAAATTTAACGTATAAGAACTATTAGAATTTTAGGGGCAACAAGTATTGCTCAGTGAATATGAATATGACATGGTAGTGGAAAGCTACTGATTTTACTGTAAAATAAATAATAATAAGACAATAGTAGCAAAATTGTGCTTCTAAGTGATGGAAATTAAGACACGACAGGAGCAAAAATTCATTTGAGTCATAATACAGGAGATTTTATAATCAAGTACTGCTTTTCAAACCCTAAATTTATGTATTTTGATATATTTCCTATGGGTAAACATTAAGAATATTTCTTTGTTTCCATGTTACAACATCAGTATATAAGTGTGCTTTGAAAGTATAAATTAAAAGTTCTTCAATCAAGTGGTTTCCCCATCTTCATTACTTCAAATTATCGCCCCAAATTTCACTAAGAAACTCAAATCCAAGTGGAGTACTTTTTTTTTTTTTTTAATCTTTTGACATTAAGAAATGAGACACTGAAACTTTCACTTATGACAGTAGTTTTTAATTTTTGCAGTTTTTTATCAAAACTCTGCTGTGTATGGATCACAGTATTTCCTCTTTAAAATGGATATGATAACTCTTCAAGGAAGGTGAAATCAATCTGAATAGTAATAAAAGTAATTTAGATTCAGACATACAAAACAGAAACAGAGACATGCAAGAGCAGCTTGTAAAAACTCAGGGATAATACAAGGATAAAACAAGGAGTTTTATTTCTGTGCTTCACAAAGAGTGTAATTTTTCTTTTGTACCTAAGTGTTATAAGACTAAAGACTGGCTGTAACATACTTTGTGGAAATGTATGCTGCCACTCTTAAAGGCTGATCCTGCAGCTGGAATGAGGCGTCAGCAGCAGCACAAGCAGCATTTAAATTAACAGGAAAGGCATGAGAGGGGGCATAAGGACTACAGAATAATCCATTTGATGGAAAATACAAATTCTATCTACTCAAGATATTACTTAAACAAACCATTCTTGCACACATTCACAGTCTTTAAAACATGTAATTTTATCAAAGTTTACCATTCTTGTTTGTGTATTTGCAATTGGCATGCTTTTTGTGAATCCCTTTTGGCAGAATGAATGAATGTCAGATTTCATTTTGAATTTCTGGTCCCTGTAATGAGTATGAAACATATGAATAACCAAAGTTGCTCTCTCATTCAGTCTTACTGAGGCTTTTCTACTTTGTTTATATAGATGAATATTCATTAGGTCAGAGAAAAAGACTAACTTTCTACTTTTCCAATAATGACAGTCATCTTGAATATAAAAGATGAAGGTTCAAAATTACCCTTCAAAATCATACAGAGCAGAAAGACAAACTCAGGTTTCCAGTGTTCCAGGTGAGTTACTTTTACACCCCTGGCTTAGTGACACATTAGGCTAACTCTTATTGCCTACCTCTTTTTATTTAAAATTTTATTTTGAACTGGAAATATTTCAGAGAGGAAAAATTGTGTTGGAATATGAGCATGTTTTGTGTAGTTAAAGGTTCTGATGTGATGCGCTATGTTGCCAGAAAAAAACCACACACACTACACACACATTCCCCACCCCCCAGCACTTAATTTTTACCTCAGCCTTTTTTACAAGACTCTATTATATTAAAAAGATGTATCACCACCAAAACAGTGTGGACCGTTTATAGATTTTTTCCTCGAGTTAACTTTTTAATTGGCAATCAACAAAAAGGAAAATACTGTTTGGAAATTCATTTAGTATTACATGTTCATTAGTTTCTGAAAAGAAATAGGATCATATGAACATTTTCATGGTAGACCAACCCATTCATTTATTTAACCCTTAATGGTATATCTGCCTCCGTCAACACAGTGATTTTTTCTGGTGCTCACCTGATCAGCTAGTGTTTATTCCAAGCCAGCCATGATACATCCCATGTCATGCATACCCTGTTTATACTTTAGGGAGAGAAAAACTTTTCTGAAATAATTTTTTAGGGAAAGGATTTCACGTGCATTTTACATTTGCACATGAGAAGAGAAAGAATGACAATGTATTTGTACAGAGACTTTCTGGATGTCGTTGTGAGAATAGCCATAATTAGGAAGGGAGTTTGTTGTCATCCTTCTCTCATTATCCAAACATATTCGCTCCCTTAGCTTCTGAGAGAAACACAGAGTGGCACAAGCTCATGTCTTGAAGATGCAATTTTCTTTTCTCCTACTCTTGGTCATATTTTTCATTGTATACAATTTTATTTAAGCTAAGACAGTAAACTACTTTTATGTCCCTCCTGTAAGTTATTTTAAATTAAATTTCTCTTGAGCTCTGTATGCATTTTAATCTTGGGAGTGCTTTTCTTTGCTTGTTTAATTAGGAAGAACAGAAAAATTGCTGAAGCATTATTGTATAAACTTCTGAAAATTAGAAAACCGGTCAGAATTTCTGTGTAGAATCTAATTTATTGATATTCAAGACTCATGAGCCAGATCTGTAACATTCAAAATATTTGATACTTTTTTTCTACTTGCTTATGAAATGCTTTTTCAGTTTACTATGCAAGAAGATTTTGGTTTGTTGCTCATCAGCGTTAAAGCTTGGAACACGGGCATGAAAATATCAGTTGTTGAAGAAAAAGATTGTATAGTTCTTTTGTTATAGATGTCTATTTTTCTTACTTGTCTCTGAGCTGTTTTATACAAACATTTATGAAGTGAAAGATAAAAAGATTAAGTTTAGAAGCGAACCCTAGTGCTTGTTAGATAAGTATAGTTCCTATTACAGTTAAGAAAAACTTTACTAGAGTAAGAGAAAAATAAAATAGTAATTCAAAAGAACCTGTTGCTTCAATGCCAGATACACATTCAAGTTAATTTTTGACAGACTAGATTTCTAAAAGAGTTTTGATTCCAGAGCTTCTTCATTCCTTCAAGACAATTCTTATCAGATCCAGTGCATAGGTACATTATAAGAAAATATGCATTTCAGCAAGTTATGAATGCCCATGTCATAGAAAAGAATTCTATCCCTGTACTATTTTCTCCAATGCAAAACAATTAGAATGTATTCAATCTAGTTGATTTTATCTATTTTTATTATTGATTTATTTCATATTTTGTAGTAACTGAAAAGAAATAGTTCTTGAATGATCTATACGGTCATGTGTTTTTAAAATTTAAATAAAACAATACATCTGGTATGAAAATGTTTCTTTCAGGAGTTTTTCAGTTTTATTTTCTCTTTACATAGTTATTTAGCTAAGTTCTTCATTATGGCCTGTTTGTATAAGCAAATGTATACACATTAAAAAAAAAGTGTACCCAATTGTTCTGGTTTCAGGCAGATTTTGGGAGAAACCCTCCCATGGGGCCCCCTCTTCTCCCCCAACTTGTTCAGGAAAAGACTTCCTCAGAGAGAAGTGGCAAAAACCTGTTTATTAAACAGGCAAAGCACTCCTAGCACAATACCCGATGACAAGAGCTTTGTGCCGCTTACGGAGGGATAACAAACTTAAAGAAAGTCTCCTCTTGAGGGTCGTCACTGTGCTCCGCCGCTCCATCTCCACTGGCGCTGGGAGAAAAGGAGATGTGCAGGGCTGGTCTTGGTGGGGTGGGTCCCCTGTGGAGGCCCCCGGTGCTTCCCCAGGTCCTTAGTCTGGAGAGGTCAGAACAGTTCCGAGGAGAGGGCAAAAAAAAGGAAAAAAAGGAGAAAAAAAGGGAAAAAAAAAAGCTTCAGCTATTCTACAGCGTCTAACTATGCTAGCGCTAAACTAAAACTAACTAACTGCTGGGGAAAAAAACAACAGAGCTTCTTTCATCTTGCAGCGTTCCAACTCCCCCACTTCAAGGTCACTCCGAGGAGCAGAGTTTTCCTGGGGAAAAACAAACGGCGCTTCCCTCCCCTTTGCACCCAATAGATGATTGGGGGATACACAGTCACCCTTGGACACCAATGTGTACTTACACCATGATTCACTTGAAGCATCCTACAGGGTCAAGGAGTTTAATTCCCATTCTTGAAACTGAATAACAGAATTGCTCATCCAAGATGACTGAAACCATCACACTGAAACAGCTTGAACATGCATCCTGGCAAAAGTAAAATTGTCACTGACGAGGAAAATCTTGATAAGTTATTTAATTGCTTTATTCCTTAAATTCTATTTATTTTCTTATATACTCATTAAAAGATTGACTCAAGTGTTTATAGCTCTCTTTTATTTTTGATAATTTTTAGTTTTCCCTTTTGCTAATTATAAGAAGGCCTGCCTTGATCAATCAATGGCCTCACCTAAAGGCCTCCAGCAACATGTTGTCACATGAGAAACAACTGCTTACGGTCAAGAGAAATGAAAACTGCTTGCTCAAGCTGTAACAACAGTTGGAACTGAAGCATTCAGAAAGAACCAAGAGTGTTGTGTTGCCTGCAATATCTTATCCTCTCAGTACTGTGCCCGTTGGTCAACAGGAGCTGGGTGTTTAAACAGATGGATTTTTTTCTTCAGGTTTTCATTATATTAGAATACTCTAAATGATAAAGGGCATAACATATATATCAAGCTATACTTGTACAGACATTAAAGTTCAGTGTAAAAAATCTATGGAATTTCTACTCAACAAATATAATTTTATAGCCAGTTGTAGTAATTTACTAACCTCCAAATTTGATATAGTTTTAAATGACTGGTGAATACTCTCCTAAAATAAAATAGAGTCCTTATACACAAGTTTCCTTGTGTCCTTATACTTTGTGTGCATGTTTATACCAACATATAAAAGCTATAAAATACACCTTTATTAACATTATTGCCTCTTCCGCATAGTAGTTTTGAAAACATTCTTACCATTGAAATTAGACAGCAATGGAGTACAGGTACTGGCCCAAACTGAATTCTGTCCTTTCTTCTTAATTAATGACATAGACGAAGAGATTAAGTGCACCCTAAGTGAATTTGTAGACGACACCAACCCAACTATTGGCTGAAACAACTGAAGGATGAGATGTCATCCAGAGAGAGATAGACAAGCTTGAGAAGTGGGTCCATGGTAATATCATGAGGTTTGAAAAGACCAAGTGCAAGGTGCTGTGCCAGAGTTAGGACAACTGCTGTTATCAACACAGCCTCGCGGGTGGACAGATCAAGAGCAGGCCTGCTGAGAAGGACTTGTGCGTACTGGTGGATGAAAGGCTGGACATGAACCAGCCATGTGTACTTGAATTCCAGAAAGCCAAATGTATCCTGGGCTGCCTCCAAAGCAGCCTGGCCATCATGACAAGGGAGGGGATTCTGCCCCTTTGCTCCACTCTTGTGTGACCTCACCTGGAGTGCTGCATCCAGCTCTGGGGTCCCAAAAAAAGGACATGGACCATTTGGAGCAAGTCCAGAGGGGCCCACCAAGATGATTAGCGAGATGGAACATCCCTCCCTCTAAGAAAATGTAGGCAGTTGTGTTTATTGAGCCTGGAAAAGAGAAGGTTTTGTCGTCATCTAGTTGCAGCCTTCCAAGTTGTTGGGGTTTGAGTCTCCGTAGAATTTTTCCCCCCTCCCAAGTTGCTAGGAGACTAAGTGCTGAGTGCTTAACGTGGACAAAAGAACTGATAACTTAGTTTTGGGGGAGGGAAAAAAGCTCCCGGAGAGAGCGGAGGGTGGGGGGATCTCGCGTTTTTTTTTTTTCTTCTTCTTCCGGGGGGGAGCACCGAGCGGGCCACGGTTGTTGGAGTCCACAGTTAACGAAGGAGTCTGGTCCTAGGAATTCTATTATCTGTTGGAGTATCCAGGAATTCGGAGTTTCTTCGCTGTCCTGCTGGATTTTGGGTGAGCCCGGGTCCCGCCGCTGCGGCTTCTCCGGCACTGCCACCTCTGCCTGCCGAGGACACCCCCTGCCTGCGGAGGACAGTCCACCGCACCCGGCTTCCAGCCATCAGCGCCGGAGCTTCCACCGTGTGCCCTCGGGGTTCTTAGTTCTGTTCTACTATTGTTATAATTGCTGTTGGTTTTTTTGTCTGTCCTGTTATATTTACTAGTAAAGGACTGTTATTCCTTTTCCCCATAGCTCTGACTGAAAAGTTTTATTTTTAATCTTCCAAATTATAATAACACGGAGGGAAGGATTCAAATTCCTCATTTCCTAGAGAGGCCTGCCTCTCCTTAGCAGACACCTGTCTTTTCAAAACCAAGACAGAATTTGGTGCCCAACGTGGGGCATTGAGAGAAAAAGGAATAACAGTTCTTAAGTGCCTACATTGCTGTGCACTGGATATCATGTGGTCTGGCTTAACCTGGTTTGGGTGGCATGTGGGTGTGGCCGTATTTCTCCCATTTGCAGGCCCTTTTCTAAACATGGGCCCTGTAACTAAGGTTACTGTAGCTGTCATCAATTTTGCTATATGGGTTAACGAAGTGAGGAAATCGTGGATTTTTAATTTCCTCTGGAAAGCAGGCACATGGATTCAAGGCTATCATACACTAACTGTGTGTTTCTGGAGTTACTTTAACAACGGTACCTACTGTGAAGAAATGACACCAGGGGAAATTTTTTCACAACCCTTCACCCAGCTCTTTAGGCCTACCCCACCAGTCTTTGAAGGGTTCAAATCTCTGAATGTTAATGACATCATACAGTGGTTGGTGTTGCTGGTATGCCTGTTCTGTTTAGCATTTAGAGATAAGGGGAGACTGACCTGGATAACCACCCTGATACCTACCCTAGAGAATAAGGATGCTGCCCCACAGCCTGAGCCCATCCCACAGCCTGACACTGCCCCGCAGCCTGACCCTGCCCCACAGCCTGAGCCCGTCCCACAGCCTGACCCTGCCCCACAACCTGACCCTGCCCCACAACCTGACCCTGCCCCACAGCCTGAGCCCGTCCCACAGCCTGACCCTGCCCCACAACCTGACACTGTCCCACAGCCTGCCTCAGGAATAAACCACCCAGACTGGGTGAAGGAGATCTGTGAGATGGGCCAGATGCTGAGGGAGTACCTTAGGAAACCCTCCCCCTGCCCCAACAAAGGAGAGTCTGATGGTGCAGCAGCAGAACCCACAGACGTTACAACCGTCCAGGTTCCAGCTGAAGCACAGGGGCAGCCACAGCCAGCAGCAGTGGCCCCTGTGGAAACAAAGAAGTATAAGGTGAAATCAGAGCACCCAGGCAACAAGGATAAGAAAGGAGGGCCCTCACAACCCGGGGAGGAGTCAGAGGTTGAGATCATCACTGAGTCCCTGACATATGAAAGTCTGCGTAATCTGCAAAAAGATCTTGCACGGCGGGGACGTGAGGCTTATACAGCCTGGTTACTTCGGGTCTGGGACCTTATAGGTACAGGTGTGCAGCTAGATAGTAGTGAGGCAAGGAATTTAGGACCCTTAACCCAGGACTCAGGTGTGAATCAGGTATTCGTAAAGAAGCCAGGGCCCCTTTCCCTTTGGGAGCGGCTTTTAATGAGTGTACGGGAGAGGTTTGTCCACAGAGACAGAATGCAGGAGCACCATCATAGAATGTGCTGGAAGACCCTTGAAGAAGGGATCCAACAGTTGAGAGAAGTGGCAGTATTGAAGGTACTCTTTAGGAGGGGTGGACAGCATTATAATGACCCCGACAAAGTCAAGTGCACAGGGCAAATGCTGTGGAATCTGGCAACTCTAAGACCATCTCAATACGCCACATACATTGCAACAATTCATCCTGATACCAACCGAAAGACAGTGGGTTCTGTAGCCAACAAGCTTAGAAATTATGAGAGTATCATCAATGGCCCAATGCAGGCTCAGGTCTCTGCCGTGGCTAAGGAACTCAGGGAGAGGATGGAGGAGGTGACAGAAGAGATGAGGGAGATGAGGGAGGAGATGAGGAGGAACAGTTCCCATGTGGCACCTGTGTGAGTTACGGGCCCCAGAGTCAGAGCTCAACAGCCCCCAGCTAGAGAGAGAGGGTACACCCCACGAGCTGACCTGTGGTACTTTCTGCGTGACCATGGGGAAGACATGGGAAGGTGGGATGGAAAACCCACTTCTGCCCTGGCAGCACGGGTGCGTGAGCTCAAGGAGAGAAACACTAACCGAGGGGGTTCCACTAAGATGAAGGTAGCCTCGACATCGCACGACCAGGCTGCCAGGTATTATAGAAGTGAGGATGATATGTCAGATCCCCATGAAGGAACCTCTACCATGTATGCTCAGGAGGGGAAAAATGACCGGTGCTAGAGGGGCCCTGCCTCTAGCCAGGGAGAGGCACGGGAAAACCGGGTCTATTGGACGGTGTAGATCCGATGGCCTAGCACATCAGAGCCACAGAAATATGAAGCTTTAGTTGATACTGGTTCTCAGTGTACCCTGATACCATCGGAATATGTGGGGACAAAACCTATTTCCATTGCTGGGGTGATGGGGGGATCACAGGAACTGACTCTGTTGGAAGCCGAGGTGAGCCTGACCGGGAAGGAGTGGCAGAAACATCCAATTGTGACTGGCTCAGGGGCCCCGTGTATTTTGGGCATAGACTTCCTCCGGAATGGTTATTACAAAGACTCTAAAGGATTCAGGTGGGCTTTTGAAATAGCAGCTGTGGAGGCAGAGGGCATTAAGAAATTGAATAGCTTGCCTGGACTGTCGGAGAACCCATCTGCAGTAGGACATCTAAAGGTAGAAGAGCAACGAGTTCCAGTTGCCACCTCGACGGTGCACCGCCGACAGTATCGGACAAATCGAGATGCCGTGATCCCCATCCACAAGATGATTCGAGAGCTGGAGAGCCAAGGGGTAGTCAGCAAAACCCACTCACCCTTCAACAGCCCCATCTAGCCTGTGCGCAAGCCTGACGGAGAATGGAGATTGACTGTGGACTACCGTGCCTTGAACGAAGTGACTCCACCATTGAGCGCTGCTGTGCCGGACATGCTGGAACTCCAGTACGAGCTGGAGTCCAAGGCAGCAAAATGGTACGCCACAATTGACATTGCTAATGCCTTTTTCTCCATTCCTCTGGCTGCAGAATGCAGGCCTCAGTTTGCTTTCACCTGGAGAGGAGTGCAGTACACCTGGAACCGACTGCCCCAGGGGTGGAAACACAGCCCCACCATCTGCCATGGACTGATCCAGGCTGCACTGGAAAAGGGTGAGGCTCCGGAGCACCTACAGTATATCGATGACATCATTGTGTGGGGGAACACGGCAATGGAAGTGTTTGAGAAAAGAGAGAAGATCATCCATATTCTCCTGAAAGCTGGTTTTGCCATCAAGCAGAGCAAGGTCAAGGGACCTGCCCGAGAGATCCAGTTCCTGGGAGTAAAGCGGCAAGATGGACGGCGGCAGATTCCCACTGAGGTCATCAATAAGATCACTGCAATGTCCCCACCAACCAGCAAAAAGGAGACACAAGCTTTCCTAGGCGCTATAGGATTCTGGAGGATGCACATTCCTGAGTACAGCCAGATTGTGAGCCCTCTCTACCTGGTCACCCGCAAGAAGAACGATTTCCACTGGGGCCCTAAACAACAACAAGCCTTTGCCCAGATCAAGCAGGAGATCGCTCATGCAGTAGCCCTTGGCCCAGTGAGGACGGGACCAGATGTGAAGAACGTGCTCTACTCAGCAGCTGGGAACAATAGCCTGTCCTGGAGCCTTTGGCAGAAGGGGCCTGGGGAGACTCGAGGCCGACCACTGGGATTCTGGAGCCGAAGCTACAGAGGATCCGAAGCCAACTACACTCCAACAGAAAAGGAAATCTTGGCCGCCTATGAAGGAGTTCAAGCTGCCTCAGAGGTGATTGGCACAGAAGCACAACTCCTCCTGGCACCCCGACTACCAGTGCTGGGGTGGATGTTTAAAGGAAAGGTTCCCTCCACGCATCATGCCACCGACGCCACGTAGAGCAAATGGATTGCCCTCATCACTCAGCGCGCCCGCATTGGAAACCCAAATCGCCCTGGGATTTTGGAGATAATTACAAACTGGCCAGAAGGTGAAAACTTTAGTCTCATGGATGAAGAGGAGCAGGAACAAGTGACACGTGCTGAAGAAGCTCCACCATACAACCAACTGCCAGCAGAAGAAACATGCTATGCTCTTTTCACTGACGGTTCCTGCCGTGTCGTAGGGATGAACCGGAAGTGAAAAGCAGCTGTATGGAGCCCCACACGACAGGTTGCACAAGCCACTGAAGGAGAAGGTGGGTCAAGCCAACTTGCTGAACTCAAAGCTGTTCAACTGGCCCTGGACATTGCTGAAAGAGAGAAGTGGCCAAAGCTCTACCTCTACACTGATTCGTGGATGGTGGCCAATGCTCTGTGGGGCTGGCTGGACAAGTAGAAAAAGGCCAACTGGCAGCGTAGGGGAAAGCCAATCTGGGCTGCAGATGAGTGGAAGGACATTGCCACTCGGGTAGAGAAGCTACCTGTGAGAGTCCGTCATGTAGATGCCCATGTCCCCAAGAGTCAGGCTAATGAGGAGCACCGAAACAACAAGCAGGTAGATCAAGCTGCAAAGATAGAGGTGTCAAAGATAGACTTAGATTAGCAACACAAGGGAGAGTTGTTTCTAGCTCGATAGGCCCATGATGCCTCAGGTCACCAGGGCAGAGATGCCACCTATAAGTGGGCACAAGACCGAGGGGTAGATCTAACCATGGACAGTATTTCTCAGGTTATCCATGACTGTGAGACGTGTGCTGCCATCAAGCAGGCCAAGCGGGTGAAGCCCCTGTGGTATGGCAGGCGATGGTCCAAGTATAAGTACGGGGAAGCCTGGCAGATTGACTACATCACCCTTCCCCAAACCCGCCAAAGCAAGCACTACGTGCTGACCATGGTGGAAGCCACCACTGGATGGTTAGAGACCTACCCTGTGCCCCATGCTACTGCCCGGAACACCATCCTGGGCCTTAAAAAGCAAATCCTGTGGAGACATGGTACCCCTGAGAGGATTGAGTCTGACAACGGGACTCATTTCAAGAACAGCCTTATAAACACCTGGGCTAGAGAACATGGCATTGAGTGGGTGTACCATATTCCTTATCATGCGCCAGCAGCCGGGAAGGTTGAACGATGCAATGGCCTGCTTAAAACCACTTTAAAGGCACAAGGTGCGGGGACTTTTAAGAACTGGGAGAATAATTTAGCAAAAGCCACCTGGTTAGTGAACACTCGAAGTTCCACCAACCGAGCAGGCCCCGCCCAATCTGAGCCCCTGGGAACAAGAGATGGAGATAAAGTTCCCGTAGTACACATGAGAGGTATGCTGAGAAAAACTGTTTGGATTAATTCTGCCTCCAGCAAAGACAATCCCACTCCTGGGGTTGTTTTTGCTCAGGGACCTGGCTGCACATGGTGGGTGATGCAAAAGGATGGAGGGACCCGCTGCATACCTCAAGGGGACCTTGTTTTTCGGTGAACACTGTGACTGTGCCTGTATTTATATTCACATGTATATATATGTATATTATTTAAAAATTTAAATTCAATATAATATGTTGGTGTGGGAAAAAATTCGGGGTGGATAATGTTGGGGTTTGAGTCTCCGTAGAATTTTTCCCCCCTCCCAAGTTGCTAGGAGACTAAGTGCTGAGTGCTTAACGTGGACAAAAGAACTGATAACTTAGTTTTGGGGGAGGGAAAAAAGCTCCCGGAGAGAGCGGAGGGTGGGGGGATCTCGCGTTTTTTTTTTTTTTCTTCTTCCGGGGGGGAGCACCGAGCGGGCCACGGTTGTTGGAGTCCACAGTTAACGAAGGAGTCTGGTCCTAGGAATTCTATTATCTGTTGGAGTATCCAGGAATTCGGAGTTTCTTCGCTGTCCTGCTGGATTTTGGGTGAGCCCGGGTCCCGCCGCTGCGGCTTCTCCGGCACTGCCACCTCTGCCTGCCGAGGACACCCCCTGCCTGCGGAGGACAGTCCGCCGCGCCCGGCTTCCAGCCATCAGCGCCGGAGCTTCCACCGTGTGCCCTCGGGGTTCTTGGTTCTGTTCTACTATTGTTATAATTGCTGTTGGTTTTTTTGTCTGCCCTGTTATATTTACTAGTAAAGGACTGTTATTCCTTTTCCCCATAGCTCTGACTGAAAAGTTTTATTTTTAATCTTCCAAATTATAATAACACGGAGGGAAGGATTCAAATTCCTCATTTCCTAGAGAGGCCTGCCTCTCCTTAGCAGACACCTGTCTTTTCAAAACCAAGACACAGGTACCTGAAGGAAGCCTACAAGAAAGGGACTATTTACAAGAGCATGTAGTGGCAGGACAGGGGGTAATATCTTTAAACTGAAAGATGATAGGTTTAAATTAGATATTAAGAAAAAATTATTTACAATGAAGGCAGCGAGGCACTGCAACAGGATGCCCAGAGAAGTTATGCATGTCCCATTCCCGGAGTTCAAGACCAGGGTGGATGGGGGTCTGAGCAAGTAGTCCTATGGAAGATATCCCTGTCCCTGACAGCGTATTGGAAGCAGATGATCTTTAAGATCCTTTCCAACTCAAACCATTCCATGATTCTATGATTCTATGATCAATTGACAATGTAAAATACCTTGGAAATATTACAAATAGCCACTCACAAACAGATTGTGATGTCTTCTGTTGCAATACATATCTTGTGAACTTTTAAATAAGAGCAATCTGTGTAAGCCAGAAACTCCAAAAGTTCGTTTTCATACCAATAGTACCGTGTGTGCTATATTTTTCATCCCCTGTTCTCTTATATTGAGGATAATATTTAATGCTATAAATTATTCTATACCTTGTTAGTTTATAGTTTATCCAATTGTCTCTCAAATTCTGCTAGAATGCAACAGAAACTTATGGCCCCAGTACACGTCTTGTCTTACTTCCCCACACTTGTTTGGGGTCACCACAATGTGTCATTTTCCCTCTTGCCTTAAATCACATCATTCCTTGATCTTCAAAAAGCTAAAATCAGAACAAAACACAGCTTGGGAGGGACAATGGGTTTATTAGACTCATATATATATATATATATATATATATATATATATATATATTCCCAAATATTTTGAATGTTGAGTTAAAATTAATTGCATTTGGAGAGGCTTGGAGGCATTTTTGTTTATGTGTTTCTTTTGAGGGTTGGGGGGGGGGTTGGTTTGTTTGTTTGTTTTTGTCATTTTATTGTGGGTTTGGGGATTTTTTGCTTCTGTTTTTGCTTTTTATGTGAGCCAAAGGGCACTGTCTCATTAATGACTTTTTTCCCCTGAGACCATAATTAAGGGTCACTAAGCCTATCCTGTAGTCCCTGAGGGACAAGGGATTTCAAAAGAGTATGAATTAATATGTTAATATCTGATTAGAAAAGAGACGACCTTGGTTCAGAGAGATGTTTTCATGCTCTGCTATAGCACTGCTGATACTGGTCTTTAATTTTCATTTAGAAATACACAGAATTTCAGGGCTTGAACTCAATAATTAGAGGCATTTAATCCCTAGAGATACACAGCCCACACACACCTCTGAAGATCATTCACCATTCACCATTCAGCATATTCAAAGATCTATAGGCTTAAAAAATTTCAAAAATCTGTGACAATTTTAGGGCATTACCATGAACTATTTTAATATATAAATATAATTTCTTCCTTGCTGATGTAAACAAAAAAAATTAAAAACCCAAATAAAAAAAATATTTTTCTAAGGGGTACTCGAAGTTCTATTTTAAAAGGATAGGATGATATCTAATGACTGTAATTAGTTTTTCATATTTAGTTTCCTCAGAAAGGAAACCTTTTCACAAAGACAGCAGCCATGTTGTTTCCTCCTACTTTTTAAAATTGTAGCCAAAACTAACCAGAAAGAAATGAATAAAAGAACCTTTAAAATGTGTTCTCTATCAGCTACATAGTGATCAAGAGGATGGCTTTCTTCTACTGGAGACACATGACAGTATAAGAAGTCATTTAGATGTCTTATAAGAAAATAGATGCCTCAGATTTTGACAAATGAAGTACTTTATATTTTAGTGCCAGTATTTTCTTAATATAAAATGATTAGGTTCATATCATATTGATGTTTGAGCCCTATTGTAAAGATTTATGTTCTTGCTTCGAGAAGTCCAAGCAGACTTTCCTGGGAGTACTTAGAATACGTACAATTAAACTTGCAAAATCAACTTTCAGGGTAGTATTTTGTATTCTACTTTCAACATTGATGTAGGTCTTGAGCTCTACTTATACCTAAGACTTAATCCACTTTCAGGTTTTCTTTGTCTCAAAATTTACTGCATAAAACTTTTCTTCTGTTGCATCACCAATAAATAACCTGCTTTTGCATTTACATGTATTTCTTCAGTATTTTTAAAAATTTTTAATATTTTTTCTTAACAATACAAAAAAAAAAAAAAAAAAAAAAGAAAAAGCAACAGCATAAATACATACTACAGAGACAGCCTTTGACCCAGTTGTTTTAAAATTTGATGTAAAACAAAGTGATGAAATAAAACTAATTTACACTGTTTTGTTTTCAAACAGCTGTTAGATTACAAAGGGTGAGTCTTTAAATGCTCAGTAACATAATATAGCAAAAAGCATTTATACTGCTTGCAATTAATAGAGAAATTTACTTCCCTTTCATAGAAAAGCATATAAATATCTACATATTCATAATTTGTCAATATTCATTCAGCAGGAAACAGTATTGTGGTTTATGGCTTTCATTCTAATTGGAAATTAACAGCTTCTAGATAGTAATATCTAGAAGATCATTAAGGTACAGTAACACAAATGCAGTAGCAAAATAAACTCTTGATAAGTTCTTATTTTCTTATCCTTATCAGGTTTACTTCAATATGTAGATTTGAAAAGTAAGTAAATGAAATCACAAGAGAGTGATTCCTTGTAGTACCTGCCTGTACTAAGATACTGCGTGTCTTAGGCTCTTAGTTGCTTGGTTGCAAACTAGGCGGCCATATGTGCTTTGCAGATGCTTATGGTAACACAACAATGTTGGGGGTTTGGTTTTGTTTTCTTTCCCTATAGAATTTTTCTCCCAAAAGTTGCTAAGAGACTAAATATTGATGCTTAGAGGGCGCTTGACCCAAACAAAAGAAGTGGCGAAGGGAGGGGGAAAATCACTTAAGTTTGGGGGAGGGAAAAGGACTGGGCCTGGGGAACGCTCAGGAGCTGAGCGCTCTCTTCCTGCTCTCAGCATTGGAGAGGCACGGTCAGGCTGCTGCTCGCTGCATGAGGAGTCCACTGTTAACGGAAGTTCCAGTCCTGGGAATTATTCCATCATCCATCATCTGCTGGAGTGCCCAGGAATTCAGAGCCCCCTTCGCCTGCCCTTCTGGAGCTGGGCCAGCCCTGCCCAGCCAACGCAGCTCCTTCAGCACTGCTCACTTTGCCGGGACACCCCCTGCCTGCTGGGGACCCCCGCTGTTCCATCCACCAGCCCGGGAGTTTCCACCATTCCAGCTTGGTGCTCTCGGGGTCCCAAGAGATCAGACTGCCCCGGGCTTTGTGAAAAAAAGCCCCTCGAGGTTCCTGGTTCTGTTATTATTAAGGGTGTCGTTGTTTTTTGCCTTGTTATACTTACTAGTAAAGAACTGTTATTCCTTTCCCCATAGCTCTGACTGAAAAGCCTCTTTAATCTTCTAAATTATATTAACTTGGAGGGAAGGTATTGGAATTCCCCACTCCTAGAGAGGCCCCGTCCCTCCCTAGCATATACCTGTTTTTCAAACCAAGGCAAAAAATTAGCTGTGTTTGCCACTTCAGTCACAAAAAATATTTTAATATGATATTTTATTCTGTTTAGTTGATCACATTTAGTTAGTCAGTACAATGCAGATTCTGTGAAATTAAGGAAATGTACTAGAAAGAGTATAAAATAGACTATTTTATGAGTTTTCTATATTTTAATCATTTGCTCAAACACAATACCATGTTTAAGAAAGTTTTGTTAACACTTTATACAGCTATATATCAGAACTAAAATCTGCAGCAGCATATTCATACTTGTATGGGAGAGCAGCAATTTCTCAGCAGACATTTTTAAACCACTGGATAACAAAAATTATGAATATTTTTCTGAAATATGTTATATTGTCATAAAGTTCTTCAGTTATCATGCTTATCTTCAGGGAATGCATGAAAAAAATTGCAATAAACAGATTTCTTAGTAAAAGAGAAGAAATTTCTTCTTAGTTTGTGACAAAGTCTAATCTTAGGTCTGTTTGAATAATTCCTTTTAAACTTGTAGAAGTACTGCATGAGCTTGTAAAAGTCAACCTTATGCCAGGATTGAGGCTATGTATTTGATTTTACATCATTTTACCTTTTTTGTTTTGGTGGTACTGCCACAACATTAGTTGTTTTCAATTGTACAATGCCCCCATTAAATTAGATCAGAAATAACAAATGATGGGTCTACTTTTACTACCATGAAAGTCCCCATTGCCAACATAAATATTATATTATATATAAAATTTATTAAATAAATATTAGCACAGTTTAAAATTTGGAGACTTTTCTTCACCAGTTAAGTTATATTTGGGCAAGATGCACAACTCCATTTCCATCATAAGCAGCAAGTAAGAAATATGACTCACAAAGTTTGACTTCCAAAGTAAGGAATCATGTTATCTCAGAAGCTTAGGGGAAAAAAAAAAAAAAAAAAAAAAAAAAAAAAAAAAAAAAAAAAAAAAAAATCTTGTTCACTCCTCCCTGAATAGCTAGTCCCCATGAAATTCCTAGGAGCCACTCTCCTTAGAATTGGAAAGTAATTCTTCTCTAAAATTGGAAAATTATACCTGTTGCCATATTCTGTTAGCCTTCTGAATTGTTTACATTTCTGTAGTGGAGTTTCTCATGCTTGTAACATAAACAAAGTAGTTGTTTTTGCACTCCTCTCTGATGAGGGACAATTAATGGACTTCTAGTCTGGCCAGTAGGGTGGAGAGGTGGCAACCTTCTTCTACAATCCCTGGTCATTGTCCAGAATCTATATAAACGAGTTGGTGTAAATAAACTGCCTTTTTTTGCCCTGACATACAGACTGTGTATCTTTCTCTTTGTGTCCTCTAGCGACATATACCTATATATTCTTCTTCTTCCTCTTCTTCTCCTTCTCTTTCTTCTTCTCCTCTGAGTCACTCTATAGTTGATCTATACTTTTTGCAATATCATCAGTAAACATATGCAATAATCAGAGTCACAGAATCACAGTATTACAGAATCACAGAATCACAAAATCACAGAATATTTTGGGTTGGGAGGGACCTTAAAGTTCACCTAGTACCTCTGCCATGGGTAGGGATGCTTACCACACAATCACTAAGGAGATTGTTTTTATCAGCAGACTTCTTTCTTAAAACTTTGTGCCTTTGGCCACCGTTGCAGTTTTAGACTGACCAGTATGGCAGCCAGTGAGAACCATAACTGGCAGCAGGTAACCACAAGACCTGTGCAATCCCCAGCCCTTTGTGAATATTCAAAAAGTTTACCCATGTTTCACAGACTCACAGAATCATCAAGGTTGGAAAAGACTTTCAAGATCACCTACTCCAAATGTAACCCATAATCAGTACTAAATGATATCCCCAAATGGAACGTTGAGTAATATCATTTACAACTCTTGAACTCTTACAAAGAAGATGATTCCATCACCTCCCTGGGCAACATATTCCAACACCTAACTATTCTTCCGGTGATTTTTATTTCCTAATATCTAATTTGAACTTCTTCTGGCACACTTTAAGGCCATTTCCTCTTGTGCTTTCACTTGAGATATGGCAGAAGAGACCAACCCCTACCTCAATACAATCTTCTTTCAGACAGCGGTATGAGGTTTGCTCTGCATCTCTTCTGGAGAACACCACATTTCCATCAACCATTCCGCATGGGATATGTTTTGCAGACCCTTCACCAGCTCTATTTCACTTCAAGGTTTTCTTCTTTAGGCTAATTAGTACCAGTGATATCAAGTGTTTCTCATTTGTTGACACGTTCTACAGATGATGTCTGTCTGCATTTACAGTGAACAAAAGGGAAGAATTTTGCATATATTTTGACTGAATCATCTATTAATCTTCTTTTCCAGTCTTTTCCTTATACTGTCATGATCTCCTTGATTTCAATCCTGTTCTCCAGCATTGCTACAAGTCCTTCCTAATCTGCCTTCATCTAGAAATTTAGTACAACAGGAAGCAAGTCAGAGATAAAACCAGCAACATGAGACCTAAGACAGAACCTTGAGTAGCATTAGTCAATACATCCTTTCTAGAGAGAAAATAGCAACTCTTCTCTAGTTCACTCACTTACTTACAAGGCTTAACACAGAAAAGGTCCAAAATTCAAAATACATGACTATTGTTTCTTCTCTACCTAAAAAATTTGTTGCCTTGTTATGAAAGGATATAATTTACTCTTGACAAACCATGTTGATATTATCTCCATGTTATTCCTATATACTAAAAATTATTTTTTCCAGTTTCTGGAAAAATGTCTTTTTATCTAAACTTTCTAGTGTAATGGGCTATGGTGGGTCTCCCCAAACCTTGTTATTCTACAGTTTTCCCCCTGCCTTATTAACACTTATTAATTAGTGTGGCACTAATTAACAGCAAATTGCAAATGCAAAGTTAAGCATCACTAAAATGCATGAACCACTGAACTTTACCGTATAGCAATCTTATACACATTTTTTATTGTTGTTTTCCTAATAACAAGCAGTGTTTCTTGGAAAAGTTTCTTATTTTTATGTCAAATACCAGATGCTATTTTGGATGCAGAGGTTTGAAGTTATTTGTTTAACTGTTTGTAATGTATCACTGGCCATATATCATATTGTCATATGAAGGATGGGATTTCCTCTGATGCAATTACAGAATTTTAAAAATGTGGCAGCCAGTCTCCCTCTATAGGCACTGGAGAGAGAGAGGGGCCCCTCTCAAAGGCTTTTTCACCTTCAGATTTACACCTAAAATGTTCATCTTCATTGACTAGAGAAATAACTTTTTCATATTGCACTTGATGAAAAGGTCAGAGAAATGAATGCTAAGATGTAATGTGAAAGGTCGTACTTATCTCTGCTGATAGAATATCTAACTCTTAGTTGGTAGGAGATACACCACTTAGGCATTCCTAGGCTTCATGTGACATGACATCATTTATTTGTGTTTGTTAATGAACTGAAGCATTTCTGACGGAAACATGAATAATACTCTTAATCATGATTTGCACTTGTCTCCAGCTCCCTGTGGTATTGCATTGCAGAAGCTAAACAAGAGGAAAAATAATGTTAATAAACTTTTTTTTTATTGGACAAGAAATGGGATTTCCTTTTAAGAATGTTGGCACAAGGCAGCTCTTTACAGTTGTCATTTGATAGCCTTGACAGGGTTGGAAATAAAAAATAATTCTGTTAAAATGAATACTGTAGTAACATGTTTTAAAATGTAGTGCATTTGAATCTACTGCTTTAGAAATCTTCTTCCTAGAGGGGAATGTGGGAGTCTTGAAATACCCCACCAGAGTTTAATTCCAGATTCTCTGGAGATGTTGTGCCAGACTCTTGTGTTCCTTCCCTTTGATGCATTTAGTTTTGTAAAACTTGCAGTATATTATTAATAAATTATATAAGTAAGAAACAGAGGGAAAAAGATATTTAAAAAATTATGCCATATGAAACTTACACATTAAATAGATAGAAGTATCACCAAGTTCTGCTTACAGTAATTGTTGAAAGTTTTCTTTCTAGGAGAAGTTTGAGAGAAATCTTCTAACAAGTAGACTTGTATTTGAATCAAGGTTTTAGTTGATTTTACTGGCAGCTTTAGTTATCTGCTTTCCCTAGATTTTGGACTATTTACCAAATATTAGTAACCTTCATCATGTTACTTAGAAAACAATGAAGAGAGAATACGAATAGAAATGTATCCTTGAGCACAAACAGAAATGTCATCTGATATGCACAAGACTGTTTTTTTAAATTTGTGACAGAAAGTGCTTAAATGGAATAATTTTCAAAGTATATTTAGATATACTTTTCTTGGTTTTGCTGATTCTTTGTTAAAAATTAGACAAAACTCACAGACGTAAAAGCAATCCCTCTAGCATGTGTTGCAGTTCACGGCTTTGAACATTTAGATTTGCACGTCTTTTAAGGACTTGATTCTCTTATGCCGTTGTTTTCACCTCTGTAAAGCAGATAGCATCTGCTGTCATTTTGCCTAGGAAGCACTTTGCACAAGACACACACCGGGAGTAGATAGGCATGTATGACTGTTATGAAGTCTGTTGGGTTAAGTGAAATCACTCCTGGAGCAGGTCATTGTTTTCTATGGCTAAAGGTGCCAAAATGTAGTTCGCTCTGGCCTGATTTTGTTTTGTTTTGTTTTGTGCAGGTTGGCAATTACTTTGCGTTCAGTGTATATTAGCCTGAGATTATAGGCAAATCTCAAATTAGAGATTTGGACTAAATTTTAGAAAGGTTGTTAACATAGAAGACATAACCCATTACAGGAATGTATTACCAATTTTTCTTTCAAATTTTTAACTTTTTGACTTAGTTTCATAGCTTTTCTCATAACCCTAACCTTAACCTCCCTAAAGATAATTCCAGATTTTAATCAATATAATTATAGATATTTATAACTTTCATGATAATAGAGGTAGTTATTTATTTTGGTCCAAAAGAGTATTGACTTCACCTTTAAAATTTACTTTATTTCTTTTTTAAGGAATGCTAATAAAATAAAATAAATAAATAAGAGGAAGTTACTGATTTGCTGATCTTGAATTCAGGCTGATACCTTGGAGGATGTGTAATGTTTTGTTCCAAAATTTCCAAAGGTTTCAAAATTTCACTTTGAAAGCTGGTACTTGAATAAAAGTATGGGTCATTTTTTTGCCATGAAGGCAAAAAATAATGTACTTTCTTTGGACTTTTTAAAATCAGTTATTATTTTTTATTAGTTTAAAAATTTAGTACTGTGTATTTCATCTCTATGACTTCTAAGTTATCTTTAAAAACATCCAAAATTTGCACTTATAATATTGATCTCTGTGTGTGATAATAGAACAAAAAGTTCACCTCAGGTGATGGCTACTTTTCCCCCTGTTTTTGTAGACACTATCTGAAGACAGTATTTATCTCATTACCTTTCTCCAAGGAAGAGTACTTTTTAAAGGGTGGAATTATCTATGAGCACACAAAACCATAGAGTAATGCAAAGAAGAGCAAAGAAAAATGTTCAGGTCTATCAGAGTACAGACAGAGCTTACTTCTTTAGGAACACTAACTTTTCTAAGTGAAAAAAAAAAAAAAAAAAGGATGAAACATATCACATTCAAAAGCTTTTATGGTTTTAGGACAGAATAAATTACTTGCGAGGGAGCATTAGATTATTATGTAAGGGAAAATGTTACAGTTCTTATATGAAAAAGGGATTAGGACACTATTAACATCTGTCTCCACCATTTTGTTAGATTTATTTTTCTTTTTCTTTTCTTTTTTTTTTTAAGGATTTTTCTCTTTTTTTACTTGAGCAGAAAATGGATGGGAAAAAGTCAGTTTATGATATGGGCTGTAAGAGAAGCACTGTGAGTCCATACACTAAGAATGTGAGAACCATTCTGGCTTGGACAGGATTGTTCTAAAACCAAGAAGTACTTTCACCTGAATGCTCTGCCCTAAACACTTCATGTGGTTTGAAGGACAGAGACTATTTTCCTGGTTGTCTTTGCAGGCTTTTGGAGGAACACTGAAACAAAACTCATTCAAACCAATTGAAAGTGTCTAGAAGCTCATTCATTAAGAAGCTCTTCTTAGTGGGGCCAGTTTTCTAGGGAAGACTGTCTATCAAACCTCAAAATTAAAAAATATTTTAAAATAAAACAAGCTTGGAATTTAAAAAAAAAAAACAAAAACAAGAATCCCTATTTTTGTTGAAATAAATGAATAAATGTCTTTTTAAAAAGAAACCAATATTAGAGTTCTGTACATGTTTGTGTTTAGCATAAGTTGGTCCATAATTTTAAGTTCCATTGAAATCACTGCTGTTATCTAAGTTGATAATAAAGGCCATTAAATAAAATGAAAAATTGAGCAAAGAAAACAGTTACAAGAAGTAGGAAAAAGGAAGTTTGAGCAAGAAAATGTGGCCAAGTTATGTAAACAAAACTGTGAAATATATTGGTCGATCTAAGCCGGAATGGCATATAAGCTCAACTTTTTCCTGTGACTGTGCAAACAGTAATAAAAGGAAGTATTTTAGAAAGGACCAAGGGCCTTTACAATTTTTCTCAAGTGTATTTGTAGAATTAGATGATTAAGTTTACTAAATGAAACTAGGTATACAAATGAGGAACCAAATCCTTCAAAAGCCTTTCTCACACCTTTAAAAATCCAGTCAGCTTACCCCCCACCAAAAAATTTAGTAAGATTTAAATCTAAATAGCTGTTTATATTCATAACCTTGCATATATTATTTGGTCTTCAATACACAAAAATAATACATAACATCCTCCTCCCCCCCAAAAAAAACCACAAAAACCAAACAAAAAACCTAACAAAACCTTACAAAACAAACCAAACCCAACACCACGAAAAATACAAAGTTATTTGTTCTTTCTCTTAAATTAAAAAAAAAAAAAAAAAAAAAGAGAATTGAACTGCTCCCTACAGTTCTACAGTTAGTAACTGGTTATTCTTAGTGATTGTTTGAGAGCTGAATGAAAGCTGAATGGACATAGGAAGCAGGTGATAATCTTTTAAGTCATCTGCATGTACTATCATTTGACCGTGGTAGAGTTACTGTGCAGTAATATAATCCAGCACTGAGAAATCATGTATATCTACACAGTGCACTCTAAAGCATGATGACCACGTTAGACAGAACATGCAGCAAAGATAAGATCCTATTTCTAACCACAACTCATCAACCTTTAAAGGGTACTGCAACAATTCCACTATCCTGCATCTGCAGCAGGTTATTTATTCTGAGATATCTCAGTAATAGCATAGGCAACAGTGGCAACAGTGGCAGCCAAGTGAGGAAGCCATTTTTGCAGAAGTCTCTGGGCTCTCCTTCAGGAAGAGAAATGGCTGACACGAACCTCAGGAAGGTTAACAAGAGAAATTGCAAAGTTCTGCACCTACAGAGGAACAACCTAGGCACCAGTGATGGGGGCCACCCATCTGGGAAATAGTTTGGCAGAAAAGACCCTGTTAGACAGGAGATGAACCTGTCCCAGCAACGTGTTCTTGCTGTGAAGAAGGGAAGCAGTATCCTGGGCTACATGACTGCAGATGGAGGACAGTTATCCTTCCTCTTTGCTCAGCCCTGGTGAGGCCCTGGTGAGGCCATACCTGGAGTGCTGTGTCCAGTTCTGAGCTCCTCAGTACAAGAGAGACGTGGATATACTGGAGACAGTCCAAAAAAGGACACAAATATGATTCAGGGACTGGAGTATCTCTCTTTTGAGGAATGTCTGAGAGAGCTGAGACAGTTCAGCCTGGATAAAAGAAAGCTCAGGGACGATCTCTTCAATGTATACAAACTCCTGAAGGGAGGGTGCAAGAAGGACAGAACCAGGCTCCTTCCAGGGGTGCCAACTGACAGGATGAGATGTCCAGGCTCCCTCTGGACATCAGAAAACACTTTTTTACTGTGATGGTGACTTAAGACTGACGCAGGTTGCACTGAGAGGTTGTGAAATCACCCTCCTTGGAGATATTCTAAAGCAAAAGGCATCTGGGCACGCTCCTGGGCCATTAGCCTTAGGTGGGCCTGCTTGTGCACAAGGATTGGACCAGATCACCTCCAGAATTGCCTTCCAACTTCAACTATTCTATGATTTTGTGATTCTTTTAGGAAATATTCTATTTCTTATAAAAATGTTCCATTTCAAATGTAAGCCCACTACATCCACTTGAACATATTAAAATGACAACTTCTGATCTTTTCTGGTTTGTTTTTGCTGGTCTGTCAGAGTTGTAGACTGTAGGTTTAAGAATTATATCATTATCAAAGACTAAAGTTTGATCTAGATTTAAAGAGAAAAATGTAGCTACACAGATAAAAATAAGTTTCCAAAAACTATGATAATTAAAATTCAAGCTTTATTTTCTGCATTCATTATTTCTTTTTAAACATTGTCTATTGCTTCAGTTAGCACGGCTCTTTGATGCAGAATGTTTTGCTATAGGCTAAGTGAAGTAATTTGCATCATATTTTCAAGCTCAAAATATTTCCTTTTTATTATAATATGAAATGGTTTTATAATTTTAAAATTATATACAAAAAAATTTATTTTGTTGAACTTCTATCTAATTAGGACAAGCAGAAATCAAAGATTCCAAAAAAGATTAATTGGATTTTTTTCAAGTGAAGCACTCAAACTCTTTCATTTAATATCACAAGACTTTCCTGTCAAATTATGTCAAAATTTGCTCCTCTTTCTCTGTCCTCCAGCATCTATTTGTGCTCCATCTAACAACATAAGTCAGTCTGATTATAAGGATGAGATGTGAAATGGAACCCAACTACAAAACTTTCCTTCATCCATGCTTTTTCTAATGTAAAACAAAATACATATCATGCATTTGCATTAATAGAAGACACTATTATTATAACATTTTTTTGTAATTTCATCAGAAAGATAGAAAATGGGCTGATCACACACAGGAATGACAGTAATATAATGCCTGCTTTTTATTTTCTTTTGATACTTTCCCTCTCAGAATTTGTCTGTGGTAAGAAATCTATTTTGTCTGGGTTTTCTTTAATGTATAAAATCAGGCTATATTTCTGGGTCAATGGCTATTTTCTTTTTCCTCAATATAACTTTATTTTCCTTCTTTCATCACCTTTTTTTGTCTGGCATGTTCTAATTTTTCAGAGCATGTGCTTCTTTACCTGTCATGAATTGAGAAAGGCACGAGAAATACTGAAATTATCCTCTGTTTTTGTAGAAGCAAGCAAGCTGAAGAAGCAGAATGTAACTATGGTATCAGTTTCCTTTTTTTATTAACATAAAAAATTAAAGATATGAATAAATATTTTCACTTGTACAATGAAAGATGGAAAATTAAACATTCCTTTTATTTCTTTCTGTAGTATTCCAGGCAGAGGAACAGTCTGCAATATTAGATCTACAACTGTTTCCTACATTTGCTTCCCACAAGGTTCCATTACACATTTTGTCTAATCAATTTAACACAGTATCCTACTTCTGAATACTCAGCACTTAGTTTTGCTTGTTTTTAAACATTCTTCTAAGTAGTGCCTGGTGTTATATACATTTTAGATCAACTAACTGTGACATCTCTGCTATGACTGCAGGGCCAAAGTCGTGGCTTGTATAAAGTCTGAGAAATTGTGCTTTGTGACTAAATGTAGGGAAGAGTTGAAAAGATGGAATTCTGTCTCCAAATTCAGTTTAAAGTGCGAGTCTGTAATACAGCAGTGCTTTTATCCATTCAACCCTATCACCCCTGTGAATCCCCTGTTGTCTGTCTGGCATGTGAATCGTGCACAAAGCCTAACCCCCATTATATTACAGATCCCAAATTAATTTCACATGACCTGAAGAGATGCTAGTCAGCTCTTTGCACCAAGCACTGAAGTTCAAGCCACACTACACAATCTAATTATTCAGGATGTACAGGGCAACTCATAAGAATAAGGATGTCTGTTGAGAGATGTATTTTACTGACCAGGACTATTAGATTACCTCTCTGGACTGAAATTCTTCCACATAAAAAAATGCCAAGAATATCTAGGGACCTACTTATAATATCATTAATCATTTGATTATTTTAGTAAGTTTCAGCATTACTAATTTTTGCATTCAAATTCTATTTTATTCCAGTACATATGATCCACTTGTTTAACATGCTAGTTCCTGTTAAGAATATGCTGGACAAGAAATAAGTACAGCAATACAAAGAAGTGCACATGCATGTATGGAGCAACATGTATAAAGGACAAGGAGGATATTATCCCCAGAAACTCAGTGCTAATTTGGACTTCAAAAATAAAACTGACCTGATTTTCACAGAAGATTTTACAAGAAGATGACTATTTTTAAAAGCTAGTAGAAACATTAAGATGTGCTGCTTGTGCTAAAAGCATAAATAAAGATGTTTTTCACACATCAATAAAGCAAAATAAAGCACAAACCTCACTTAATAACACTATCCAGCACCAGGGGTGGAATTGTATTAGAGCTTTCTTGTGTTCCCAGTGATCTCTACACATGCCTCAAAAATTCATGCACAAGAAATGAACTTCCTCCTACCCAGTTTTCCAGATACTGAGGTTTTTGAGAAGGAGACTATAAAACAGAAATTATTTTATGCTGACAGCAAAAGCAGAAGAGAGAATAAATTAAGTTTTCTGCTTACAAAAAGTACAAAGCCATCTTCTTGTGCAGGTGAATGGGATTTAAAAGTCATCCAGACATACTAATTTAAGGATTGATCTAAAGGACAAAATACATATACAGGACAAGGCAGGGAAGTAACTTATTAACATATGTTACGTTGGCTTTCCTTCCATAACTTTTATTGTTTCAGATAAATAGTGTCAACCTCTTTGAGAAGACCAGTAACTTAAAGAATATGAATTGACTAAACTTTAGATGAACTGCAGTAATTAGAGTAACATAAACCATTTTAAAATTGTTTCTAAAATCTCAGGAAGAATGTTTAAATACTAGTCTCATAACTACAATTAGCAAATTTGTGTACTCAGGCTTACACTGTTAATTCATATGAATAATCTTTACACAGTTCACTTGAAACACTGCCTGAATTTCCTATGAGTGAAGAGTAAGCTAATTTGGAATAATTAAATAATTTCTCAGCTACGTTGATTTTATGTTTTAATGTCCATGCATCTCTAATTTCCACTGACATCTTACAAGCTACAGTACACTTGACAGCAGTCCAACACAACAATCCTTTTAAAGATTTCCAAGATATATTCTTCAGACAGAAAATTTATATCTGTAATTAATACCTAGAAGAATTTACGTACCATGAAAATGGATACAACTTCAGCTGAAATCAAATGTTAAGCCATCTGCAGAAGAGATGTGTAATTTCATTGTTTCTATTGTTATTCAGCAAAATAAAATATGTACTCAATGACAAATGTTCAAGCTTTGAAAAGTTTTAAAAATAGCAAATTGGTTTTAGTTTCTTTTCATGGTCTTTGAGAAAGAAGAGGAGGTCAATGTTCACTGGAGAGACAAATGCCACAGCCACCTTCAAAAAGGACAGAAAATTAACCCTAGCAGCAACAGGATGGTCAGCCTTGCTTCAGTTTCTGGAAAAAATATGGACTGAGTCCTCTTGGAGTGCATTTCTAGGCATGTGAAGTTAAACAATTGACTGGAAGTCACCAGCATGGATTTACCAAAAACAAATTATGCTTAACTTATGTGGTTGTCTCCTATAACAATGACTGCATTTTTGAATACAGGCCAATTGTGGACGTTGCATAGATTCAAGGAAGATTTTGGCACTGTCATCCATGATATTTACACTGGACTGTTACCATCTGCATGGCTAGACAAATGAATGGATCAAATAAGAGGCTCAGAAGGAGATTAAGAGGTCATAGTTTACCTGGATACCTGTGACAGATGAATTACCAGAGGCATCTGCACTAGGGCCTGTCCTCTTTAACACCTCTACCAATGATGAGGAGGAGGTGACAGAGAACACTCTCATCAATTTTGCAGATTATGTCAAATTAGGGGTACAAGTCACTACAGTCAAGGACAGGGCCCAAATAGGCTGAAGAATTAGGCCACTAGGAGCATTATGAAACAGCAGAGAAAATCTCAAACTCTCTAAACATCTAGAAACATTTCCTATTACAGGGAAAAAAACAGCTCCTGCAACATAGTATTGTGGAGATGTAGAGGCCATGAAAGAGCTCTTTGGGAAAGAACCTGGAGTGGAGGTGGACACCAAGATGGACATCAGTCCATGGTGTTTGCTGGCAGAAAGGGAAGCCAGCAACCTCCTGGACTATATGAACCATGGCATAGCCTTGTAGGTCAAGGGAATCATTATGTGGTGCTTCTCAAATAACTTTTAGATAGTCCATCTAACTTTTCTTTTTGTCAAGGGGGAAGACAAACTGTAAGGAGCTCAACAGATGTCCACTGATGTGGTGGACGATGGAGTTCTGACCATTTGGGAAGAGAATGGAGCTGGGTCAGCCTGGAGAAAGGACATCTTCAATGCTCTTAACAGACCCCAAAGCTGACACAAGGCAATCCTTTGATGGAGGTAGGCTGGAGATAGGAGGGAGGGCAAGAAACAACAGGTGTACCTTGTGACAAGAGAATTTCAGACAAGACAGAAGAAAAAACTTTTATTTGTGAGAACATTAGGTTGCTCTGAAAACTGTGCTATCTCTGTTCTTAGAGGATTTAGAGTCCCAACTGGACTACGCTGTGAGCAGCCTGGTCTCCCCCAGGTGTGGACTTCCTTCAGGCTATGGAGTGGCCTAGAGGGTTCTTGAACTCCCTGCCAGCTTCACTTATTCTTTCGTGCCATAGAAAACAAAGATATGTGTTGGAAATAATAGGCTTTGATCCTATACTGTGAAATAAAGAAAAATGACCCAGGGAAGCACAGAGTCACTGAAGCTTAAAGACAGAATAAATAAGACTGTAAACAGGGTAAATGACATGCGTAAATTGTTATTTTCATTGCATTAGGGAAAGAGAGAAATGAATACAGATAATTACATTTAGAATTTTGCAATATATATGAAGTACTCAGCACTCACATAAAGAAATACTGCATATTTTCTAGTGTAAAATGTGCTCTGTGATTGCAGAAAATTATCCTCTTTTCAATTTCAGTTCAAAGTTATGTGTTGTACTCCCATATGGAGATGTGCCCAGTGTTGAAGGCGTTGTAAGAGTATATAATTTCTAAAAAATACTCTACATTTTTCTGGCACAGGTGCTGAACCTTAATTGGTTTTCTTCTGTCCCTTTTTGTTATCTAATTTTTTAACTGATATTTGAGTTCCATGACTATCTGAAGACCAGTGGACCACAGCAGATGTGGCCCTAAAAAAAACCCTTATTGCATAAGAACCTATGTCATTTTAACATGGAGGAGAAAATAGCTTGGCAGGAGACTGAGATTGATTGATCCTGGAAAGATTTTGGGTTTTCTTGTGAACAGTTGGATTGGTAAAACAGACAGATGGATTGTTACTGCAAAGAGTTGGTGTGTTGCTAGGGAGACATGGAATGGTACACCGGGCAGGTGACAAAATTGTGAACTGGTGTTCAGAATAGATGTGGCATTATTTGCATACATACATATATATGCATGGACAATAGACATATATATATATATGCGTGTGTGTGTGTGTGTGTCCACTGCTAATGTAAAACTCAGCACTGTAATCACACCCACATTTTCACTACATCCAGAATGTAAATACTACATAACTAAAGGCATCTTTTGACCAAAATGAAGCAGACATGGAGTTCAGAAGATAAAATTTTATAAACAGACCAGCAGTTGCACCAATTCCAGTATGTACTGAAAGCACATTCAATTCCTATTATGATAATTAGTGTCTTATTTGTCATTTAAAGCAGTATAACTCTCATGCTTCACATGAACTGATTTCATATGACAGAACCCCACAACCAAGGCACAGAACTAATTACTGCATTCTGTGTAGCTAGTGAGAAATAAAATCAAATCTTAAATTACCTTTCACGACCCTTCCCTTCTACTCTGGCTTAACTCTGCTCTCAATTTTCTCTGCCTTCTCACCTCCAAATGCCACAGGGAGACAGGGAATGCAGGCTGTGGTCAGTTCGCCACACATTGTCTCTGCAACTCCATTCTCAGTGGGAGAACTCCTCACATTTTTCTCCTGCTCCAGCATGGGGTCACTCCTACTGGAGACAGACCTCCATAACTAGGGTTATTCATGCGCTGCTCCAGTGTCAGTCCCTTCCATGGGGTTGCAGTCTCCTTCAGAAACAGACTGTTCCAATTCCAGTGGGCCCCCATGGGATCACAAATCCTGCCAGAAAAGCTGTTACTGCTCTAGCTTGAGGTCCTCTATCATGAGTCCATGGGTTGTGATAGCAGCCTGCTCCAGCACAGGCTCCACATGGGGTCATGAACTCCTTCGGGCATCCACTAGCTCTGGCCTGGGGTTCTACAGGAGCTTCAGGTGCTCCACCATAGATCTCCGTGGGCTGCAGGTGCTCACCTGCCTCACCAAGTGCTGTCTGCACCATGGACTGGAGAAGAATCTCTGTTCTGGTGTCTGGAGTGCCTCCAGCCCCTTCTCTCTTACTGACCTTGGTGTCTGCAGGGTTCTTTATCTCACATGTCCTCCCTTCTCTTTACAGATGTTGGTGCGCAGTAGTTTTTTAATCAAATTCTCAAATCTGTTATCTCAGAAGTGCTACCACCAGCACTGATCAGCTAAGCCTTGGCCAGTGGTGGCTCTATCTTGGAGCCAGATGTTGGACATGGGGGAAGCTTCTGGCAGCATCTCATGATAGCCCACTGCTCTGATACCCACTGCTTCCAAAACTATGCTGCTTAAACCCAGTGCACCGGTTTCCAATAATTTGTACATTTGAAAATAAAAATCTATTAATAGCCACAGTAACTAAACAAAGAATGATGCAATAAGTCTAGTCCATGTGTAGCTATACATCCCTCAACTCTACAGCTGGGTTATACCATTATAACTAGTGTTCAATAACTATCCCCTCACAAAATACAGGTGTTGTTGTTTTTGTATTAAAGAACAATGTATATTTAAATAATTGAAAAATGAAAGATTTAAATTACCAATATAACCACACCCTACCAGATGACATTAAAAAAAAAATAAATAAATCATATTTTGCACTTCTAACAGTTTACAGAATATGCTGAATTTTCAGGGACTTTTCCTGCCTTTTATTTAAAAGATTTTGAGAGGGCTTAGTATTCTTAATCTTAGACTGTCTGCTAAATATCACATTAAGTCACAAGAAGAGGTCAATCTAGAATATTTGTTGGGTTAATATACTGTGTTACTTTCATTTCCCCTTACTGACTTTACAGAAAACCTATAAATTCACACGCTTCATTAAATATAATTGATTCTGACTTTTTGGACTATCCTGTGCACTCAGCCTTAAAAATAGCATCAAATGCATTAGTTGTATTAAAAAAAAGTTTTTGCATTTTCACTGTTTGATTTCTCTTATAAATCAGGTTTTCCCCTATGCAGTGATGAAATAATGAGAAAAAAAATGGCACCTGTTCCTGCTAAAAAGAGACATGATATCATATATATATATGTATATTTTCAAATGTATGTGTGTGTGTATGTGTGTATATGTGTGTAAATATATATATGTACCATGTAGTCATGGCAGTAGGAAATTGGAAAGTTACCTATGTTTTCTGATTGCTTTAATGTACTTTTTACTTTCCTTTTGGAAATTTTCATTAAATACAAGAATGAAATTTTAAGCCATTTAAATAGTCATTCTCTTTAATAATATTAGAAAAGTGTTGAGTAATTGGTCTCTGTATATGCAAGATAAAATATACTGTTGTATTTTACTACGATCCATACCAAAGTGGCATGGTAAATTCTTTAGGGGTTTTTTGAGTATTTATTAATATTAGAACTATATTAGGGTTCATATGCACATACATGGCATAAAAAGTAAAAGTTCAAGGAAAAAGTTCATAAGCCAAAACACCCTCCATATATACCCTAAAAGGAAAATAGGTTTCAGCAGCATGATCAATATTTTTCTCAATAATTATTTTTATCAATGCATGAAAGAATCAAAATATTTAATCTTTTTGAATTTTAAAAAATAAAAAAATAACAATGCTCAAGTTATGTCATTTCTTGCAGCTGTTGAGGAAGGTATCTGCAGATTTTGAATTTGACCAAAGGGGGAAAAAAGTTTCCTTCTAAGAACAGACCCAAAAAATTGTTCCTTCTTATTTGGCTACCCTTTAAAGAGAGTGAACTAAGTCAATGTGCATAAGAAAATAGAAACAGATGGAAGAATACTCTCAAAAACCATTTAATCACTTTCTAGTGGGTTCCCATCTGCCCTAAGTTCTTTTACCTTGTTATAACAAAAAGGAAACAGACCAGAAAATCAAAACCAAAAAGCTGTTACAAAGCTGGGTTTGAAATGTGCCATCAAACGAGTCAGTCATTCCTATTCATCTAACCAAAACCAAATTTGCTATCACGAGTGCTTCCCAATCTATGCTACACAGGCTGCAGCTCTTGAAAACTGAGAAGTTCTTGAATATTTTCAACACTTTTAGGGCCACAAATTTCCCAGATTTCCATTCCATTGTTGTTTTGTTGTGGTTTTTGTTGTTGTTGTTGCTGTTGTTATTATTGTTATTGTTGTTTTGTGGTTTTGTTTTGGTTTGTGGTTTTTTTTTCCCAGGAGACATTTCTATAATAGTGCCTACCAGGTTCAGTTTTCCTAGTGACTCAGAAAGGCCTAAGCCTTAGCAATAAACAAGCAGGAAAAAAAAAAAAAAAAGTGTTGGGATGAATACACTAGCATTTTACAACAAGCACGTTTGATTTTGCTGCTTGTGTTCTGTGTGATGATGAGAAGCTGGCACTTGACTAAGTTTCAGTATGAGCTACTCACACATCCCAATCTTTTGTTACTGAAATAAGAGCTGCTGCTGAAAGTAGGGCATACAGGAATAAATAAGAGTCTGGAAATATGTTCTTTTTGAACAATAGACATAAAGTGATGCTTTTGTCTTGCCAGGACTGGTTCTGACATTGCTGAAATATTGTTTAACTCACTGACCCTTTCTCATTTGCATGCCAGAATATATGGTGATCCTTTGCAGAAATATCATAAACAGCCGTTCCTGTAGTCTGTTGATGACTAACAGACTGGATCATCTGGGATGTAAGGAGAAGTTGAGAGAGATGTCAAGACTCAGGAAGACATTATTCATATATATGAATACACCATTGTGGGAGTAAGGAAGAGTCAGGCTCTCCTCCTTAGTGCTCAGTAACAGGACAAGAGGCAATGGGCACAAACTGAAGCAGAGGAAATTCTGAGTTTAAGATGATACTTTTCTAATATGGGCCGCCACTGGACAGGCTGCCTAGAGATGTACTGGAGCCTCCATCCTTGCTGGTAGTCAAAACTTGACTGGACACAACCCTGAGCAACCTGCCCTTTCTGACCCTGCTCTGAGCATAGATTTAGATGAGAATATCTCTAGACGTGCCTCCAGCCTCAGCCATCCCATGATCCGGAGTGTGATCCAACATATAAGAGAGAGAAGGGAAACTGATCATAGCCATAAGCCAAGAAGACATTCTAAGCCTCCTCTGCAGGATGGCCTTGGTCAGCCCTTTTAGCAGCATTTGTTAACTTTGTCAAATGTCACTCTTAAATCAGCTGAATTACATAAACTTATTTACCACCAAGTAGGTTAAAAAATAAGTCTGGATTTTCTGCAAGGTCTTTCAGAATTTCAGAAGCACCTTATATTTTAACTTACCATTGGTCATTGATTTTTAAAAGAAAATTTCTATTTAAGTCTATCAAGAAATTAAAGGAAAGTTTATTTCTAAGGACCTAATGTGCTGGGCAGAACGATGTTCTGCATGCCATCTTCATTGCAATTGTTGCTTGGGACTAATGCAATATTAATTTCACTGAGTATAAGAGATTAATAGCATAGTATATATAAGTGTTTTTATTAGATATAAAGACTGAAACTTGCAACACAGGCAGTGCATATTCTAAGATCTATGTAATTTAATGCCAAAAATTTGGAGAGAATACTAAAGAAATGTGACATGGGAAGAGAAAAGCAACCCATCTGCAAGAGCAGAAGGGAAGAAATACAGTGTCTCAAAAGAACTGCATCAGAATGAGGCCATATGTAAAATCTGAGACTCAACCATTCCCCTATTTCTGGAGATTAGCACTTTGCTAATCTGGCAAAAAGTTTATGCTAACAAAAGTACCACTACATACCCTTGCCCAATGGGACATTACACCAAGAACCAGCCAGATTTAGGATCATTCAGGACAGCACACGTTTTTGACATCAACACTGTAATTAGCAGATAACAGGAGGTTCTTCTGCTAGGATATACCATTAAGAATGCAGCTATTGTTACCCCTTCAAGTGTATTACTCTCCCATTTTAAAATTTCTGCCTGATGTACTGTATATAAGGACCATTTTTGATGGCAGGAAACTTAAACTGCTGTTTTACATATAGTATTTGCTTTGTGTAAAAACACGAATAAGGTTATTTATAACCTTAACTGTGTTTCTAATGATAGAACTGTGTGCATTTGGCTGCAAATGGCATTATGTTTTAATTTCTCCTGACAGTATTTTAAAGGCTACATATGACATTAATCATTGGAGTTTGTATTTGAGATATTTCATTTTCATCATGGCTTTTTACAGGAATAGATGGCAATGTCACCAGTGTTAGTTGCTTCCTGGAAATTGTAATATTTAGCATCTCTGTTTTGATGACCTTGTTTTTTACTGTAGTCAAATTAGTCATGATATTTAACAATTATCCCTATTATAAGCTATATTCAGATCAGGCACATATAATGAAACAGGTTGTCACCTGTAAGGAGACATGTTGCTATTAAATTCAAAATTTATATACAGAAGCTGTATGGTACAGGAAAATGCACATCCTTCAAAAGAGTGATTTATACTGATTAGAAGTACCAAACAGCTGCTTAGCTAAAAGCTTGACTCAAAGCCCTTTGAAACAAATGGAAAGATTTTCATTGATTTTATTTCTTTCTGGATCAGGTCCAAAAATGCAGATTTTTTTAGAGAGAGAAATAATTTATTAAACTGGATATTATTTTATCAGGAAAAGAAGATGCCCAATGGAAAAAATACCTTCTCAATATGGAAAAAGTAAACACCACCCAAACAAAGGCCTTGGGTTTTTTTAAAACAATTCCACGTAGAAAATAAAGTAAACTAATGTAATTATTTAATTCTGTAGTTTAAATGACTCATATGAAATATGTCAGAAAACAACAGTTTTACTTACAGTGTTCATCTTCCATGAGTTTTTTCAGTATTTCACGAGAAAAAAAAGGGATGACTGGAACAACATAATTTCATAAAATATAAATCTCTTTTTATATTGTTTTTTCATAAATGGATTAATTTATCCATAAAAAATATCTGCTCCATACTGGGACCTGAAATGAAAAACTTTTAATTATAAAAGGCAGATTAAAAAAAAAAAAAAATTATGGCGGAAATTATAGCATTTTCAGTTTGTCCCTTTCCTCACACACTCATTCACTTACACATAATTTGTCAAACACAAACTATATCCTCAAAAGAAGATATGAGAATTCTAGTCATGCTTATATTAAATTACTGGTAGCAAAACTGAACCATTAAAAAGTGTTCAGGATGGCTTTTAAGAAAAAAATCTGAAAAGAAAAAAGAAAAATCTGTATACTTTTATTCCTTACTATTATTCAGAAGATATCAGAGGTCTCCAACCTTATTTCCATTTGATCTTTGACTTGGTTGTTGTGTAAATTTATCCAAGATCATTGTCCTATTGTGGTTCTGTCCAGAATATAATCTTTTACATGAAGGTTTTTGAAGTTTGAATGAACTGAATGTTATCTTAGATAGCAAAAACCTTCAATCTGTCATATTCGTGTCCTGCTAAGAACAAAGAAAGTGTGATTGTTAAACTTCAGTTTTACCAAAAAAAATGGACAATTTTTTGTAATAGTGTCATTTAAAATTAACATGGTGCTCTCTGAACAGCAGCTATGTGCATATTTGATCACTAAAATCATATTTATGTTTTTATGACAATAGTTGCCACAGAAGAGAAAGGCACAGAAAAGTGGGAAACTCTTGCTTGCCTTTGCCTCAATTATTCTCCTTGCAACAAAGAAGAGGATGAAGAGTGAGCTCAATGATGTTGTGCCTCAGCACAGCTGTTTACAAAAATTCACCATCCTCCGGTCACCAGCAAAACTCTTATGCTTTATATTTGATATTCTTCAGTTTGCATGCTAAATTTTTCAATCAGTCTGAACATTTGCACTTCTCTTGAGAATTATATAGATTAAAATAATATTAAAAATTATGTTTGTGACAGCATTTTTTTTTCAAATTCACAGAAAAATTACATGTGAAAAAGTTAGGATTTCTGTTTGAAACCAGAGACTCACTTTACTCCACTACATTGCAGTGACCATGGTAGTAATTTTTGACGGTTCCAGGATTCCTCAGAAACCTATAATTTCAGACATAGTCTTTTATTTGTTGAAAGGTCTTGAAATATGTTTGCTTTGTCAGAAATAAATTTGTTTAAAATAAATCAACTTGCACATGGGAATAAAGTTATCTCCCAAGTACTATTCATAGTAATTAAAGATTGCTTCAGTGGGCAAGAGCACATAATGACACAGCATTTTGAAAAACATTTGTCTCGTTTCTGAATGTTATGTAAGCTTGTCTTTATCAGTATCTTTTAAAGAAGTATAAGAAAATCTGCAAGTTACTGACATAAAGCAGCATAAAAATGAAAATGCCTAAGAAAGGCACAGTAGTAAGTTCTTTATAATCCATTTTATGGAGTGAATTTATGCAGTGAGTGTGCTTTCTTTTTCTGGAGATGTATTGTAGAACACTACCCTATTCTCCATTGTACAAAGACTGCAATGTGTAGACAAAATGTTGCTTTAAAAAGTGACTGCAATTAAGCCGTTGTGTCTGTGACAGAAAACATGGCTGATTGCTGTATTGGAATGCATTATTAAAAATGTTTGAAACTGATCCATTGAATCTGTCATACAAAACATGGCCAACAACATGCATCTAGAATGTATTATTAAACCATGCTCCCTTACAAGTTGTGCTATTATCCCAACTTTACAAACAAAAGCAAGTTTGAAGTGGCAGGTTAGGAAGTGAGTTTGCAGTATGTTAATTATTAATGATGTTATTACCCATATGGAGTGTCTTCCTCTCAGTGTTATGAGTGGAATAGGGATAAGCTGTGCCGCTTTTGTCTTAGGATAAGAGCAGGCTGGGGCAAGTTCTAAAACAGTTTTAGGTTATCCCCTATATGTTGGTATAACATGCCATTAAATATATATATATATGTAAAAATGCAATCATAAAAAACAAGGAATCAAAGCCAGCCCCATCAAACCAGGTTTTTTGCCTTAACACTGTTTGCAAGGACAACGGTGTCTGCAGTATCACTCTGTAACTTTCTATCTCTAATGATGCATCCACTGCATTGCATTTAACTTCAGGAGCTGCAAAGTTTTTCCACAGTCTTGGTCTACACGCAAAGCATTTAAAGATCGGTCTATTTTACTATAGACAGTCTAACAAAGCTTGGGCTTGTTAAAAAGCAGCATTATCCACAAAGTTCAGATGAGATCTTTCCAAACATCTGTCAGCAACTGGAGTGAAGGCTTTTGTCTCTCTCATTAGCTTGCTTTTTTACATGCCATCAAAATAAATAGAGACAAATGTTTGAGCAAACCAACTACTCTTGATTTATTTGATTTGTTGAAAACATTAAATTTTAGTTTGAAGGGTGATGCAAATTTTAAAAGTCATTATTCATAATGTTTTTAACTCTTTAGCAGCCCCCAAAAATCTCCATTATTCCCAGTGGACAACAAACAAACAAACAAAACTTTAAAAAAATTACAGTATTTCTCTTGCTGTCAAAATTTCAGTAATTTCAAATATGAGAAAACTGAAAACCAACTCAGGGCTATTATAAATCTTATTATAAAGATGTATTTTGTTTTTTTTTTCCTCTGAAAAAAGTAAACAACTTCAAAATGCAAGATCTGATTCCATTAGATTCTGTCAAAAGTATGCAGAAGTAAATGTTAGCTAGAAGCAAGCCCCTGTACTCTTGTAATAAAAGGAGTTTTTATCCTTAAATACTTGTATAAAGTATTTAATGAAGTTAGGAGATTGGAGACATGCACTATACATTGAATGAGAAGAAATCTTTTATTTTAAACAAGGATTATGAAATAAGGTGCTGCTTAATTCTCCTTCAGTTGGAATGTGCTACCAATTTCATGTACAACACAGAAGAGTATTTCTCAATTCTTTCATTTATATTCTCTCCTCTATTCTGAAGAGCACTGTGTTTAGAACACAATATACAATATTTTCTTATTTAATACATATTTTGTTGGACAGATTCCTAGAAGCAGACTGGGGAGACAAGCCTATCAGTTACAAAATGCCACATATAATTTAACAAGCGGATAGTTGTTTGGGATACTGGCTACTGGCCATTGAATATTGTGCATATTTGCATTTGGCACAGGGGCATGAGGTAACAAACTGCAGTATTCAAGACTGTGAGAACAGAGTTTAGTATTTCATGGTTTCTAAATGGTCTAGAATTTGTTTATTTTTGGTGTCGTGACTTTTAGTTTGTCTAGTTCATCTGCTTTTAAAGTTAAAGAATCAGTAAAAAAGCTTTATATAACTGTAGCTAGAGTCAACTGCATAAGAATTGTGCAATTTTCCCCCTAGAATGTTCATGAATATATATTTATGGTATCTTTCCTCCCTTGATTTTAAGGTAGGATTCCCAAAGCTGGAAGGAATTACTGTCCTGGCAAATTGCACAGGGAAGTGAATATTTTTTTCTGAATTGTCAGTGACCTCTGTCATACATGAACAGTCCATAATAGTTTTCCAAAATAAATTGTATTTATAAAAACTACTCTATTTCTTGGGTGTCATTTTTACATGAGAAAGATCTATCTCAGCCTCTGAATTGAGTTTTCTCACCACTTAGCATTATTTTGCTTACAGAAGTTTTAACAGGAACTAGAGCAGGTGGGTTAATGGAACTTTTTACTTGGAGAAGCTATTACAAGATTATAATAATATTTTTTAGTGAAGATATTCATAAACTAAAATAAAAACAGATAATATATGATATGAAAAGTATATAAAAGCACAATCCAAGGGTAAGGTGTATAAATCACTTTCCTTTTTGCCTCTCCCGAGAATTGTAGTCATCCTAATCCATCTGAATAATATTTATATCCTATCACAAAACTATATCTATTTTAAGCATACAAGCACAAGAATCAATGAAGAAATGTTCATTTCTTGAAAGAAAAATGCAATATATGAAATCTTTGGCATTTTTCACAGTATTTTTCAGCTTTGTTGATGGTAAAAGCAAATATTTCATGTTCAGAAATAGATTTATGAAAAGAAATTGAAGAGCAGGTTTTGGACAATTTTACCTGATTAAACCATTTAAAATTATTTACAGAATATTTACACACAAGCACTTTTTTCATTACTTCCTGAATTTCCGAAAGTAATTTTCAGACTCTCTATACTTCTGCCAACTGTGCAATAAGCAGATACCATGAGCAGCTGCAGAAAAATCAGCTCCTGCAGTTGTAGCTTGGAACATTGAGCATATCATTTAACCTGCTTCTCTGGCAAACTTCTTTGCAAAGAACTTTACACAGACTTGCTAAATGCATTGCAGAAAGAATTATGATTTTTTATGTGCATATATATATGCATGTAATGCCACTAGGGTTTTTATCTTGTTATACTGCATGTGCCAAATTACACTGCAGTAATTCCAGTTACGCTGGTGAGTTCAATAGAGGCAATCCAGATTTACAATGGGATGACTGATTGGAATCTGTGTAATGACTCCTTTCCTGAAAAGCTCTAAGTTTGAGGCAAGATTCAATACTAACGTCTATTGAGATTGAAACTGAGAAAATATGATAAACACTACCTTTATCTCATCCTGTATATAGACCAACTACCCAAGTTTCCTCCAGAAGATTACTTCTTACAAACACTATTCTTGAACTATATCAAATCCCTATTTATAATAGAGAATTATAATCACCGATGGAGAAAAAGGAAGACTACAATTTTCTATTACTAACGCTGCCTTATATCCTTAAGCACAAAAAAATTCAGCATTTCTCGTAGGGAATGGATTTTGGTAGCCCTCCCCTATGTGTAGCATTATGTACAAACACAACATAAACAGAATAGAACAATTTTTTTTCATGAACTTGAAAGACATTTGAAGAAATTAAAACCATGATTAGTGATATATAGAAAAAGTAATTACTAATTCATATTGATTTGTATTTCTTACTATTCATGATAAGTCCTTTAAATCTTTCTGTTAGTAAATTAAGAGTGCTATTGATCTCACCAAAGACAACATGAATGCAATTAAAATTACATAGCTCTGTTTTGGGATGAAAAATTATATTTTAAGTGGATATGCATTCATACCAAGCTAGTTTTTATGATAAGAGAAGCATAAATAACACATAAGATTTACAGATATGCATAAATTAAAAATATATATTTTTAATAGAGCAAGGGCTATTGAAATTAAATAAAATATTTTTAACCATGAAAAGAAAAACTGTGTCATCTGCATTAATTCTCAGTGTGCATTAATAAGGCAATATTATCTCTGCTTTGAGTTAGCGGAGAGTTGTAGCAAATATTTTTACTGAGGAAAAGTGGAAGATTTATCTCACTGCCTTGAACACTTAGACTTCCTTATGGTGTTCACTTATTCTTCCTAATGGGGATTTAGACAATGTCTTTTACCAAACTGTTGGCTCAATACTGAGCAAAGTAATTCTATTTTTCATGCTCCAAACCAAAGCAGTCCAGTAATGATAACAATGCATAAAGGGATATTGCTATATGGCCTTTGCATGCAAATCAGAGACTGCACTGTATGAGCAATCCAAATAGCAAAACAAATTATGGTTATGGATCTCTGAAGACACTTCCCAGAATGTGAATGATATCTGTGAACAGGCACACACAACAGCATTTTCAAAAAATAAGTTCTTTACTCTTTAAACCTGATGCACACAAGGAAAATATAGAAGCTGATTTCCTGCAGTACTGTATCTCAGAAAAAGACTTGAAATTGAGTCACACAAACCAACTGTTTACACAAAGGTTTACAAATGAGACAACTGTGCCTCCTCTAAATGAGTGCATTTATTCCATCAAGCTACTGAAATTTGGTATGACTGTTAAAGACCAGGGCGATACAGATAGCATCTCCCAAGTGGAATACTTCATCTTGACAAACATACACACACACATGTGCACAGTACCAACACCAGCAGGGGAAAATGGAGAGAGTTTTATGCCTCACAGAGATTTTTGCGGTTAAGTATGTGATGACACAAAGAGGTATTTGAGCCACGTAAGCAAAGATGAAGAACCAGAATACATCTTGGATATGAACATGCTAAACTAAACCTGGAGTAGAAGATTAAAATCATCCTGGAGGGGTTCAAAGGATATTTCTAGCTCTTTCAAATAGAACAAAATCATCAGTCCATCAAGAAAGAAGGGGGAGGACCCCAAACAGACAGGCATTAAGCAAGAGTACAATAGATCTTCTGAAAGATTAAGCAGAAGAGATTTCCAGTTTTAAAATTAAAGAGTTGGACAATGATAGGACTTCTACTGCGAGAGGGAAAGAAAGAAGATACTCTCTTCCCATCTCCTGCTTCACTTATGTACTCATTTGCTACAGAACCATTAATGTGAACAGATTGTGTGTTTCCTCTCTGCTTCTTTATCGGTGTCAGTTTCAGCTGTGTTGTTGTTTTTTGAATATTGTGAATAAATTCTTTCCTCCAAATTTCACTAATAAAATTTCAAATTTCATAGGTTTCCTCCAAACCTGAGTCATTCCTCACCAGAAAAGCACCTTGACAAATGTCCTTCCGCCCTAGCATTTTCTGTAAATTAGCCAGTAAATAAGTAGAAACAGTGAGCAATCTTTAAACTACTCACTGTGACTAACCTTCTGCCTGAGCCATGGTCAATGCTGAATTCAGATCAGTTGCTCAGATCTTCACCAAATAAGCCATTCAAAAATGGCTTCCACAGCGACTCCGGGCAATGCGTTCCAATGGTGATTGAAATGCAGTGCAAAAAAGTAAAAACTCTTTAAGTTACTTCACTTAAAATGAATGGCAGTTGGTATAGTTTATGGACAAATGTTGCATTCCAACTGGTGTATAATCCCTAGGGTGGCCCCCTGTACCTTATTCTTTAGCATTTCTTTCAATTTTCACACTGTATTAATTATTTATGTTAGAGATTCAGAGAATTCTCCAATGTTCTTTTAAGATTTTTTGGCATACATTATATGGAAAAGTTAGTTTTTAAATTTTAGCCATGATGTCTTCACTTCTTTGGTACAGTACAATATTGAATCTATACTTGTCTCTGTTTGATTCAGATTCTGCACAGAAGCATTTATCAAAGAGCCCTGCAATGTGTTCAGTATCTAGCAATATGTGATCCATGGTGTTACTTGTTCTTAAAAGATATTTAAAATTCTAATCTTTGTTTATTGTTTCATAAAATTATTATGTGCATTTTAAACACCTAATTTACAGATCCATGAATTTTTATATCCCATTTTCATTAAATAATTTTTCATTTTATTTATTTTGGTCAAGCATAACAGCACAAGTTTTCTCTTAAACATATATATATATATATATATAATGTGTATATATATATATATATATTATATACACACACACACACACCAGAGAATTTCTGTAATTATAAATATCTACATATATTTATGTATATACAAACATTAAAATGTTATGTAATGCCTCAGCATCAAATTCCTACAGACCTCCATTTCTGTTGATCATGACCTTGCAAATCACTAGAACTCAAAAAATTTTTTTCATGAAGAGTAAGACTTTCACAGTAACAGATGAACTGAGTGTTGTTCAACAACTTCATCACACAGCACAGTGAGAAAATAAAGAATAAAGAAATATAGCTACAACATGGCAGAGCCATTTGGTACAGTGAAAGAAACCGTGCACAAACAAGAAAAGAAAGAACAAGATTAAGAGAGGAAAAGTAGATAGCAAAACTAAAAAAGTATGGATCATTTTAAAGACAGAAAAATTGCATTCTGGATCAGAAATTTTATTGTTTTTCAAGTAGAATTTCAAGGCCTGCAGAGGGAAGCCTCCATCATAAGGAAATTTCTAGACATAGAGGAATTCAGTCCAATTTTTTTGCAGCTTATTTTTTAAATCCTACTAATAATATTAATTTAAATAGTGAGATAGAATAATCTTATTTCAGTCTAAGCAAATCAATAGTTAAATTGATTTGCTACTTAGCACTCGAGCTCTTCCTGCTAAACTTTGGTCCCTAGGGAGACCCAAGTTAATCTGTTTCATATGTTCAATCTTACAGATTATTTAGCAGAACTAAAGTTCAACTGATGTAAGCTAACTCATAGTTTTGTGATAAAACATAAGAAAATTCATATTTTATAGAAGCCTATTAAAAATAGAATAAATGATTGGTCTGCATACATGCAAACCTATACACATTACCAACTTCCTTAAGTATTTACATCAAGCATATGGGTCAAGATCCTAATCAGTTTGGACTAAGCAATGTCATTGAGATTCACCCAGTTAGCCAGAGCTTGGTGCTAATAACACTGAAATTGTGGATTCACTCCACTCCAGGCCATTCACTTAAGAGCTGGACTCAATGATTCTTATGAGTCCCTTCAAACTCAGTCTGTTCTGTGATTGTGTAATTGCAAAACATATATCAATGATTAACTTTTTGAAGGCTACCAAAAATAATTTCACTACTAAAATGCCCTTGCTGAATGCAAGACTTGCTGTAAGAAATTATTAATTTCATACCTAGCAAACTATTCTACAATACCATTCTACAGACAAGGTCTTCAGTAACTCCTGTAGAACAGCATATACAGAATGATACAAAATGAATAGATTCTTAAGGACCAGGTTTCCTTCAGACATTAGTATTTCTCAGGCATTAATATTTCTCTTAAAACTTACTGTTTAAAAGGTTACATGTTTAGGTTTTTTATGACATTGTAATCCTTAATTATCTCTGAAGCAATGGTATCTTTAGTGCAAGTATGCTCTTCCCTTTTTCTTGTTATAGCCCAAGAGTATGGCAGCTGTAACTATCCACTATCTAGTATCTATAAGAAAAATTCTGTGATGATTCGGTTATATTAAACATGATATATTCCTTTGAACCCAATTATAAAGTTTTCACTTTATCATTAGTTGTATGGCTTTATCGAGACCCAGATGACCGCCGATGGCAAAAGGAAAGAGCCTGCTCCCTCACCGGGGGGATATCACGGCTTTATTCTGGAATCCTGCTCCTGCCGGCTGGAGTTCTTTTTCTGTGGCTAGGAGGTGCCAGAGAGAGCTAGGCTCCGCCCATCCCAGGGCATTTTCCCTGGGGGGATGGGCCAGAGGCAGGAACAAGCCACTGCCCAATCCGGGATAAGGTGGGAGTGGAACAGAGTTGGGTTACATTCCAGTGCAGGGGATGGGTGCGGCCAAGCAGGGACAAGCCACGTGATACAGTTAAAGGGGAACAGGGAAAAAAAATTACAAATCTGATGAAACATAATATAAATCCAATTAATGCATTACAACAATCATTGGTATAAGGAATCCCTAAATATCTGCATATATAGTTTTACCTGGGTCTTTTCAAGTTTGGTAACAAAAGGTTTTGTATATGGAAGTTATGGAACCATGATTACCTTGGCCCCAGTCTTCAATTTTCTGACTAATTTAGGCCTTCCAATTTCTTTACTAATTTATGGAAGGGAATTTTCTCTTAGAAATAGGACAAATTCATTAGAATGATCAAATATTTTGTAATTAATATCCCATGTTTCCTAATTTTAGGGTCTTATCCCTCTGCCATTTAATCACAGAATCAGAGAATGTCTAGGTTGGAAGAGAACATTGAGTCCAACCCATGCCCTAACACCTCAACTAGATCATGGCATTGAGTGCCACATCCAATAATTTTTTAAACGCACCCAGGGATGGTGACTCCACCACCTCCCTGGGCAGACCATTCCAGTACTTTATCATTCTTTCTGTAAAAAAACTTTTTCCTAATGTCCAACCATTATTTCCCTTGATGCAGCCTGAGACTGTGTCTCCTCATTCTGTCAGTTACTGTCTGGAGAAAGAGACCAACTCCCAGCTGGCTACAATCACCCTTCAGGAAGTTGTAGAGAATGATAAGGTCACCTCTGAGTCTCCTTTTCGCCAGGTTAAACAACCTCAGCTCCCTCGGCCGTTCCTCACAGGGTTTGTGCTCCAAGCCCTTCACCAGCCTTGTTGCCGCCTCTGGATGCGCTCAAGCATCTCAACGTCCTTCCTAAACTGAGGGGCCCAGAAATGGACTCAAGGTGTGGCCTCACCAGTGCCGAGTACAGGGGAAGAACAACCTCCTGTTCCTGCTGGCCACACCATTCCTGATGCAGGCCAGGATGCCATTGGCCCTCTTGGCCACCTGGGCACACTGCTGGCTCATGGTCAGCTGCTGTCACCAGTACCCCCAGGTCCCTTTCTGCCTGGGCACTGTCCAGCCACACCATCCCCAGCCTACTGCAGGGGGTTATTGTGGCCAAAGTGCAGGACTCAGCACTTGGACTTATTAAACTTCATCTTGTTAGACTCTGCCCATCCATCCAACCATTCCAGGTCTCTCTGCAGAGCTATCCTACCTTCCAACAGATCGACACACACTCCCGGCTTAGTGTCATCCGCAAGTTTAGTCATCAAAGATTCAATACTCTCATCCATGTCATCAATAAAAATATTGAACAGAACTGGCCCCAGCACAGATCCATGAGGGACAGCAGTGGTGACTGGCCCCAGCTGGGTGCAGCACCGTTCACCACCACTCTCTGGGCCGAGCCATCCAGCCAATTCCTAACCCAGCAAAGAGTGCTTCTGTCCAAGCCATGGGCTGCCAGCTTATCCAGGAGTGTGCCGTTGGGGAGACAGTGTCAAAGGCATTGCTGAAATCCAAATAGACAACATCCACAGTCCTTCCTGCACCCACCAGATGGGTCACCTGGTCATAAAAGGAGACCAGGTTGGTCAAACACGACCTACCTCTCCTAAACCCATGCTGGCTGGGTCTGAAACCCCGGCCATGCTGTAAATTCTGTGTGATGACACTCAGTATAAACTATTCCATTATCTAGGGCTCTGCTCTTTTTTTGCTTATCTTTATCTGTGAGAACATTCAAGAGAAATTTTTCACTTTCATCTCTCTCCACAATTTAGTAAATTCCTCTGTGAATATCCACATTGCTTCTCTGTATAATCAGCTACACTGATTTACCTGTAAAACCCTGAAATTTGTTTCTGTGTTCAGAAATGTCCTTCTGGCTGATGTTTTCTAGTTAAAGTTATTTTCTTTAAAACACAACACAATTGGCTTTTGAATTGTTCTTCTATTTGAAATCCTATTGGGTAAGTTAATCAGCTTCAATATCACAGACTTGTGCTTTTCATTTATATTCTTATTCTGTCTTGGTGTTCAAGCTCTCACCTTTGATTTAAAAATAGGGAATAAGAAGACAGTCTAAACTCAGTTAAAGCTTGTGTGCATAGTACTCTAGATATGATGACTCCTTTACATCTTTGGCCAAAACATCTTTTCTGGTTATGAGTTTCACCTGATCTGAATTAATAATTGGTTAGGTTGTTTCCTTAAATACAGAAATTTTTATATGGATTCTTGTAGTGGTGTGAGAGTTGTTTTATTAAGTTATTAAGTTATTTTTGTAAGATTTTAAAGTTATTTTTGTAATGGTTCAGTCCACTGTATACCCGTTTTCTGTAATAGTTTCCCCCCTTATGAGTTGGTTGTTTAACCAGATGTTTTCTGTCAATCATTCCTTCCCTGCACCTGTCCCTGTCAATCCCTCCCTCTCCTAGTGGTTGCCCTGTCTGTCACTTCCAGACCCTTCCCTGGATTCTGGAAAGATCCAGGAGAGGTGTCGAGTGGTAGGCTGGTGCCTGGGGAATCCCCTCCTACCCTCCTGTGATTTGTTAATGGTTCAGAAGTTGACACCCCGATTACCACCCCCGTATTCCCTGGTTGGCTGACCCATTGTCAGCCCTCCCCCGTTTATAAGTGGCTGTCAAGCTTTGATCTCTGCTCTCTCTGGGCAGCAGTGGTCTGAGGCGGAGCCCCTTGCCGGACTCCCCTTAATAAACTACCTTCTACCCTGCCTGAAGAGACACAACCCTTTTTCCATTGCCGCAGTCGTAATGCCATCAGGTCCACTCGCTGGTGTGGGGAACCAAGAACTCACCGGGAGGAGGTTACTCGCCCTGCCTGTAACCCCGACCGATCCTCGCTGTGGCAGTGCAGAACTGAGCTAGCCTGCACGCCTGCCAGGCGTGAGAGGACACTGCTATAGATTCTTACGAGTTGTCTTTTTCTTTTTTTTTTTTTTTTAATATGTCTTACTTAGCATTAGATAATGCTTCAATACTTCAAATTATTTAGGTAGGATGAATAAATATCCTTTTTTATTGTGCAATGAGACTATACTGTTAATTTTAATTTCTTGTCTGTAATTGCCTGTTGACTTGTTTGCTGACAGATCAAAAAAGCTGGTTATTTCAGACTTCACTCTGTTTCTGTACTAAATTACAAAATGAAAGTTAATGTCTTAGTGATTGGTAATAGCAAAATAAAACTTAATATTTCTTCTCTGTAATTTACTAAAAATATAGTTTTGAATACACAATGTTTCTATTACAATGTAATAATTCAGTATATGAAAGATGGCACTGTGAAACTTTGAAGTTGTAAAGACCCATAGTTTATATTCTTTATCTCTGAAAAATAATAAACAATATTTAAGATAATTTTAATTTAGAAAGGCCAAACAAAGATGTTTCTGTGTGAGGTAATTCATCATTTGATGGTATAGAGAATAACCTAGGGGCAATGAGGTATTACTATTTTTACTAAAAGGAGTCAACCTTAAAGACATGGCTAGTCATCACTGTACATGTAATGGACAGTGATGGACTCTAGATTATATATTACCACTTAGAGAATTCCAAGCCACAGTTGCTTATCTCTCAAGATATCATCTCAGTTTTCCCCAGCAGTTTAAAAAAAAAAAAAAAAAAAAAAAAAAAAAAAAAAAAAAAAAAAAGGAAAGGAAAAAAAAAAAAGTATGAAATATTATTGAGAAAGAAATGGAGAATAAGTCAGAAAACAACTTTTTTGTGACATTAATATTTGCTGGTAAGTACACATCTTGAATGTTATGCATAGATCTCACTGCTCCACCTCAAAAAGAAAAACCTTTAACTAGAGAAGTGCAGAGATATTATCAGGGGTGAAGAGACACTCTCTGCAAGCATATTATTAGAATTTGGTAGACAGACTTAAGTATTCTAGAAATCAGATCTCCTACCTGAAGTGCCCAAGAGCCAATGAAGTCTACATATTAGAAGAATGAAAAGGAAATGTCAAGACAGCAAAGGAACAAGCACTTTTCTATCCCCTTATACATAGGATGTGTCGCACAATGCGTTGCTGACATATTCTAAATACAACAAAACAGCAGATGTTAAAAGAGAATATTTCTGGACAACATGTTTAAACAAAATAATTTAGATGCAGCCATTGATTTAAAAGCTTTGACTAGGTTTGAGACAAGTTCAGGAGGAAAAGTCCAGGACTGAATGGCTTCTCTAAAGAGGGCAGGTTTCGGCACTCTCTCGCCTATGAATCTCTCCCCCTCTGATGAAAGGAATTTTCGGGTGGAAAGTGAAAAAACCTGTTTATTTAACAAGCAGAGTGCATGGAGGCACAGGAGGAAAAATAATAACTTAATATTTGAACCTTCTTGCTGTGGAGAAAGCTGGTGGATTTAGAGTTCTGCTTGGCTTCTCCCAGGGTCTGGAGCCAGGATGCAGCATCCCAGGGCATCATCCCCAGCTCCTGGTCATGGCCCATTCTCAGACTGGAGTTGAACTGAACAGTTCCAGAAGCCAAAGAAGTCAATGGAAAAATGCTGTATGCAGTCCAAGGAAAACTTCTTGCCTCAGCTAATAAAAATAAGCTAGCCAAAAGCAAAGAATGTGCTCTCTCCCTGCTGCACAGCATAGCTGAGAGAACACAGTAGAATATATGTGTGTTTGAGCACAGGACCCATTCCTGGGCATAAAGCAGAAGATAGGGGGTACAATTTTTTCATAAAGTCACCCCACAACAGGCTTTGAACTTTTGATTCCCAGAATGTGAGTAATATAATAGGATTACATTTTCCTTAACCCAGCCACAAACTTTTTATACTCTTTGCATTCAGAATTATCATACCAGGTCTTATTGTTAGACAATCAAGGTGTTGTCAAATATTAATGCAAGAATGTTTAATTATTTTAACTTGTCCTGAATTTCTACATATTCCATTTGTCCTGAACTTGAGTAGCTCAGATTAGTTGAAGTGCATGCAGACCCTTTCCCTAGAAAAGAAACTTAGACTGAGATAAGACTGAACTGATGAAAAAAAGTTCTTTAAAACTCTCTTGTCTGTTTTTTTTTTTTTTTTAATCTTATTTTCCCCTTAAGAAATTATAAACCCAACTCAAAAAAGAAAAACAAAATAAGAAGCAAGAATTTCTTCTTGAAGTAGATGTGTCTGTATCTTCTAAAGGAACATATTCATTACATTTAAAATTAGGTAAATATCTTTCTAATAAATATCTCTAAGCCCTGACATATCCTTCCTTCTGGTAGAAAAGTATATGGTATTTTTGATTGGCGAGTCATTCAGTCATTGCAAACAAGCAGATAATTGACGTGGATCATGGAGTACATGGAGCAATTCAAAATCTTTAGACTGCAAAAACTGTTAAGATAACCCAAGGAGAGCAACATTTTAGTTGCATTCATACTGTGAAGTTAAAATGTAAATGAAGGACACAGGTTACATATCCCAAAGTATTGGGGAAAAAAAAAAAAAAAAAAACCGATAAGTACCGAGCAAAGTTCCTTGGAGTGCAGAACATGTATAACCTTCTGTGGTAAAAAAGTGTAACTCACAGAACTGATCACCAATACGTTTTTTTCATTTCCTTTCATGTCGCAGTGTCCGAATCATGCTGACCAGCGCAGCCACAGGCTAGCTCAGTGTGTCTCACTGCGGCAGCATGGTAAGGTCGGGGCAGCAGGCAGAGCGAGCCGCCTCCTCCCTGTGGGAACTTGGATCCCACCACCAGCGACGGGCACGCAGATGGAGCAAGCAACCACAGCAGCTGAATGAAAGGCGGACTCCTCTGAGCAGGGTATTAACGAGGGTTTATTGAAGGGGAGGGAGCACGGAGCTCTGCACCCCACTACCTGCTGCCCAGAAGAGCCCCGAGAGCAAGAGTGTGGCAGTTTTTAAGGGGGGTGGAAACGGGGGGTGGCGACAACCGGTCAGCCAGTCACAGGAATCGGGGGGGTAACCGGAGGTGTGAACCATAGAACTGGGGACCAACCACAATACGATGGGAGGGGGTTTCCAGGGCCCCAGCCTATCACTCGATGCCCTTCCTGGATCTTTCCAGAAGCCAGGGAAGGGTCCCCGAGTGACAGACAGGATGACCACGAGGAGAGAGGGGGGGATTGACAGGGGCAGGTGTAGGGAAGGAATGACTGACAGAAAACGTCTGGTTAAACAACCTAACTCATAAGGACTAAACCAATACAGAGCACAGTGGACTAAACCATTACAAAAGTAACTCAAAAATCTCTACAAAAATAACTTAATAACTTAATAAAACAACTCTCACACCACCACACTTTCACACAGCAAGCAAGAAAACAAAACATTTGCAAAAGATTTTTTTTTTTTCTCTCCAGCAAACATGTGATCTTGGTGGATTTAGTTACTTTGGTAGCAACCGTACAGAATAAAACATGATATTATTAGCACTGACAAGGCTAGCATTAAGCTCTCATTAGGCTGCTACACACTGACATAGTACCAGAAACATCATGAGAAGCCATAGCAAACAGAAAATTACCTGCATTTGTACAAAAATTGTGTGATCATTAATTTGAGAATACTTTGCTGACATAAATTTCAGATAGTTTTATGTAGACCAACCCCTAAAAACTGAAACACATATGTATTTTCTCCGAGTTCTCTTCTATAAATGATCTTGCGATCAAAGGATGCGTTTGATCATATCACATTAGAAAATCTAAATAAATCTTTAAATATTGTGATACTGAAAGAATCTGGCAAAGAAGCGTGCAAAGCAGAAGTAATCTGTGTCCAGCCTTTTCAAATAAAGACTTCACTCCTATGATACCTCCAACAGTACTAGAAGATTTGGACAGTGTTTAGGGACTGTCTGACAAAGGTGATGCTACCCATTTTATATAAACAACTTCCCTGATACATCCATGGCATGCAAAAGTACTCATAAATCACATTCATAATTCTAGTGGTAAAATTCCTGAGGACACCCATCCTTGGGTTGGTCAGAGCAGTTATGATGATTACCTGAAACTGTTATAAAGGATAAGTCTTTTTTATTTTTTTCTGTTTTGTTTGTTTTTTTTGTTTTGTTGGGTTTTAGTTTTTTGGGGGGGGGTTGGTTTTTGTTTTTTGTTTGCTTGTTTGTTTGGTTTTGGGGGGGGTTGGGTTTTTTTTGTTTGTTTTTTCCCACAAGGATAGGATGGCCTTGCTGCGTGGCTGGATCAGATTCATCCAAATGATTTATTTTTTAGATCAGGCTGAAAGGCTTGTCTCTTTAATAGAGAAGGAAAAATTTATCTGAGGGCTAAGTTGTGGAAGAATGTACTATCTTCCCTTCAGCTTTTTTGCACTGAAACGTTAGACTCACACTTGCAGGATACCATAGAGGTCTGAGCTAGGAATCACACAGCTAGAACTTTTTTCCTCAGGAAACAACCATTAGGGCTAAAACAGCACACAGAGCACTTGAAATGTGAAGCAGGTGTACTTAGGAGATAGTGTTTGCCTGAAAAATAATAATGAAAGTACCTCTGAAGCTCACTACATACATATTAGGAGAAAGGGAATATCTACACCCCTTCTTGAGAAGAACACTTCCTCAGATGTTTCCCTATAGGAACTATGAATTTAATAGAAGAGCTGAAAAGTATATCTTCTGTGTTTTGGAAGGGAAGTTGCTCTGAAACAAGATTAAATTACAGACACCATCAAATCTCTGTAGCAAAATGAAATTGGACAACATACCTTGTTTGGGTATCACTTAAAACGCAGGAATACTTAATACAATTTTTATTTGTGATGCCTTATATTTTCAAATGGCTAAACTCTGGGGAACTCAAAGTGAAGCACTTTACATGGAAGGAAATTGATTTGAAGGGTAGTGCAGAAGGTGAAACATTTAAAAAGAATCATTGGCATGCATATGATATTTGCATTCCCTATTAACCTTCACTTGCACGAGCAGAAAACCTGCTTCAAAATGGTGAAGGGCTCAGTTCAATTTGCCTGTTTATAAAATTTAATTTAACCAAAAACCTGCAAGAGAGCAGAAGTTGAAACAAAGTCTATTGCTGATTGGTTTAATGTGAAGAACCTGAAATTGATGTTGACATTTTGCCTGCCTGGAGCAATCACTACACTGCATCTCTTAATTGGCTATGCAAGCCTCTCTCCTCTCACACAGCAGTACACTCATGCTTGCAGCTGCAGGAATCTCTTATTGTAAATACTTACATGGCCAAACCAATTCAGCTAACAAAAGACTCCCCTTCCTGGATAATCCAGTTAGCCTGTTAAATAACTGTGAGCTCTGCATAAATTCTTGGTAACTTTCTACATTGTGTGAGAGCATGAAGTATGACATTATTAGCTTAATGTGAAGCTTGGAAAATGTATAAGGCATTAGGGTACAGTCACACTATTATCTACTAGATTGAACCAGGTTTATTAACAGTGACAACCATTACAACAATAAAAGGCATGCAAAACCAAATTCAGTTATCAGAACCTTATGGGAGGTCTGCAATCATATTAGATTATTTTCTTTCTAAAAGGCTTACATTTAGAATTTTCCATTAAAATGACCACTTTTATTGGTTTCACTCTTTCTGTTAGAGCCTACAAGAGTCCAGCAAATATCTTTTATTAAATATAGACCACCTTTGTCTGATGACAGCATCTACAGTCAGCCAGATGAAATTGAAGGCTGCCTTAAAATTTTTTTATAAAAAAAAATTTTCTTGAAACTTCAAAATAAATACTTTCCTGCTTGCAAATTCAAACACAAATCATTGTCTCTGCTATAGACTGTCAATATGGGTGCAAAAAATATCTCACAGGAAATGTGTAAAAATTATTAGATTGGGAACTCCTCCTAGGTGGAAGTTCAGCTTCGTATTTTTTCCTCTTATTATCAATACAGTTCTGTGCTTCCCCTACAAAAACAATGATAAAAATCCAGCCAAACAAAAATCCAAGTAGCTCCTTCCAATACAAGACTATATTTCCCCAGCAAAATGAAACTCTAAATAGCCTTTTCATAGATGCACTACTAGCTCACAGATATTTAACTGAATGAATGTTTGTGTATATGTCCATTTACACCAGGTATAAATCATTTAAAAATATTTTTAGTCTAATCCTAAAGAGTGGGGTTTTTCCCCAGAAACAAATGGATTGATTGTCATAAATTGTTACCTGAAATATTTAATTTGTGGAAGTGAGTTTAGAAAGTTTAGAAAGTTATATCAGGCAGTAAGGTCTAAAGAATTTTAAGTTGTTGTAACAACATTTTTCTGCTCTTGTTCATAATAGAAACTTTACCACAAATGTTTGGTAAATGTTTACCACTTTAAAATGAGGTTACTTAATCAATTAAGAAATTAACTTCCTGCATAAACACCAAAAAGGCAAAGTTGATTTTCTTTGCTTCTGTCTGTAGCTTTTCTTGGCAGAACTTTCTCTTCAGAGCTCTTCAGAAATTTACATTGCTTTGCAACCTTTTAGAATTAGAATTTGGAGATTTTCATTAGAACTGCTTTGCTATCAGATATCACAAAACTTATTCCATGGAAAGGGAAAAAAACAGTTTTTATAAAAAGTATTGCCAGCATGAAATCAAAATAGTATTTCAATATCCTAAACTCTAGCTACATTATAGATCTATAGAAATAACCATAAACAGATCTTCTACCAGTAGTCACATACTGTGAGCTGCTTTTGACTGCGTCTACTGAAAACCTTGTCAACAAATGCTGAAAACCTGAAAGGAAACAGGAGCACTGGCAAAACATGTAACATTTACAAGCATTGCTGGAGTAATAACTAAAATAGTCGGGTTATTTCTTTTGGCCATGACGCATTCATGCATGCATGCCAGTGCAGTTAAATGAAAAGGCATACACCTGGGAACTATAAATCCAGGTCTCACTTCCATAAAGTGGAACTGCATTTCAGATATGAGCAGGGAAGGCATGGTGATTTTGGTAAGTGAGAGGAAAAGGATGAGACCATAATAAAACAATTTAATTTAGTCTGTAATTAGATTTTGAAATAACTGCTGAGACAATGAAGAGAAGTCACTAGAAGGGGCTGTGCAGAAGCTTTGCTGTGCATGAGGGTAATTCAGAATTTGCTAAATCTAGACCCGGCTGTCAAAATAGGAGATTTCTTTTAAGAAGTTGTAATTTTCCTGCGTAAACATGGTACACCACTAAACTATTATAACTACCTTCAGTATCTCACACACCTCTCTTGGCTGAGGTAGGTTACATGTCTAAAAATGCAGGGTTTGGTTCACCAGATATCATGGGCTTAAAACAGTAAACTCTTGGTAAGACATTGCCAACAAACAAGAGATTACTCTAAAGTAAAATAATATCCACCTATATATTTTTTAACCTAATAATCTGTAAAATACATGTATAAAGCTAGTGATTTAAATTAGCTTGTAAGGGATAATTTAAGATTATCCATGCCTATTCGGATTGTACTCCCTCAATTGTTCTCTGGCAAACTCAATCCCTTCCATAGTCTCTCAGGAAAATCTTAGAAAGATATCATCCTACAAGCATGACTGAAAGAAAGCCTCCAGTTTTTCCAATCCTTTTGACATCTGTGACATCTGTTTCACACCCTTTCATTAAGTAAGTTGTGAACACTCTTGACCTAAATGTGAGCTATATACCCTTGTCTTGAGCCATCTTAATAAAGCAGGGTTCAATTACTCTGACAAGAATTTTTTTTCTTCTTACTACAATCACTTCAGCTAAAGCACTTAATTTAGACTGTCAATACATTTACAAAAAATATTTATTCATTCATTCATTCATTCATTCATTCATTCATTTATATGGGGGGAAAAATGCCAGTGCTTTGTTGTCTCTTGCTGTGGAATTTTTTGTTGCAGCCAGCATCCCACTACTAGGCTGGAGGAATAAAATATTAAAATGTATAGAAATTGTTTTATTCCTGTAGGTTGCAGCTAATTTTGGTATTCGTGGATGAAAAGATTGATTTATGGTGAATTCAAATTTCTTTTGATTTCCTCAATTATTCTCCATTTATGACTTAATGAAGTCCGTGTTTTATGTAAAAATAACTGTCACCATTTTATAAAGGTGATGTAGAATGGGAAATAAAGCAGAAGAATCTTTCAGAGGTCAGAAGGGGAACAAGAAGAAAAGCAAATGGTGGGGAGGAGCAATGATTACTAGGGTTTCTCATTTAGGAAGATATATGAATATTAATGCCAGATGTGAATGTCTACTGTATGAAGATTTTGAAGCTATATGCAGTTGGAGTGGGTTGCTGTCCTTAGAACAGAAACCCATATGAAAATGAAAATTCAACACACCTAATGGTTTGTTTCTCCTTCATCCCAAGGTTTAAGCCATAGGACCGCCCTTTATTTGACAAAGCAAAGCGTAGCTCATGAGAGACATACAAAGATCTTGACATTGTATTACACTCTCAGTTTCAAACCCAGGCCAACTCTTCTCAAGCCAAAAGATGTCTAGGGTAAATTTTCCTGAGAATATTTGAGATATTAAAGAAATTCACAATTTCCTTGTGTTCTTTTGATAATAATAGCAGTGGATAAAAACAATAATCCTCACACATATTGTTTATTGTGAATACTCTGTCTAAATTTAAATCTTTTTCCTCTAAGTGTGAGATTTTGGGTATTTTAGGCTATACATTCATTAAAATGCTTCTCACTGACCATATCCAAATGCAAAATTGGTCGGCTTTTAATCTTCACAAATACCCCTCTGCTGGATATATTGTGGCAGGGACTACCCCACGATTATTCTGATAAGTCTTTATTAAAAACATTTAAATAATCTGAAACTTTTAATTGAAAATACAGGGGGGAAAAAAAAAATCTTTGAATACCAGACACCAAGTGACTTTCATTTTGATTTTTCATGGAGAGGTAATATAATAAAGCTGTCAATATTTCATTAACACTGAAGAACTCTCAGACATGTTGTCAAAAGCAGAATCTTTCCTAAATGTAGAAAAGGTTATTTTTTAAAAATAAAATTAGTATTACTTAGCTCATTTGGATGCATTAAGAACAAAATAATTCTTCTTGATGATTTTTTAAAGTCATAATAATAAAACCTGATAATAAATAATAACAAACAGCAATAATAACAGAGTAAAATAACATTCAGCGAACTCTTATCATTCACTTTAAAAAGCTTTGTGCTCACCACACAGTGCAACTGAGAAATCTATAAAAATATTAATGAGTTTGATGTGAAGGAGAAGACCAATATCAATATCAAAGTCTGAGGCTCAATTCTACTACCAATTCAGTTTCTCAATGCAAGCCATCCAAATACAATGACTTTACAAATTTGACCTGAAAGTATTGTAAATAAATGAGTTCCTTGTGGCACAAGGCAATATTCTCAAGCTTTTCATAAACTCAGGAAAACATCTCTGCTTCTGTGATATCTTCAAAAGTCTCTGGTTTTTGTTGTTGTTGTTGTTTTTTTGTTTTTTTTTTAATTATGCTATACTAACTTGCCAGAATATTGCAAAGTATGTCTTTAATTTTAAATGTAACTGAATGCTTGAATGATGTTCTTTTGATTTCAAATTTGTTTGGAAGTTACTCTTGAAAGTGAAATCACAGAGGAAATATGAGACAGAGATGTGAACACAGCATATCAAATTGACAGTTTTCCATGCACACTCTGCTTCTACAGTTCTTGATTCATTGCAAAAATAGAGGCTTCATGGTAATCTTTGTTGCAAATGCACAACTCCTGACTTTGCTATTCGTGTCCACAGTAGTTAAAAAAAAAAAAAAAAAGGTTGAATATAGATTGCCAGTTCACTTAGTAAACTGACAGAAAATTTAGCAAATTACGTGACCTACATGAAACTCATGTTTGAATTACAGGGCACAATAATTTGCCTGTGTCAGTCTACTGACTGTCATTTCTTTATGAAAATGACAAGTTGAAGTTTGCGGTTGTATCTTCATCTAAAACTAAGAAGCCATTTTTCTCATCTTTATAGTTGCAAGAAGACATTCTGAACAAATATAAATCAGGAATAACTAGAGAATAATGTCTTTCAGTTTTAACCTGAGATAATAAACTCTAGTTATTAAAATGTTATCTCTTCTCAGTGATTCTTTGATATGAAATGTTAGCTTATACAAAAACGTGTTTCAAACCTCAGATTCCCTTCATACAAAACAATATTTCAATCCTGTTCCATCCTCTTGACCTTTTAGCTAAAGTAAGGTTTTACAAAAAAGTTGATCATATGGATAGGACACAAAGTACCCCTGACACTCATCTGACTCTGCAGTGAAACAGTTTAATGATATAAGGCACCAAAAGCTAATATTATAATAAAGAACAAATATTTTTTGAATGTGTAATGTCCTAAATAACTTTGAAATCAAACCACTTCCAGTATCAGGAGGTGAAAACACATAGGACACATTATCCAAGAATGCAGAGAAGAAGAGGCAGAAGGATTGAATCATTGAGTAATTACATGCTTTTGGAGCAGCTCAGCTTTGTAGCAAGTCAGAACAGGCTGAAAAGTCCTGATTAGAAAATTACTATCCTTCCTGTGGGAATTATAGAGAGGCAGGCTTCTACAGAATGATTCAAGTTTCAGGAAGACTTAGCTCCCACTGAATGAGCTTGTCTCTTGCATACAAAGCAAGACTACCACACAGAGCTCCTGAATTTAGTGACTAAGGTTAGATGGAAGGAATTGAGACCTGTCCTTTACTTTTGACTTTCAATAGGTTTTTATTATTTCTGTTCTCTTTTTACTCTAGTATTTGTTTAGCTAGCAGAAATTAGGGTTCTTTTGACATGAATTCACAGTTAAATGAAATTAATTCTCCAGATCTTCACCTGTGAGAAAAAGTTGAAAAATTTAGTGCTTCTTCAAGATTGTTATTAAAGTCAAAATAATGTTCATGACTGCAGAAAATCTCATACTCGCCGTAGTGGTATAACCTTTTCCCCTTAACAAACAGTAAAACCAAATTAAGGGCTTGAAACTCAAGACTTAATTATTGCACCTTGCTCAGCAATTAAAAGGGAATTGCAAAATAGATACTATGGCATATGTCATAATTAAACAAGCACTTTACAGTAGTGTTTTTGCTCCTTTTTAATTTTTTTTATAATGATGCTGATCAAAGCAATAGTGGGAAGTGAAAATTGTCTTTAAATAGAGGTGCCTAACCTTCAGCACAGATCTTGCAGCTTCTTAAATCAAATCAAATCTTTATGCGACTAGAAAATTAATTATAGCACTAAGTTTTTATGGATATGAAATGTAGAAGTAGTGCTGTGGTGCATAATAAGACAATCTTAAGCCTCAAACTTATACACAGGCATCTATTTCATCGCAGATGGAAAATATGCCTGTGGAGACAAATATGTTGACAACTGTATTCCACTTTAAAAGCTTTTAAATTAGAGTCGCAAATAAGTAAATTTAATGGCTCTGGGATAGTCTTGTGATCACCCCAGACAAGACAAAGTGAATGCATTATGGCAAAATTAAACTCCTTTTCACATTGCAGGGTAACAGTTGTATATGTGTAGTACATGTATTTGTTTGAAGACAATTCTCTTGTGCTGTTTCAAGAAGGGAGTGGTTATATTTAATCACTTCTTTGGTTCCAGTTTGTGTTGTTATTCCAGTATCACAATAATTCCACTAAGATCTGCAGTTAACTTCTGAAAATGCCCAGGAAAAGTCTTGAGTTTTCTTTTATACATTGAACTCTGCCAAAGAACAAGACTCAAGACAATTTTCTGATTTTATCACAACATTCTTAAGTAATTCAACAACAGAATCTTATTTTTTTCTTTTAAAAATGCATGGTAAATACAATTTTACAAGATGACTATGCTTTCATATTGACAGTGAAGGCTTACATATTAATTAAAATTCAGTATAGACCTCTTAGACAACCTGACCATGATTTGACTCCATACAGGGTGCCCCACACCATAGCTCAGAGCAGTAATACCAGCCATATAAGGAAGTGGGAAATTGTACCATCCATTTTGTACAGGTTTATGATGATACATGTTCTGTGTAGACATAAATATCCCCAGAGTATTGAAATGCAGCTAATGGTAGAAATCAACAAGAATAGTTTTTCTAAAGTAAGCTACATCCAACTTACACAGGTGCACAAAACCACTAAGTGCTCAATATTTAGAGGAGAAAGTAAAGAATATACTGCTTAACTTGAAAATACCATTATTATTCATAACAGAATACAATGATGCATAAAACTAAATTTTAATCAGCAGCACAGGCCTCTTTAGTGGTAAATGACCCTGCATGGGAAAAGCAAACCATGCCCTGAATTGAAAACAAAGCTTCCTTTTAACTTGTTCAATTTCAGACCCACTAATGATCACTAAAATCCTAGGTAACTAATGGTGTGAAACAATTTAAGTTCTAATCAGACATCAGTTAAAATAAAAGCTTACTGAAACCTGTGGTGGTGATGTCGAATCTGTGTTCATTTGTGATCAAATTCTATCATGACATTGCAGTATTGTCATTGAAAAATTAGAAAATCCTCTTGTGTACAACATTAAAGCATCATTTGTATTGTTTTGAGGGATAGATCAAGCAAAGAGGAAAACAAAAAAGGAAGAAAAGCCAAGGAAACCTAAGAAGGCATAGGAGGAAGTCAGAAACTTGGATGTGTCCCTATAGATTTTAGGACTATAAAGGTCATTTAACTGGAAAGTAAAATGTCAGCCTGGATAATGTCAGCCTGAGATGTTGATGTCAGATTTTCAAATACTGATTATCCAATAACATATTTTGTGGAAACTGGTGGCTGGGCTTTTCCCGCCGGGCAGACGCGGGCCCCTGGCAGGCTCAGCTCTGCACAGCGGCCAAAGCATTTTCAGTCCGGGTATGCAAGCAGGTTATCTTCACCTGCTGGACTCGGCTTCTCAGCAGCAGCTGGTCCAAACTGTGTTGTGACTGCGGCGGTAGATAAAGGATGTCTCTTGGCTAAGCAGGTTTAAAGATGGTTTATTCAAGCCAAGCTGCAGGAGATCCACAGCTCGTCCAAACTGCCAGCCAGAGAGCGTTTGAATTTCCCTCCCCGATCTTATAAGTGGGGGAGGGTTCAGGGGAGGTCACAACAGGATAGCAAATCAGGGAATTTGGGGCATAACAGGGGGTGTCCACTTCTAAGCCTCTGACCACTGACACAAAGGGAAAAGGAATTTCCCTGGGCACCGACCTATCACTGGACGCCTCCCCGGGAATTTCCCAGTCTGGGGAGGCATCTCGAAGTGATAGGCAGGATGCCCCAGAGCCGGGGGGAGAGGGGATTAACAAGGATAGGTGGGGGGTGGGATGATTGACATGAAAAAACTCAAAGGGGATGGACTGTTACTAAACTGGGGGCACGGTGAAATGAACCCTAACATAAAACTTCTTATAAAACTTAATAGAACAATTCTTGCACTGCCACAGAAACTTATCAGTTTGACAAACTTCTGAGCAAGTCCTCCTGGCACAGCATGTACCAAGCACCTGTGATATGCCTATGGGCTCAACAGGAAGATTCAACCAATGTGGCTGTTACTGTTTGGCCATGGTCAATTGTTCTGTATTTCAACACAGTTGACTACGTCTGGAAACATTTCAGAAATCTACAGTTTATGCAAAAATCATTATATTTATTTGTTTTCAGAAGGTACTTCTAGTGACAATCACAGTATTTCATTACAATGACCTTCCTCAAATATTTATGTAATTTTTCAAAAATTGGAAACTTGCTAAGTGTGATAGTAGAATAGTAAGTATTGGAAATTGTTTGCCCTTTCCTCAAGGGCATGAATGACCGCTGCTTTTTCAGACTGACCTTTTGAATGAAGACATTGTTGAAGTGGATTTCACTATAAATTGAGAACTGCAGCATTCTAACAAACATATTTTTATTGAATCGTTTCAAATCACTTAAACTATTCATCTCTCTCTGAAGTTTTTTGCAACCTGACCTCAGGAACTTCTTATAAAGCTGAATGAAGACAAGCTGAAAGCCCCCTACATAACTTTCAGACAAAAGGAACCCAAGGAACCACTTGACAAAAGACTGTACTTAATTTCTCTCAGGTACCTTTCATGTAGTTGTAAATAGGAATAAGGTCACCCCTGTGCCTCCTCTTCTCCTGGCCAAACACTGCTCCTTCAGCTGCTGCTCACAGGATTTATTCTCTAGACTCTCCACCAGCTCCGTTTCCTTCTATGGACTCACTCCAGCACTTCGATGTCTTTCTTGAAGTGAGGGGCCCAGAACCAACAAACTGCTTAGGTGCAGCCCCACCACTGTCCAGTACAGGAGACACTTCCCTGGTCCTACTATGGATTCTTTCTGAAAAGCTTTTATTTTGTCATATGTGTTTTTATATAATAACTACGACTTTGGTCAGGTACTACATGACAAATTTCTTCCAATGATTTTTCATAAAAAGGAATTAATTGAGTAATAAAGCTACCATTCTCTGTTCACATCAAACTCTTAGTACAGTGTAAGAAATACAAAAACAATAGACACTGAAAATGTCTGTTATTCATCCCTCCAGATAAATTTACATACACAAGTAAGAGACACCTAGCATAAAAGACAACACCTGGTAATGCCCCGAGCATATTAAACACCATCCCAACATGAACATCAAGTCAAAAATATTAGTGTGACAATATCTCAATTTTCCAAATATTCAAAATTGTTCTTTTATTGCAGGTCTCTTTTTGAACGATATAAAAATGTAGCGTACAACTTCTATTTCACAGACTAAGTAATGAATTGCAGATTTTTCTGTTTTATCATGATAAATTATCAGGGCAATTGTAAAAGAGCAAATAATCATTTTTATTTCACTGTAGGTATTGTGAAGACAAAACAATGTTTTCTGAATTTCATATTAACCCTGTAAACTAAAAGCAAGGACACAGTGTCAAAGTTCAAAACATTTGAACTTCCTACACTTTCATATTTATTAATACTTTTCCAAATATTCACAATGGAATTTCATCATTGCTTTAAAAAGCCAGTAGACAGTTTACCTTTCAGCTATTAAATAATGAGAAACTATAGAAAAAAATTGATATGTTAATGGCTTTGGGCATATGTGGCTACAGATCTGCAACAAATAGAAAATAGATCCTGAAATTTCTTCTCATAAAGCTGAGCTTTCTTAGGCAAATTTTATATCTTATTCAATACCATATGTTTTGTCTGTCATAACTATATGGCATAAAATATTATTCTCAGAAAATAAGGTTTGGGAATAGACAGACTTCTTTATAATCTATTGGTACTTTCAAAAATACACTTCATACTTTTTCTAGTAGTCTAATAGTGAAGCAACTTTTGTATAGACTCAGTAAATTCAAAGGTTCAATAAGTTCTTTATATACCTTACATAAAACTGACATACAGTCATTTTTGATCATACATTGAGGAGTTTGCCTCAAAAAAACTAAATCTGGAAAAGGAATGAACTCATTATCTGGACTCGGGAACAGAGTTAGTAATTCAGAAAATCGTGGTAGGAAGAAGTTCCTGTAATATTTCACCCATTTGTTCCTATCTAACTCTGTCCAGATGCTGAGACTAAGAATGCTGCATAATTTCCCTTGCAGGCTGGGTGAATCTTTAACATTCTTAGACTGTCTAAATCTTAAAGGAACCCCATTTCCTTGTTCATTTTATCTGTACAGTTCTGAAAGACTTTTCCTACAGTCATGTAGGCTTCTCCAGTCCTGTTAGTAATGGGTTTTCTCATGTTTAAAGATATTTTCATCCAAGTTCAGACTTTCTTGAAGTATGGAAATCATTCTAGAAAACTCATACTTGATAAAACATTTCAAATTCTTTCCATTCATGTTTTATTGAAGTTGCAATAGAAGTGTAGTTGGAATAAGACATACTAGTTCCCATATGTGGAAAGCACTTGCTACTTAGATTTTATAATGTACATATTTTGTTCTTTGTCCAGCATTTCATTACCAGGCTGCTGAGTGCTAAAAGTGAAGCCTGGACCATTATGATACTTCAGCAAGGAAAGTATGAATATGAAGTAACATTACTGATTTTGGGTTGCTTTGGTTTTTTTTTAATATGAAAATCTACACTGTGAAAATCAGTGTAGATCAGAACAACTGGAGAAAAAAACAAAGAACAAATAAACAAAAAATCCCACCTTCAGCTTCCTTTGTATAGTTTGTCCTTACTCTGAATAGATTTAGTGACAAAAAATACCTTGTTATTGTACTTATGAATATATATCCGTCAACTTTTTTTAGTTGTCCCAATCCATTACACAAAATCTCTCTGGGGCAGAATATTAATTTATACAAGATTCTCAGAATGAAGGTCTATTATTAGATAGATGACTCAATTTACCTAGCTTAAAAAAATGAAGCTTTTAGTCTCATCAGTTCACTTTATTTTGCCATGTTTTTTCGGTTTTTTCTATGTGTACTAAGAAGAAAATTAATACTTTCTCAGCTGAAACCAGGACACCTACAAAGAAAAAAGAATAAACACACCTGTATAAAATGCATTATTACAGTGACTATAAAAGTTTTTAAATACTATAAAACATTTAAAATATTACCCTGAAATAAAATTAAGGTCTAAAAGTGAAAATTTCTCTATTATTTGCAGTACTTCTACATATTATTTTTAAACCAGAAAGGACTTTCATATTGCTTACTAGTCATATTGATGACAGAAAATATGGAAAATGGCAATAACTATGATCTCTCTCTTAGTTGTTTTTTTGTTTGTTTGTTTGTTTTTAATGTGGCCGTGTACTATTCACATTTTTTGGCACATTAGGAACATGTAATGCCCCCAGTGACTTAGGATTCCTGAGATCAGGTGATTCTACAGGGCCTAGATGTGTACAGAACATTAGCTGAATAATTCTTAACTAGTCTGTGGGGGAGATTTTCTTGAGAACTTGGGCAATTAAAGATGTTCTACCCCATCTTCCTCAGGACCGGGTTCATCTAGTCTCATTCAGAAGACAGCGTCTCCAAAACAGCCTTCTAACACCATGGGAAAGCATCATCTGAAAAGTCAGCATTTCACTGGCCAATCCAAAAACCCTAGTTCAGTATCCTGGCCCACTCTTCTTTAACTATGTATCAAAAACTTGGAGTTTACAGTGAACAAAAATTTTCATGTTCTCTGAGAACAAGCATACTATCAGAAAAGCAAGACTCATGAAAGAAAAAACTATCAATGTTTAATAGGCATAATTATGCTTAGCTTCTACCCATAAAACCCATACAAATTGGATTTTGAGGTGCTGGGAGAATATATTGATGGATTTATCACTGTGTATCAGCCCTTCCTTCTACAAACTACCTCAACATCACCAATTTGTGCTGGCAGTGAAAGAATTTCTGCCTAGGCAGACCTTCAGTATATCTCACTGAAACCATTCCCATAAGAAGGTGAAAGCTGTGAACACTTTAAATTTGTCTGTAATGATCCTATAGGATTTATATTCCTGAATAGCCTGGGGTAGCAGGAAGGAAGTTAGTGGTAAATGGAACAAGTCACAGTGTGAAACATTTCAGCACTGTCTTTACCAACTAGTTCATTATCTCTTAAAGGTTTGAAAAATACAAAGTCTGTGCAAGGTATCACTACTAAAATTGAAGTTGTCATCGTAAGCCATCCTTGAAAAACATTTTCTTTGACTGACTTCATGTAACTGACTGTGTCTGAAGGAGCACTGTGCAGGATAAAACTAGTAGAAATGGAACAGTACACTCTGCTTTCAGCCTTATAATTTGGGGAAAAATAGAAACTCCCACGCACATGATACATTTCAGTTGGTCAGCATATCACCATGACCTGTTTGTAACATATTCCTTACATAACCACTATGCAGTCACATTTGTCAGTAGACTGAAATAATATAAAATGCTGCAGTAAAAGTAAATTCTACTTTATCTGTGTTTCAAGAACTGAGATTTATATTTTACAGCATGTTAATTATGGCTATAAAGCTCAGCTAGCTTCCAGCAAACAAGTCCAAAAAAACCAACCATAAACACACAGCAAATTGACAGTGCTAGTGCCACCAAGGCTGCGTGTGGGAACACATCACAAGTAACTGAACAAGGCTGAGGAATAGAGGTCATGAAACCTATTAAGAGCTGAAAAATTTCTCCTGGAGGTTGAAGTTTTGTGGACTGACAATAAATACTTTTATCTTCTTGCTTGACTGGAGCAAGAGATTTTACAGTAGAAGACAGTGATGGACACAGTCTCCAACAGCTCCACTGAAGGTCTCCTAAATGGACATGCTTGTGATACTGTGCCATTCACACTACAAGAAACAATTTTCATTAGCTTCATGTCTGTACACTCTATCTTGGTGGCTTCAGCTAACCTGTTAAATGGGGAAGGAAAATTTTTGTTGACAGCTTTCCTTAAGTTTCTTAATGACATCTGGAGGGGGAGATAGAATCCTTCAAATTTTTTGTTATTTTTTGTGAAAATTTAAAGTATAAATATCGAATCACAAACAGAAAAACTGAGTGTTAAAATTTCACAGAATAGTCATGTTACCTATATTTACCTTGTGAAGAACAGTGTCTGTTCTTAACTAAAATACAGTAAAATTAGGATAACCTTCTCACAAGACTATTGCATCAAATAGCTGCACATATCGTGAAATCAATAAAGACAATGTAGTACCAACAACCTGAGAGAGAAATAATGTTGTGAGCAGGTGAAAAGTCAATTCTATAAAAAGGATCCAGTATTCAGGAAGAGATTTTTAATGAATGACTAAGGGTCTTTAGAGAGCCTCTACAGGACTTTTCTCCAGAAAGGAAAGTAAATAAGCTCTGTAGCAGTTTACATGTGCTATCAGAGCCTGAACAGAATGTGCTGAGTGTTATTGCTTTGTATTTTGAAAAGTATACAGGAAATGCATACCAGACAGAATCACATTCCTTTAAGACACACGGAGGATGCCTTCAAAAGTAACACACTCCTTTCAAAGCATATAGCAGGATTTCTTGTGTCCAGATATGACAATATTTCCACATTAAATAGGAAATAAATGGCAATAATCTAAGACTCTGTAAGGAAACCTACTGCTCTTGACTATTCAGGAGTAGCTTTGAATACTGTAATGACACTAGTTCCTCTGCTGACTTCTAATGAGACAGTCTCTTTCAAAAACTGTAATTGCAGGATTGTCAATTTTTACATGGGAAGAGTCTGTACTTCCATTGTATTATGACTTAGGTTGTAAATACAAGTATGGATTTTGAGCATAAATATAAGTTCACTCAAAGGATTTTATATTTTTCTGAAATAGTATTAGTGACTTTTAAACTGAATTTTAGAATTAATGATTCCATAAATATCGAAGGAATAGAAAACAAGTAGTAAAAAAAGCCTCAAAAATCAAGACTTTGCCTGAATACAGCCAGGAATGTGGTGCTGGCTTTGATCCTTTAGAGAGGAAAGATTTTATTAATTCATAATAAGTATTTTTGAGAAAATTAATAATATGCTCTTCATCTACATCTATAGATGAAGAGCAATAAGTAGATGAGCAATATATTTTATTGGATTAGGAACTAATTTTGACATAGTTAAGAATATATAGATCCAATATTTAAACAGATGTATAGAAAATGCTCATCTGTCAAGGGGTAGTGCTTAATTTTATCTGTATTTATGAAAAGAAAAATTTGCAATAAACATTGGATGTAGCATTTAATACTTGGTATTTGCCAAAGGTTTATTGAATTTTTAAGGCTTGGAATCCTACATTAGAAATCTACGACTCTTAAGTTGGAATTTGAAGTAATAAAATTGAAATAAAATAAACTCTCTCGTACAGATTCCCTGGGTGTTTTGCTCCAGTACTCCTCAATTTAGATTTTTTTTTTTCCAAAATGTATTTATAGTTTAGGCAACTAATATGTTATTTAATACTGTTTGTGTGCCACAAATTTATTTTAACTACCATTTACATCCTGATTTGTGCTTCTAGGGATCCTCTTTTTCATTTTCAAAGAAAATATATTTGCTCTAAGAAAACAACCCCAAAGGAACTGAAAATTAAATGTTTTACTCCCTCACTTCACTGATGGACCCAAAAGTCTACCACAAAAGTGGTAGACTTTTGCCACTTAACATAACTGATTATCAAAAAAGATGAGAAAGGGAATAAAGAATTGACACTCTTATATGTGACAGACAGCAGTCAGAGCACTTAATTTTGACTTGAAAATTGTCTTCCAACACTTTAAAAACCCTGCTTTGGATTGGTTTACCTCCAGATCTTAAATCTGATAAAGAAACAAAACAGACAAAATATCAAATTTATTGAAAATAAGGATTTCTCATATCTAACAAAAGAAGAAAGCTTGTGAATGCTTACCACATCAAATTTTATGTGAAATAAAGTCCCTTCAGGACTCTCCTTCCCTATCCTCTTTTTCCCTTTATCTTGTTTCAAAATAGTTTAAAGCTATCTCCTGTCCAAAAAGAAGTGATCTCTCACTTTAATTTTTATACAGACTTTCAAAGCAGTGATACATAATTTATAGTTCTCACAAATATCAACTGAAAACCAGTTTATTATAAGGCTTCTTTATCTATGAGTAAAATTTTGTTTAGCTTGTCAAGCCTTTAAAATTAGCTTTGATTTTGTAAATTCAGGGAGCTTAAAACCCCTTCAGCAGAATTCTGAGATAAAGTCCCCAAGTGGTATTTGGATTTATCTTGTTCTTAAAGAAAGAAATGTTAAATTATTAATGGCTTACACACAACAAACTAGAATACCCTCTATGTTCAGATGTGGCATAGGGAGAAGAAATATATTCTTGTATATTTGTATTTTCTTATGTTTTGCCTAAATGCTCACACTTATATTTTCCCATTTACAGATTGCTAATACTAATTAGGATATTGACATTAATGAGAAATGCAAAGGAGCTATCCTTTTATTACATAAACAGGACATTTGGGAATGATAGACAGGTTTGGGTTTTTGTTAGCAAGAAATTTGGTTATCTGGTTCCTGTAACTTAGTATATTTATCCACTACAAGAGAGGATTGAAGAAACTACTCTGCCTGAGGTATTTAAACTTTCTCATCTAAACTAGAAGGGGTGTTACACAAATATAATGTGTATGAACATAAGCAAATACATAATAAATTTTCGCACAAAAATATTCCCTCCAAGGGGTTTTGAAATTAGGCAAGCATTGTTCTAATTCTTTATCAATATGTTATATATAAATTTAAACAAGGGATAGGTTTTCTCAAAAACAGATTGTATTTTAGCATATTTTTGTTGCACTTCTGATTTGCCCTTTCTTTGCTTGTAATTTAACAAAGCTATTTCAAAGTTATTTGCATAAAGTATGAGGGGTTTTTTCATGAGTTTGGCATAACAGGGGCCAAATATATGTTTTATATTATAAGGGAAGAAAAAAATACTAAGTTTCTTTATTATTGTTGAAGAAGAACAAATGAAATAAAAAATTTGTTTATTCTCCACCTTCTTTCTTGTTTGTAATATAAAAAAAAGATGTCAAGAAATCTAAGATATTTTCTTCCCAAGTGCAAACTGAAATATTTCAGGCATGACATGTTCTCATCCTCATTCAGATCAAAGAATAAATATATCAGGTATAAAATGTATCATGTTCACCCATGAAGTTGTGCTGGGCATGTGTTTCTCACCCTCAAACAGAAGTCCTTATATTACACATGCTGAAAAAGAACGGATAGGCTGGAAAGAGCCTCTAGAAAGATAAGTGTCTATTTTTTTCAAGTTTAACTGTTAAATTTAGCTAGTATTTATTGTAGAAATTGCATTCATATCCCCATCATTCTGTGCTTCTGTTCTGGCATGGCTCTTACAGAGAGCTTCTAATTAATTTTTTGTCATTGGAAGAGTTTCTATTTGTTCTATGAGAACACTAATCATAAACACTTACCCATTGTGAAGAAGTCCATCTAGAATAAATTTGTCCCTGAATACACTTGGACATGTAGTTATTTAAATTGGATGCAACCCAGATATGAAGAAGAAAATTTTTTTCAGTGGTAGAAAAATACGTAATAATATTATCACTATTGTCTGGAGCAAGGAAGAAACACTTCCAAAGAATCTATACTGTATTTTCAGAATGCACCTCCTGAAGAATTTTCACATTTTCAGACAATAATGTATTTTATTTCCCTCCACTTGTTCATTGAGGCTCCATAGTTTCCCTAGACAGTACTTCATTGCTTTGTATTTCTACCATCGGAATTATTTGAAGGAAGCTCCTTATCGCCCTGATGTATCTTTATGTGTAGGGTATTAAATAGAAATGTGATATCAAATATGGGCTAGAACTCAAACCAACTTATTCATGAAGAATATATTTTCATGTATATACTTTCCCTGTTAATAATGTTTTTATATGGATTATATGTATCTGTGTGTGTATAGTGGCACAATTACAAAAGGAGGAAGTAATTCCCAATTCTCTTATCCAAGTTTGCATAGGATCCAAGACAATGACTTTCAATCTACTAAACCTGAAAAGCAACTACACCTGGGGTTTCTCAGATAAGGGTGGCAGTATGAATGCCACTCTGCCTATTACAGCACAAATAGCCATTATTATTAAAAATACTCTCAGTGATGTCTACAAAGTGGGACCACAGGTTATGTGTTTCAAGCAAACAAAAGCAAAGTTCCATAAACATCAGCCACATATAGAAGAAATTAATAAGGGTTATCAAATTTGCCTGTACTTGGTATCTAGCCCACTGTCTACTTACAGCTACATTTTTCCATCTTGCTGGATGTTTTGGGTGTCATTCAACAGACCCTTCTTCAACAGCCCTGAGCAGAAAAAGCAGCCTAGTGAAGATATTAGTCTCTTTTCCACACAGCAGGCAAATTGCAGGACAAGAAGAAGGTGGTGGAGAAAAACTTCCTCTTAATGACTTAAGCAGCATGTACAGATATTCAACAACCTCTTTAAACAGAATTTGTATTTTATGTATAAGAATAACAGAGCTACATAAGCATTTATCAAATTTCTACTTATTTTTCATGAGTTGATTTAGGACTCAAAAGGGCTCCAACTAGACGTCACTGTTTTTGTGACTTTGATAGACGCCTCTTCTCCCCATCTCAATAACACTATTTACCCTAAACCTAACTCTATGATGCCTCAGTCAATGATGTACGGTTCTGTGACAATTTTTCTCTGTTTAGAAATGTGGTATGCTTTTAAGGTATACAATCCCATGACCTTTCAAATCTAAAATACATGTTGATAGAGAAGAGCTTAAATTTTCAAGAATTTCTGAGATGTCAGATTTTCTTACTAAAAAAAAAACCCAATAAATGTAGAAATTGTTTATATTTTGCATCTTTTAATAACTTCATTGAATATTCTATACTTGTGCTTTTTATAACTAAATTTCCAGGCTGTGCATACATAAAATAGCCCTGAAGTATTTTCAAAGGTTATACTGCACATGGAAGACTAATTGGCAGCAGCCCCATGCAAAAATGAACCATGGTATAGTTATGATGTAAAAATCTTGCCATTCATGTGGATTGACCTATATATGTCATAGAAGGACTTTCTTCATGCCTGAGGAATAAATATAATATACTATTGCCTATGTAAAAAGAATAAAATTTACAGATGACCTCTGCATGTGCATGTCTTCTCAATCAAATGCAGTATCAGTGACAACATCTTGCTGTATTGGTAACTAAAAAGCATAATGTGTCCTCTGATTTTCCAGAGACATGAATATTAATTTTTACCTTGGAAAACTGCAAGAAACACTTAGCCCTAAAACTCTTGTCCCTTTCTTATTTCCTCTTTTTCATGTTGCTTTATGCATTGTGACACCCCAGAGGAGCTGCAATATGGAGGCAGACAAGACCTTGCCTGCTGGGGCTACCTCCCTACATAATTCTTTGGAGCCATCAGAGACAAAAATCTCTTTGTAGCCCTTGTGAATTAAGAAGCTCAGATCATTTAGACACATAGACAGGTATACAGAAAAACATTTTTATTTCCTAAACCCAAATCCCACTTCTACTTCTGCAAAAGAAGCATCATAAGAAGTGCTATATAAAATCTCAATTTTGCTATCCTAAGAGATATGTACTTAATATATATGTCATGAGAATATATTTCCCTATTCCAAGAAGTTCATCAATATAAATTATAGGTTTTCACACTATTGTCCACAAAGACATGTCCACAAACTATCTGATTATATGAAACATAAAAAAAATTCTAATATTGTCCATATTTTTCTTAAAAAATGCATAGATGAGAGGGAAAAATTCTGAATATTGATAATTTTCTGTTATGTCTGTCAACTAATTCTGTTAACCAGTAAATAGCGTTTATTTAGATTTACACATTGGTACTGCAATGATTCATTGGCCCCTCCCCATACCTTTTTTAAGTTTGCAATTCAATACTTTTTAACTAAGCATTCAGCATCTTGTCTCACATTTAGAGCTAGGAGTGTGTCAGTGTTCTCTAGTTTTGCCCATGTAGGGAGCGACTTATAGTAATTTACTCTCCATTGCAATGCATGTTATTAATTTTTATATTATTGCCATCATAACAACACAGAACTCAAGATTGAGTATTAAATTCCTTAGCCTATTTTATAAGCATAAAATCAGTGGATGTTCCAACTGCTAAGGTCTCTGACAAATCGGTAACTTTGACGCTATCAATTGATAATTTTTCTCCATCACTCAGCTTCATTTCAATTTAATCAAATGGTTTCTTATTTTTTAATCATAAACCTAACATTTCTCATTTTTAAACTGAGTCGTAGAGTTCTAAAAGCAGGGAAACTCTCTTTGGGAAATCTCTCTGAAGTAGCTGGAGTGACAGGCACTGTTAACACAAAATTGTTGTTGCTTTTTTTTTTTTTCTTTTTTCTTTTCCCACCTTTCTATGCAGTTGATTTTTTTATTGTTCCCCAAGAAACATGAATGAAGACATAAACATGAATGAAGACATACACATGAAACTATTACACCTTTTCTTGTTTGATTTATTGTCATGGGTAACCCAAAAATGTGTATCGTATTCCATATCTGTGCTACATCATAGGACCCAAAATTGTAACTGTTCCTGTAAAGCCCTGGGGGCCGTAAGTGGAACTGGGGTGTCTGGTCCCAGGTTTGGGAGATCAGAGGTGCTGGAGCCCTTCTTAACAGCTGGGGTTGCTCAGACAGAAGCCTTTGGCCCTTTCCCCTTCTTTTCCACCTTGAGACAGCACATGTCTGTCTCAAGGTGGAAAGAGAAGAAGAAGAAATCTTCTGTTTCTCTCCAAGCTCCCTGCTTGCCTTAGATCTCCAAGAAACTGCAGTTTCTTGGCAATCCCAGGCTACTTCAGGGCAAATTACACAGATATCTGTCTGCAGCGGGGCTTGTGGAGGTGGGAGCTGCTGGTTTTCGGTGTTAAGTGGCGTCGTTTCTTCCCCCCACATACATCCCCTGCAGTGCACCAGCAAGCTAGAGTGCAGTGCCAGAGCCAGCTGAGGAAGAGGCAGAGGAATTTACGGCACAGGGTTGCTGCTGTCCCAGTTCCTGAGTTTTTTTCCAGCTGCCATTGTCAACAGAGCTGCCACCACCAGGAGACAGAAAGATCCTATCCAGTGGCCTGAAGCAAAGACCTTGAAATGCACTGGACCTTTTGGACTCCAGGTTTTCTTTTTTTTTTTTTTTTTTTTTTTTTTTTTTTTTTTTTTTTTTTTGTCCCTGTTCCCTGTTGGTTGTTTTTAAGGGGAGTTTCAGTAACCGCAGAGGTTGGGTTGCTGTTGTTTTTTCTCTCTGTTCTTGCTCTCTCCACATGTGGTTGGGAAAGGGGGGCTTGTCAGCCGCTTTGCCTTCATCTCTCAGACCATGGAGTTTTCTGCAGAGGGTGCCATGTTGAGGGAAGGGCTTTCTCCACCGTTTTTCTTTCTTTGTTCCTGGGGAATTTGCGGGAGTGAGCACCTTTGTATCTTGTAATTATTACTGATATTTTGCCTGTTGCTGTTTCATTTTAATAAACTTTTTTTTTTTTCTTTTGTATCTTCCCATGTTTCTCTCTGCTTATAGCAGGAGTGGTTAAAACTGGAAGGGGAGGTAACACATTTTGGACTGTCCACCCCACGTAGTTGTCTTAAACCAAGCCATAAATTTAGCAGTTTTATATGAGGCCACTGGACTACATTGGTCACTCTGTAAAATTATATTGCCCTTGACACTGATTGCGGCATATTAAACTTTAATTCTGCAGAAACTCGTGTTAATATAACGCAATAGATAGGACATAAATTCACTGATTTCACAGAGCTGGGGTTATCTCAAATTTCTTCCACGATTGTTAATCCTTTAACTGTTGAAACACTCCAGCAAAGAGCATACATCACATAGATGCACTTGGTCTGCACTTCTGTTGAAAATGCCAGAGTTTATTCAGTTGCCAAAGCCTTTTGTTATTTTTATGTCAACTGTAAGAGGACTGTCTACACCTGATTTAGCATAAAGATAAAAAATCTTGAATAAAAAATATTTAAAATTTTACATAAAGCCTGACAATACAATGATAACCCATAATGTATTTCTGAAAGGATTTCAACGAACAGAGTGCATTTTTATCAGATGATCATTTTGTATCATGCAGTTATGAGACTTTTGATACAGTACTGGAAGCTCTAAAAGTATTTTCTGTAAGAGTGAATCATGACCTTCTTCATGCAGTTAATCTCATATTTATTTTCAGAATTATTTTATATATTATTTTATAAACATTTGTAAATAAGTCTACTAAACAGCAAATAAGCATTTAATAAAGTTCTTTTGCTTATTTTGTTTGAACACGAAGCAAAAATTATGAGGGCCCAGTATAAGAGATTAGAAATCTTAGTTCTTTTAAAAAACTTTCATTTTCTTTACTAATAAAACAATTTTTGCCACCTGTGGAGAAATAATTATATATAATATTTATATATAATTATTCATATATAAAAATAAAATAAACTCAATGTGAAAAGAGGAATTTTTTTTGTTTTTAATTTTTTATGAAGTAAAGCACTTTTAGGCAGTTAGTTAATGTTGCATAATTTACAAGACAGGTGACATGGAAGAGTTGAACTGTATGTAAGGGAGATATTTGACTCCACAGATCTTACAGTTAGGGTTGATATGTTTGTGAAATGATGGGTAAGGATTAGGAGGATGAAGAACAAAAGGGACTGTTATAGAGTTTAGTACTCTGCCCTCTCTTCTGTAACCAGGACTCCATGGAATTTAAAGAGCCGAAGTGCTGGGTTTGGCACCTGATGGAGTAATGCTGGGCCCAATTACAAAGTGGGAGAGGGTGACTGGAGAGAAACTCTGCAGAAAGCGATGCTGGTTGATGATAAGCTCAACAGAAGTTGACAGTGTGCTCTGGAAGTCATGAGCATGTCCTGGTTTTGGCTGGGATAGAACGTATTTTCTCCTTAGTAGCTGGTACACTGCTGTGGTTTGGATTCAGTATGAAAATAACATTGATAACACAGTGATGTTTTGGCTGCTGCTGAGCAGTTCTTACACTAAGTCAAGGACTTTTCAGTTTCCCATGCTCTTCCAGTAGGAAGGTACAGAAGAAGTTGTGAAGGAGCATGGCCAAGACAGCTGACCAGATCTGGCCAAAGGGATATTCCATACCATAAAATTTCATTCTCAGTGCATAAACTGTGCAGAGTTGGAGGGGAAGGGCCAAACAGTGCATGCATCAGTAGGATGTGAGAAATTATATTAGGCATCAAGTGTCATTCTCTTTTTTTTTTTTTTTTTCTTTTGGGGGAAGGGCGAGGGGATTGTATGCATCCCTTTTTATTACTACTATTATTATTATTGTGTTTTTCTAAATTTTATTTCAAGTATTAAACTGTTCTTATCTTTCTAATGATCAACCTATGGGTTCTCCTTTATTTTCTGATTCTCCCTCCTCATGGCACTAGGGAGGGGGGTGAGAGAAGGGCTGTGTCATACTTAATACCAGCTGGAATTGGACCACAGCAAGGGCAAATGGCATCCTAGGGTGCATAAAACACAGTATAACCAGCTGTTACTCAAACAAAGCATAGTAAGCCAGTCAATAAAGGTTATCATCCCACTGTGTTCATTGTTGGTGTGGCCTCACCTCAATCACTTGTGTGCAGTTCTGGGCCCCTCAAATTAAGAAGGATGTTAAGGTCCTTTGATGTGTCCAGAAGAGGACAACAAAGCTGGTGAAAAGTGTGGAAAGCATATCTTTTGAGGAATGGCTGAGGACTTTGTGTTTGTCAAGTTTGGAGGAATGAGGGTTGATTTCATTGTTCTCTAAAGGCTCCTGAGGAGGGCAAGTGGAGAGGGAAGTTTTGTTTTCTTCTTCTGGGATCCAGTGATAGGACACATGGAACTGGTTTAAACACGCTCCAAGGAAGGTTTGGGCTGGATGTAAGGAAGCCCTTCTTTAAAGACTAGGTCTTCAAACACTGGAACAGGCTTCCTAGACAACTGGTCAATGCTGCCAGCTTGTCAGTGTTTTAAGAAGTGTTTGGATGAAGCCCTTAAAAGCATTTTGTAACCTTTGGTAAGCCCTAAATTGGTCAGGTAGTTGGATTGGATGATTATTTTAGGTCCCTTCCAACTGAAATAGACTATTCTATTTTACACCAAACACCTAAAGAAAACCTAGATTTCTGTCTTAAAGATCAAAGACATAACTGCATCTGAAGAAGTACTAAAACTACTTTTTATTTTCTTATCGGGAAGAAATCCTCTTCAGAAATCGACAGCTCTTAATTACTCACATATATAAAAATTACCACTGCTGTTCTGAACCTGTTGAGAGCTTAAAATCCAGCTGAGGTTATATCAGGGTAATATTTAATGGGATTATTAATGATTACCATATATTTATTTTATTTGAAATGTTACATTAATAACATTTCTTACATGTCCAGCGCATAAAAGTCACAATGGGTGTGTCTAAATTTATCTTTAATATTGTTACTGAGACTTTCTATTGTAGATATTTCATGCAATATGAGAATATCTTTCTCTCTGGTTGCACTATTGTATTTGTGATAGTTTTCTGAAACTAAGGAATTTTTTTTTCTTTTTTGAAGCTGACATGGACAATCAAAACACTCTGAGGAGTTGTGTAGAGAAAAATATTTACTTAGAAATATAAATGTTCTCTACTCGCATATCAATAAATATAGATAAAGCAGTCACAATTTCCATCTCAAATAGACAAAAATAAAAGTGTCCTATGACACCTCCCATTAGTGCTACACTTGCTCAAATGAGCAGGAAGAAGTCATGCATCATGGTTCTTTCTTCAATAGTATTTTTGGACTTAAAAATACAATCCCACAGTCTCAGCCTGGCTACTACTTATGGGGAGACACAAGCATGAATTAGTAGTGCTGCTTTTGGGAAACAAATGTAACTTCAATGTTGACATCCTATTTATCCCCTGTTGAGGAATAAAGTATTCTGTGTATTGAGATGATGAATTATAACCGTTAAACAAAAATGTAATGCGTTTGTTACAGCCACCAAGTAGACAAATTACCATTATGCTGTGCAAATAATACTTTACAAACCCATTTGTCACACAGGAGAGGTGTCATATGCAATCTGATTCACCCGGCTTAATGTATGAAATGAAACCCCGATTTTCTTCAGCGCATGTAAAACAGTAACAACTGGCTTTCATTCCAGAACCAGTGATAAATACTTTGTTTTCTCAACGAAGCAAACAAAAATTCAGTATCTCTTGTGCATTTGCAGGAAAAAAAAAAAAAGAAAAAAAAAAAGAAAAAAAGAAAAAATAAAAAATCTGGGGTTACGTACTGGGAGCTCTTACATATCTCACACGTCACAGTAACTACCATGTTAGAGTTATCAATTCAACAGAACTTGCTAAACCTCAAATAAATTCACCATGAGAGATTGTTTTTGGATGGAAATCAGCAGAGATTTGGTCAATTTATGTACAGACACACTGATTTATAGCAGGTTAAAGCAACAATATTTCTATCCATGTCAGTAAAATTTAATCTCCAATTTTAGCAGTGATGACAAGGCCATAAGTATACACTGAAAATGAGATTTAGGTCAAAACTAATTTCTAGGTTGAGGAAAAGGGATCTAGAAAGATCCCTTCAACAACACTCTCAGACTGGAGATGCCTAAATCAGCAGCTTCTGTGCCTTGAGTGTCAACTTCTGAGCCAAGTGCCACCATCATGCAGCAGAATTTTTTTTCTGCCTACTCAGGCACTGAGTCCTACCCTAGACTCTCCAATTATTTAGAAGGAGGAACTAAATTCAGACATCTATACTACAGGCTTACACATCAAATCTATTTGTCAAGGTTATTCTTTATTATGAAAAGATAAAAATTAGGATCTAGAGTGAAACAACAGATGAATCTCTCTGTCTTACTAGCTCACATTCTGCCTTTCTCCCTAAATATCCCAAAAGAGTAGCCTAGCTTGTACCCAATAGATGTAAATAAGAAAGTTTACATGTGTTCAACACAGAAGACAGTATAGGTATTTTAGGGGGAAATAAAGGAAAAATTAAAAAAGAGGAAACCACTTTTTTTATGACAGACAAGTAGATAGAGCAGTCATCTGCATTTTCTTTCTTTTTTAGTTAGGATAGAAAGTGCCACTTATTTCCTTCCTTCCAGCTGGGTTGCCAATACCACAAGTATTATGGAAACAGACAAAACAATTAAGTTTGAAACTACTAATCTGGACATCTTTGTCATTTTCAGTTGGAACTTGTCAGACAAGCTCCTAGCTGATATTTGATGAAATGGAGTCTTTTGTTTTAAGCTCAATCATAATTCCATATCAACAATGTTATTTCCCTTTTCCCATAAAAACAGTACTAGAACCACTCATGAATAGTGACTCTTGTCCATCAATTTGGGTCAGAGATGGAGTACAACAGTAACCACCATGTCAGCAACCGTAAGTGAGAACAGTAAAAACTGTACATAAAATATAGCTCTTGGGCAAATACAGTAGTTGAAACAAAAAGCTCTTGAAAATAAAAGATGCCTATTCTAAAAAGTCGTGCCTGTCCCTGAGTCCTGTTGACATCAATGAGAGCTTTGGCATCAAGCTCCAGGGAGGTGTAAGCCTTGTGATATTAGTAAATAATCAAAATCAATGTCCTTTGGAGACCCCTAATCCGTGGCTCAGGAGCCATGAAGGAATTCAGTAGATATTATTACAAGAAATGCTAAAGAGTCTTCACGTGTGTATATATATGTATACATATATATCTTTGCCCTCCTAACTTATCTGCTAAAAATTCCAGTTATATCTTTGGAGAGCCCAGTGTAGCAGGCTTACTCTGTGCTAAGTGAGATTGAAGGAGTATGAAAAGTGATAAGAAAACACAACCATTTTGAGAAGAAAACTATGATTTAAAAGTGTTGTCTTTACAAGAGAATTGAACAGGTCAAGATAATAACCACACAGAAGCCAGGAAGAAAAAAATTACCTATGTATGAGGAAAGGTCATTCTGTTATTACTTCTCCATGGGAGAGTTCCTGTGTGAACAGGATAGAGAATGCGTGTGTTTCAACAGGGAAGAAAAAAAAAATTAGTAAATAGTTTGGAATGCATAGTTCAAAACAGGAACTGAAAAATGACTTTGCAGGCCATTTTATGATGGATCAGGGTGCTGACATACTTGAACATATAGTGAGTTTACAAATTCTCCAACCACACCATGCCCTACTTTCTTTTTTTTTCATAAGTTCACAGCAGTTTTGTGTTCTCATCATCTGATTTCTGGTATCCCTAATGAATGTAAAACCACAGAAAAACATAGAAAAGTATACTTATAAAACAGGAGCTATGTAACAGAGTAAAAATTTTTGGTGGTCCTCCTCTCCTTCCTATAGCACATGAGGGTAAAAAGAAATTAATGTCTTGATGGTAAGTTTTGTTGTGGGATATTTTAAGTGTTAATTTCCTTTTTGACCTTGAGTTTCCTTTCTGACTTCATTAAAAAAATCTAAGTTTTCCAAGTGTTTAATTCTCTTTCCATTCCTGTCTGTGTAACAAGAACCAGTCTTGTTCTTCATGGATTACTCAAATACAAACTTCAGGAGGACATTTAGCTTTCTGTAAGGCAGGTGAATTTATTCACTCCTAGAAAATCATTCACTTGAACAATCTTTATATACTTTTCTTGTCCCCAAATGGATTTCTTTCTATAAACAGTGTTAGCTGCTCATTGTTAGCACTTTTTTAATAGATCATACTGCCAGAAGACTTTCCTCTCCTATCAGTCATTTGTCATTAAGAGTCTTAAAAAAAAAAATTAAAAAAATAAAATAAAATTTAAAAATTATATATTTTGGGGTCATTTTCTCAGAGTTCTCTTTGTAATCCAGGAAAGAGAGTTTTATCATGTGCAAAACTGAACAACCATATAGAGTGTCTCATTTTGGCATTGTTACATTTTCATTGATTCTTATCTTGATTTCTCTAAAGTCACTTGAAACTACATCAAGACTGTAAGAGCAATTTACTTTGCTGGAGTCAGCAGCTCTTTTGGGTTCCCGATCTCTTTTTAGCAACACTGTGGAGGTCCAAACTGAAATCTCACCAACCCAGCAGACTAATTGTCTTGAATGGCACTAAAATATTCAATGCTATCTTCCTACCAAAAAATTAGAAATTTCAAAGTATGAAGTCAATAATAATTTAGAAGAGAGTCTAAACCTGTACTGTGCAATGCACAAACTTCTCTGACTTATGCTGATAACATAGTATGGCACAAAATCTCTCTCTTTTCAATGCATTAATTATATATTGAATGGGACTTTAGAATCATAAAAAACAGGGTTTCTACACCACTACATTAAACTTGTATTATAGGTTCTGATTTCTTCCCAAAGTTCTGTGTCAACACTTTAAAAAAAGTCTGAGCATTGCATTCCTATCTGAGAACATTTTAATATGTTCACACCATAAAGCTGAAGGGTGATTCAGCTGTACTTTTTTTCATAAATATTGAAAAAAAACCCTGCAACTTTTCAATTACAATAAACACATGTAACAAACATGGGTGCCTTTAAACTGCAGTCTATGAAATAAAGAACATATGTTTTTAATGGTAAAAATTCTGACTCTAGAAAACACTAAATTAACTTAAAAAAAAAAAAGGCTCATAAAAGTAAAATGGAATTAAACATATATTAAACATATCCCACCTTCTTTACATTCAATAATTACAGAGGAGTAGATGTTCACACGCTACTGAACAAACCTGCAGCTGAGGCAAACAGACCTGCACTGTCTTACATATTTTAAGGACTATGGAAATGTTTATCTCTAAATAGAAAGAGAATAACAATAATATCATGCATTTTTAAAGATGGGCAGATACCAGGTTTTTTATTACTGAGAAAACTGGTTCATAGGAGTCTTTTACGAACAGGTCTTATATGTTTACAGTCACTCAAATATTTATAGTTTAGACTTGGGAAAATGCACAGCTACTGTTCCATAGAAGGCTTTATTCAGCTTCTATGGAACAGTAAAAAGGAAGCATTGTTGAAGGAAGTAAAATAAATAAAGTAAATCCTAGGAATATTTCCTAGGATATTTCAAGTTGTAGAAGAAGGAGTACCCAAAATATGAGAAGTTTATAATAAGAACAATACATTCCTCAAAGAAAGAAGCAATGTACAGAACACAACAGCAAAAGTAAATGCATAGCTGCTATAGAAGTAAATTAAATTTAGAGAAAATAGAAATTGGACAAGCAGCTTGGATGCTTTTACTTCTTTCATAGACATGTACATAATGAAATCCTTATGTAAGCACAACGCAGTCCCTCTTCAGAGCCAGCTTTAGGACGTGTATACTACTTAATAACAGTTGTGTGAGCAATTTTGTTCCTCAAGCTTTCTTGTACAAAAATAAAGAAGCAATATCTTCTGTGTACTCTTTTAACATTTTCTCTGTGCGTCCTCCTAACAACCTCTACTAAATCCAGTCTTAACCACTTTTATCAAAATATATTACCAGATTTGTAAATAGTATTCCAGTAATACCTTATTCTTGCCTAGTAGCATGGCACTCATATTTCAATAACCAAAAACAAAACAAAACAAAAAAGTAATTTTCTAACCATTAGTTTTTTATGAAAATGCATGAAAAGTTTCAAACAACTTCCCAGATCCAGATACTGGTGTGGAATAATCCAAAACCTTTTTACTAATTTTCTTATGCAAAAAACAACAGAATATAAATATATTGCAATAAAACAATAATTTAAAAATACTTGAAAGCATGAATAGCATAAAGATCAGATAACATGAAATAAAATTAGTAACAGGAGAACATGTTTTGAACTTATTTTCTGTTAGACAATTTACAGGATTATTCTGAATGGAAATCCTGAACATTTATCCATCATTATTCCCTTCTTATCCTGTTTCACTGTCAAGTAGCTTTTAGCAAAATGTCAGGAAAGATAAAGAAGTGTGATTTAATTTTCACCTGAAAAAGGAAAGAAGATCTTTGATTTTCAAGAACATCACTGAGGATTCAAACTCTCCCCCACTTTTATAAAATTCAAATTCCTGACAATGATTAAAATAGCAGAAAATAAACAATTTCTTCATTCTGCTTGCAATCATTTCACATGCATGCTTATATCACAAGGCAAAAAACTACTTTTTGGAAAGCATTTGGAGGAAGTATGGTCTGGGAAAGCTCTGATTTGGCGCTGGAGGCCAGATTAACAGCACGCAGGAATAAAGCAGAGGCTGGACTATTACTAGTTGTGCCCTGATAACAAATACCTGAATTACCTTCGCTCAGAAAACCAGCGTTTTCTGTTACTTGCCAATTTTCTAACACTAAATCCTTTCAAAACTATTTTTATATCCATATACTGTAACTGAAGTACTCGATTCCATATACTGCTGTACTCTAGGAATAAATATCAGATTTAAAAAAAAAAAACCACAAAAAACCAAACCAACAAACAAAAACCCCCACAAAACCCAAACAAACAAACAAACAAACAAAAACCCCACCAAAACAAACAAACAAACCACCCCACACTTTACCTGGATGAAAATTAGCTCCTTTTCCAAATACCAAAAAGTTCCAAGGTTTTTTTTGTTTTTTCAAAGTTTAAACACAGCCTTGGGGGAAAAAAACAAGGGGAAAAAAATAAACCTAGGGAAAACAAGTCCTAAACATTTGCCCAGGTGTCCCACGTGCTGCAACATGTTTTACCATGCAAAGCAACAGTTCTTGAACCTTTCAGTCTACATGTGTCTTCTCTCTAGTACTTACTCTTTAACACATTTAAAAAAAAAAAAAAAAAGTTAATTATTTTTTGTTAAGAACAATAATATAGCATAGCTGTCAGGATATTTTAATTATTTCTTCTACCCACATGAGCTTTCTGAAGGGTGATAAAGAGAGATTTAGAGAAAGCATATACCTTACACCATCAGGCTGCTCAGTCAGGAACAGATTTGGAATTTAAATTTAATAAAAAAACCCTAACTAACAATGCTGACTTGTCAGGTAAGCAATATCACCACAGACCATGAAGAAACAGCAAATGCTTATTAATGCCTATAAAATCTCAAATTCACACAAAAGACACCAAGTTAGAAAAGTGAAATAAACCATTTAAACTGCATTACAGGTATTGCGATAACAGGTGCTTTACGTGTACTTTGCAGAACTGGAGAATAAAACATACAACAAATGCTCATAAACATCAAAAGCAATATTCCTACATTCACCTTCCAGGAAAATTCAGCAATTTTAGCTTTCAGTCACCAAAACTTTATTCTAGGTAGTATCCCAACTCTCTGCTTAGTATAAGTTGCAGTTTTGCAATCCCCATCTCTAGATTGTTCTTCCCCAGCCAGGCTCAAATTATCTCACACCTGAGTCCTTTGCCCCACTTTCTTGGTGCACTATCCAGCTGCCTCCTTACCAGGCCTCTCCATGGTGATAATTAGTGCCTTTTTTCCTGACTCTGCAGGGTATTATTTTATGTTTTATTTCTGCTCCTCATGTATTTCAGGCTGTGCCTCCCAGTGAGCTCAGCCACAGCTACTCCACTCAACACTATGAGACAAGGCAGGAGCCTCTCTAGACTTTTCTGCTCGACCCCCTGCAGCCACACCCTCCAACACAGCAGTAACTCATCAGTTAACCAATCTATGTTCCCTGTTAACAGTAGTGGATCCTGATCAATTAATAAAAAACAATTGTCATGAACTATGTGTCCCAAAATTAGGAAGCTGAAATATTGTTGTTCTCACTTGAAATGTTGTAAGTTCTCACTTACATCAGACTCAGAGTTTCCAGTTAATTACCTTTTGCAGACACAAGAACAGTTCTGAAATATTCTCTACTGACCTGAGTTAATTTACTGAGGTGAGATTGTGATTTCTTTTCATCTTTCATTTGGAAAAAAATAGACAAGAAAGTCCAAGGAAAATGGATCCCACCCAAAAGAGTTATAATGCAGTGGCTGGAAAGAATTGCTCATGCAATATGTAGGCTCTTGTTTCTCTGGGTGGGGATTAGGCTCTTTTAAATTTATTTCTAAAGTGAGAAGGAAAGGTGGAAAAGAGATTGTATCTCTCCTTACAACCATGGTTGTAGCTGTGTCCTCCACGCCGGGCAGGCGTGGGCCCCTGGCTGGCTCAGATCTGCACAGTGGCCAAAGCGTTCCGGTCTCGGTTGCAAGCCAGCAACCTTTTCCTGTGGGTCTCAGCTTCTCACCAGCGACTGGCCTTAACTGCGTCGTGACTGCGGCGGTGGACAAAAGGTGACTCTGCTAGGCAGGTTTAATGATGGTTTATTACAGTCCGAGTGGCGGGAGCTCCACCACTCTTCAAACTGCCCAGAAAGAGAGAGTTTGAATTTCCCTCCCCGAACTTATAAATGGGGGAGGATTCAGGGGTGGCAACAACAGGTCAGCAAATCAGGGAATTTGGGGGGATAACAGGGTGTGTCCGGTTCTAAACCTTGGACCACTCACCAAAGGGGAAAAGGGGATTTCCCAGGCACCAGCCTATCACTCGACGCCTCTCCTGGGAAATTCCTGAGTCCCGGAAGGGGTCCCGAAGTGACAGACAGGATGCCCCAGAGCAGGGGGGAGAGGGGATTGACAAGGGTAGGTGGGGGTTGGGATGATTGACATAAAACAACTTGCTATACAGCAAACTCATAGGGGAGGAACCGTTACAGAACTGGGGGCACAGTGGAATGAACCATAATATGAAACTTCTTATAAAACTTACAAAATTACTCAAGAACTTGATAGAACAATTCTTGCACTGCCACACATAGTCTGTATTCACTAACCAAAACTAGAACCCAAGCCTGTTTCTGCTTTCTCAGGTGAAGGTTATAACTTACAGGCAATTCCCACTCAGTGCAATTTTGCCTCTCTTGTCTGTCTTGGAGCTGAGAAAACTTCCTGATTCAGATGTTATCAAACCAATATAATTCTGTAAATGTTCAGGTGGGTTTATACGTACATTTTTTAAAGGAAAAAAAATAAAACCTCAATATATTGTTTGAAAAATATTCTTATGGGTTTCTACTAATGAATAAACAGAAACCCTATGTTAGTATCTAAATGAGCATATGAGCACCACCAAATACGAAATAATAAATGATTTCTCATACAGACCCTATTAATTTTAAATATAGACACTATTACCTTTGGCCAAAACAGATAGCCTCTTCATCTTTCCAGGTTGTTTTATAGAGGAGCATTGTTAGAATTCATTAATAATTTTAGTGTGTTATATACAAACAGATTTGTAAGTTTTCATATAAAATCTGGAAGAAAAATAACTCAATTGAGTAGTGTTAATGTTAGTCTGGTAACCATAATTATTTACTTAACTTTTCATTATTTGAATTCTTATTTCCATTTTCATTTTACTGTTAAATAATGGATTTCCACTGTGAAGTGCAAATTCAATTCCTGCACTTGACAATGAGCAAGAGTTTTTTTGCTAGTTTTTTTTCTTTAAACAAAAAATATCTCTAAGCAACACAAATGTAACTTTTTAAAATTCCTGTTATTTAGTCAATGGAATTATAAACCTAAGAAAAAAACCAAGCACAACAGTTATTCTTTTAATTATCTAATTAGTCTATGAGAAAGAACTTTCTGAAAAACAATGAGCCAACTGATGTTAGCTGTTGCCTCTTATTCACATTAGTCAAAGCCTTTGCAAATTGTCACATTCCTATTTAGCGAAGCAGTTTTTACTATTCAACAGTGTTATCAGTGGGGTTTGATGTATTATATTGCTTTTGCTTCTTCTCAAAGACCCAGTGGGATATATGGGGAGAAAATAAGTACACCTGAATAGAAAATAAAGCAGACAACCATTTTAGTTTGCTCTCAAGCTTCGGCATCTTGCCCAGAGCTTCAGAGACACATTTACATGGACTTGAAGTTTGTGTCCTCAAAACTTCCTCTGAAATGATTTGTCACTTCTGTTGAGAACTTCGGAATGAAGGAAAACATATGCATGAGTAGGAGAGTACATCCTCAAGTTTGCCTGAAGGAAGCAATGATTCCTCCTCCTTTTGCAAGCAGTGTTAAAGCTAAGAGCATTCAACTTTTTCAGGGCTGAATCCTGCAGCTCCTTTCTTCCTTTCTGGCCCTCCTGTTTTGCGAGACAGACAATATGATTTTAAACTTTGCCAGCAATTCCTGGTCAAAGAGGTTTGTTCCAAATTATTAGGAAAATTTAATCAATATTTCAGAAGTAGTCAGATGAGAGTCCTAGAGCAGCACCGAGAGAAAGTGGTGAGTGGCAACAAGGAGCAACCGCCTGCTGAGCAGTCAGGCAGGTTTGTTGCTTCCAGGGACTTGGGTACTAGACATTAGGGAGAGAGAGATGTTGAGCCACCAAGGTAGCTCAATAGCCAGTCTCTATCATTGGAGCTACTGATAACCCACCTGGGCGCAGTCCTGGACTCTCCTGGGAACATAAGACTGAGATAGATGATTCCTAGAAGTGCTTTCTAGCCTCAGCCATCCTGGGAGTCTACCACATATGAGGTGTCAGATATGTCTGACCACAAGAAACACAGGAAAGAACTGTGACTCTGCAGTCAGGTTTGCAAGATATCTTCCCCATGATAGAATGGTTTTGGATAATTCGGCCGTGTCACGAAACCTGTTTTAAAAATGAAGACAGGGTCCCTTGGGGACACTAGAATGGTAGACACATGCAACTTTGTGTGTGCACGTGTGGGTGCACATGTAATACAGAACATTGTGGAGAACATAGACAAGACACAGACATAGACATGAGAGGTTCAATGTAGGCAACACAGAAAATCTAAGGTACACAAGGGAGATGACAGAAAATTTAAGGCGCAAACTGACCTTCTAGAAATTTTTCTTAGATGGTTAGTTTGAGGACAGAAAAGGTGTCAGGGCACAGGTGTTATAAGAGGTTACCACTGCTGAACAGCAGGATGGGTAAAATAATGTGGCAAAACACAAGTATGAAACTGGAATACCCTTACCAAATGGGAAACAATAACACTAAAGGAAGTAATGTAGGGTGTCAATGGGCATCACAAGCGGGGTCACCTTGTAGTATCAAGAGATAATATGGAAAAAGCACTATGAAAATTTTAATAGTTTCATGGAGCAGAGATCACAGAAACAGGTAGAAAACAAATGAGCAGTGGTTCATTAGTCATGGCTTATTGTACAATATTGCTAAACACAGACAATTTTCAAGATTGTAGTTTACATACGAGAGAATAGTGCTCACACTTGATCAGCTTTACAGTGATGACTTTATCAATATCTGCTCATATTTCATAAGCACTGTACCAATATTAGCTGGCACTGTGTATAGATACATGGAAAGATGGAGTAACTGCACTTACCAATATTGCTGTCAAAAATTTTCTCTGCATTAATTATCACTGCTATCAATTTCAAGAAAATCTGCATTAAATAAATATAATTATAAACTAAATAATGCAAGAATTAAAAACTAACCACCAAGTTTACATAAAATAAATGTAAACTTTTTAGCTAGGAAATCTCCATAGGAATCCATTTTCATTCAGTACTTCTCTGTGTACACAGTGAAACATTCAATTTTCACAGTGGGTAAACTAATTAAAATCACAGAACAATACCAGTTCTTGAGCAGAGAGCTATGGTAACTTACTATGGGGGAAAAAAAAAAAAAAGAAGTGCACATTGCTTTAAACAAAGAATGAAAAAAAAAAAAAAAAAAAAAAAAAAAAAAAAAAAAAAGATAGAAAGCTGAGCACACACAATCTTCTGATTTATAAATACTATGGAAATGTGTCCTTATAATTTCTTTTTGTCCATTTACTTGAGAACAATCTCATTACATCAAAAGGACTGTCCATGAACATCATGCCATTCAGCTAGGCAGCATGGATAATCAATTTATAATTAAAGAAATAAAAATGATAGCTACTAAATGGATTTTTTAGAGGAATATTTTGGATTATCTACAGATAAATCTTTTCTGGATATTTGAAAAGGTGATGAGTGAACTGAAGTAAATTTACAGGATAAATTATGAACCTGCTCGATGCAGATCTTTCAATTATTTTAGCTCTTTTGAATTGCTCTAACTCTGAAAGTATTTTGAAAATGAAAGAACAAACAAATGAGGCCAGTTTTGCTTATCTGGGGGGTTACTTTTTAAAAAATTTCACTAAAATGAGATTTTTACCTTCATTTCAAAATTACAATTAGAATGGTAAGAATTAGAGTTTTAGTGTTAATTCTCAGGAATGTGACACTCAAGTTCTATGGGAGGCAAAAAAGAAAGTCTCTCAAGTGGATTAATAGATGACAGGGAAAGCAAAAGCATATACAAACAGACCAGTAGAGGGGTTTAAAAACAATTAGGGGAAATAAATGTACACTGTGAAATTAGGTGATAGCACTTACACACCAGTTTACCTAATTGCAGTTTGCATTTCTGCAAGCTCTTCGAGGTTGAAGCTTTAATCCAGGTCCTAAATTCATCAGGCTTAATTTTATGTTTCTGAAGTGGCACAGAGGACACTTTATACACACATTATCTCCTGAACAGCTCTTTCCCGCCTTACTGCTGTTAACCATTGTCTCTCACTGAGACACTATGGCCTATTTAATCAGTGTAGAATTTACCTTGAGTCCATAACAAGACCATTTACATCCCATTTGGTTCTACTTTGAGCACTCAAATGGGACCTAAATATCCATAGACCTTGTACTTGCCCTTTGAAATGGATGAATTCACTGTCAACGAAAAATAAAGATGCTCATTAAACAACCCTCTAGTATTAGAAGATATTCTACCTGAAAGCATTACATAAGGGTGAGCTGTTTGTATAGCTGGATCAAGAGAGCTTTCCAAACTTTGATCAATTATAGATTAGTGGGAAACTATTTATTTCAGTGCATGTAACTTTAGGTGCTCCCATACTCTTAGAAAGTGTAATGTCCTAAAATACACAGGAATGACAGCAAGAGTAATTCTCACATCGTACATGTTACTCTGTCTAGGAGAACTTTTTTAACCATGAATTTCCACAGAGAGTAGTAGTAGTCTGCTAGCAATAAGGAACCAAAAGGCTGGTAGGTAAAATTATTTTCAAACTGAAATACTTCAAAGTCATGACTCCTATTCATGGAGATATAGAAAAACAGAGTACGAAGGCTCCATCTGCCCCCATTCATGTTTATTATTACTAATGTTGGAGTCCTTTGACTTTCATTCCTGAGAACAGGAAGTCTTTCCTTTGTTGCTGTCTATATATTATATTATTTGAAATGTCATAATGGAATCAAATGCAGCCAGCCCAGCACTGACATGCAAACAGAGTGTAAGAGAGCAAATTTATTTTACTGCAGTCTAGTAGGATGGAAACAAAGATAATAATACAGGGAATTTATATATGTGGAATGTGTTTGTTTTAACCTAAATACAGGTAGAACTTTAACACACCTCTGTACCAGAAATGATCACTGCATATTGACCATATGCAACTTGTATAAAAGATAAAGGAAAGGATATCTCCAATAGATGCAGAATCTCTTGCATAGTGTCTCTTCCAGGATCACTGTTTTAGCGTTGATTCTAAGATACAGAGACAACTGACATGTCCTGTGCCAGCCTGTGAAGGTGACTTAGAAACCTCAGGGTATCTAACAAGGCCTATATACTTTCATTATCAAAGGATAGAAATAGACGTTCCTCATTGTAAGGGATAGCACTACAGCATGGAGAGTGGATAGAATTATTTTAAAAAACCCACAACCTGGGCTCAGATGTATATATGAGTTTTGGTTGACATAGCTGTGAACCACATACTTTGCTATAACAAGGTCGTGGCCACTACATCAAGACTTTTCTCCCTCTGCTGGGCACTGGTGAGGCTACACCAGTAAACTATTCCGTTTCGACCTCTCCTGTTCAAGGACACAGTTAAATCAGACATTGCCCAGAGGGAGTTACGAGGGTGCTTACTGTCTAGCTGGCATCACCTAGAAGGGGAGGCCAAGGAAACTTATCTTCTTTTGTCTGATAAAGAGGAGGCTAAACTGTGGTCTTGCACAGGCCTGCAGTTATCTGAAAGGCAGTGGCGAAGTTATGGAGGTTTATACTAAACCTCTCTGGTTAGTGCAAGGGACACTAATAGAAGGAACAATGGCTGAAGATTGCACCTTTTGAGTGTCAGGTGAATATCAGGAAAGAAAATTCACTGTGCAGCACTGGAATGTCTTGCTCAGAGTAGCTATGAAATCTCCATCTTTGTAAACTCTTAAGATTAGAATATGACCAAACAATTCTGAACAAACTCACTTACTCCTGGCAACAGTCCTGGCAACAGTCCTGCTTCAGTCAGAGCATTGGAATAGTGATGTCCCTCCAGTCAGTATTTCCACGAACTTGTGATGTCTAAACCAGTGCATATTGATGTCTGAAAAGCTGATATAAAATTTATTGGTTTATTAATGGTGAAATCCTAGCTCTATGGGAGTTCAGTGGGAATTTGGGTGTTGTGGGGCTTTGAAGTAATGTTATTCTGTTACTAAGAAAGAGCAGAATCATGCTTTAGCTTACATTATGGAAAAGAGAAGCTCAGAGGAAAACTGGAAATCTTAATAATGGTAAACTTTTCCTTCTCAGTCGTACTTTGATAAATGTCAAGAGACAGGTGCTACACAATCCAATAAATAAAACAAGTTAGTAGATTAATTTTACATAAGTATTGATTCAACACCTAATCACTATTCAAATATTCCATTTTATGAATCTTACAATTGATCTGTTCTTGCATGCTATGTGTGTCAGAAGGGTGAACTTGCCAACTAAATAAAATGCAAGATATGCAAGTCTATTTTCTTCTTCCTGTATTAACACAATTAAAAATAAGTAAGATTTTAAATTCTATCCTTTAAAAAATAACTTTATGTATATTAGCAGCATTATTCATTTAGTACCTAGATTGTTCACATTTCATTTCCAACTAAAAATAACAAAAGAATCATCCCCTGAAAAATATCTAAATATAGTTAACTTCATTACCTGCAAATCAGTCTCAAAAAGGATGCAGTCTGTGAAACGCTAAAGGAGAACCGACTGGTTAAATGCTGTACTTCTTGCAATCAGAAGGAATTACAATTACAGTGCCAACTGCTAATCCTAAGAAATCAAAACACAGTTAGGCAGCGACTAAATTCTATTATAAAGTGTAATTATTATTATTATACTTCTTTTAGAAAATGGAGAGATGGAAACATTATGCAAGTACTTAACCGTTTTTAGTAGCTAGGGCATTGTTCTTTATTGTGCTACTAAATATATTGATCTTTAAAAAGAAATAACACTCTAAATTCTGAAAACAGTAGTTGGTTCTTCCCTTTAATGCATAATCAGAAATGTTGAGATATTCTGTTTTTTCCCCCTGACGTGGATTAGATTGAAAATTAAGATATGTTAAGCAGGTAGAATACGCAATATTGCTTTGTAATTGGCACAATCTAGAGCTTAATGTTTTACACTACTGATGATGTATATACTTTTCCTGTGGGTTTTTTCCCGTGGGTTTTTTCAAAGACTTAACATAATCTGTCACTACAGTGGAAAGAAAAAAAAAAATACTACAATCTGTATACAAACTTATAATTTTGGGTTTGTATACAGATATTGAAGGCTTAATTTTACTAACTAAATTGGAATCACCGACACAATTTTTAATTTTTTTTCCTTGGGTTTGTTTTTATTTTTAATCCATATAGGAAGTTAGATAGGTCTAAAGATAAATTAACAGATGTTACAGCCATAAATTGTACCCTAGGACTCCAGCATACTTTTTTCCAGCCTAAGGAGTATTGATTCCCATGATTTCTTGCATTTTGCAACGGCTCTGTTGTTCAGCCATTTATCTATGCAGTGATATCTACCCCCTTACTTTCTTGTTTGGGTTAACCCTGGTTAACAAAGCACCACACAGCTGCTTCCTCACTTTCCTCCACCCCCAGTGCGATGGGAGAAGAGGAGAGAAAAAATAAAAACAAAAAAATTTTGGGTCAAGATAAAAATTGCTGAATAAGTGGAGAAGTGGAAGAAGAGAGAAAATCCCCTCCTCCCCCCAAAAAAGTGATGTAAAGGCAATTACTCTCCACCTCCCATAGACAGATCTGTGTCTGTCCAGTTCCTGAGTAACTGACCGCTAAAAACTCCTCTTTTCCCTCTTTATAAATGAGCATGATGTTGTATGGGAGGGAATGCCTCTGACAAGTTCAAGTCATATGCCAGATAATGCACATTCTCAGCCTCTTGTGCACATGCATCCTACTGACTTCCTCAGTTTACTGTGAAGACACAGAGTGAGAAACAGAGAAGGTCTTGACACTGTGCAAACACTGCTCAGCAGCTGGTAAATACAAGCATTTTATCATCACAGGTTTTTGGGGGTCAATCTAGAACATAGGCCCAGGTGCTATGAAGAAAATTACCTCCATCCCAGCCCCCAGCCAATTCACTTCTACACATGAAAATGAAATTCTGGGAGGTTTTTTTTGGTTTTTGTTTGTTTGGTTGGTTGGTTGGTTGGTTTTGTTTTTGTTTTTGTTTTTGTTTTTGTTTTTGTTTTGTTTTGTTTTTTTTCTAAAAAAGAAAAAAAGGGTGTTACATTTTATCTTCTGCATCAATTGAACAGTAATTTCTTTGAGAAGCCCTACATGCTAAGAAAAGGAAATCTATCTCCTGTATTTTCTGGTGAATTATTGTTGACCATTTCTGTCCAAATCACTATTTCTAAGATGTATCCAAATTTCTTCCAACAAATTGTTCCTAGTAACTTCCTCTCTGGGAAGTGAATCTAAATTGTTTGGCTATTGATCCTTTTTCTGAGCTGAATGTTCTATGCAATTATATTAGCCTTGAAAGTCTGAGCTTAGTAGGGGGTGGAAGTGAAGATTCATGTGTTTTCCTGAAATGTTGCTCTACTGAGTTTCTCCTTGAACCTAATTTGTGATGACTGCTTCTAACACCAATCCTACCCATGTTCCTGAACCGATGGCTGTCATTTGTTTTTTTATTTCTTACATTTGTTAATAAACTTTATTCATTCAGAGGTTTCTACAATTCTTGGCCTGTCAGCTGCCTGAGTACAGCCTGGCTCTGGCATCTCTGCCTAGAGTGCCTAGAGCTGTCAGGATAATACTCTTCACTGACCAATCCACCCCTGTGTCCCACCCCCCCCCTTTTTTTTTTTTTTTTTTTTTTTTTTTTTTTTTTTTTTTACCTTTTCACACCTGGGGAGTGGAAAGTCTGTGAATTCATTATGTGGCTCTGCAAGACAACTAGCCTGAATTTGATCTTGTCTCTCCTGCACCCAGACCTGTGCAATGACAATATGCCAAGATATCCCTTGGCCAGGACTCTGGTTGGTTGTTGCCCTTCTGGAAGAAGTACCCTCTCTGTGCAGGTCTAAGTCTCTCTGTCTGGTCTTCAGTGTCTAGGAAGTCATCTTTTTTGCTCTCTACCAAATTGAGGAAAGTCATGTAGAGGGCATATAAATACAAAGAGGAGTGAAGAACAGATAGTGACAGTGAGCACTGTACACAAGCTATATTAAAGCCACTGTCCTGGTCACAAAACTTAATTTGCTTTTCTGGCAAGCACTCCTTTTAGGGAAGGACAAACTGGGGATAGAATAGAATAGAATAGAATAGAATAGAATAGAATAGAATAGAATAGAATAGAATAGAATAGAATAGAAATAGTTCCAGCTGGAGGGGACTTACAATACACATCTAATCAAAATACTCAACTACTGTGACTGGAGGTGATTGCAGGACATAAATTAATTTCAGTGCTTTTGAAGTCAGAATTTTTTGCTATTCATTACTATTATACTGGTTCCCCAATCTTCAAGTATCTGAACAATATAGTGGACCTAAAACTCTAAATATAGTGCCACTGTCAGTAATGACATAATTCTTAGTGTTCTATGACAAAGAATAATGTATAACATTTCAGGAAATATGTTACTTAAACATTTGTGATGTTTAGATTTCCATTTTCCTCTAATTTAGTTTTAAAAGTAGGAGTTGAGTTTGGATTCTTTTCCTTTCCTGATGGATTTCCTGGTCTCTATTTTAAGTGCTCTGAAATCAGTTTGCATTTTACCTATATAATAGTTAATACCATTTCTCTTTTTAACAACTGCGTTTATAATAATAGAATTTGTTATGAAGGGAAGATGCCTCTTATATCCACAGTGAAAATTTAAGCTGCTCTTTGTCTATTAGAAAAAAACTAATTTATTCAAGTAATTCTACTCCTGCAAGTTTTCAGCTAACGGAAATGAGTAAAAAAAAATCTTCTTAAAGATAATAGAATCATTCTAGAAGTCAGAGCTTTTCTTGGAAACTCTAATTACTTAGATATTGCTTGACATAACAAGTATGAAAGCTTAGGAAAAACTGATTCTAAAGATAATACAAGATTGTTTTCTTGCATAATTTACTCAAAATTTATATTTAAATCAGATCAGCAACAAAAAGGCTACTCTGTGCTTTGAGCTTGAAAACGTACCTTACATAAAAGAACTATCATATGAACCTAGCATGCATGTGATGCTTTTTAATAAAAAAGGCTGTTACTGGTTTAATAATGCATTTATGCTTTTCTTGAAAGAGTAAAATCAATAAAGCAATACACACATACGCTTCCTTATGTGTAGTCAGCTGAGAGTGCATTCAGACTTCTGGCACAAATAACTTCTTCACTTTTGTCCTACGCATGAAGCACATGTCGGGGGGGGGCACTGGCAAGTTGGACATTTCATAACCTTAAACCAGTGTCTATAACTCCCATCCTCCAAATTAATTTTGCACCACCATTTTTTATTTTAGGGCTTTCTTTCTTTCTTTCTTTCTTTCTTTCTTTCTTTCTTTCTTTTCTTTCTTTCTTTCTTTCTTTCTTTCTTTCTTTCTTTCTTTCTTTCTTTCTTTCTTTCTTTCTTTCTTTCTTTCTTTCTTTCTTTCTTTCTTTCTTTCTTTCTTTCTTTCTTTCTTTCTTTCTTTCTTTCTTTCTTTCTTTCTTTCTTTCTTTCTTTTCTTTCTTTTCTTTCTTTCTTTTCTTTCTTTTCTTTCTTTCTTTTCTTTCTTTTCTTTCTTTTCTTCTTTCCCCCTAACCTGAGCTCCTGATCTGTTTCTCTAGTTGGTACTGCAAACAAATGTGACTAGAACAATATGAATACAGAATTCAATATGAATAGGGTGGCTGGAGTCCTAGGAAGAAAATCATGCAATAACTTGCAAAATAACCAGTTCTTCATTACAGTTTTTAAATTTTTGGGGTTTTTTTTGGTTCTTGCCTAAGAATAATAATTGATTGCTGTTTCTTTAATATTCTTCCTCAGTACTGAACATATGGGTATGTTCTTTGTAAAATAGAGATGGTGAAAAACCTTCAGAAGACCAATACTGAGGTAGTAAGACTTCACACAGAGAATGTTCAGACTGCAACAGGTCCAGGAGCATGGACCCGAATCTGCTTTGTTTTGTTGCTCAGCAAGCCAAGTACAATTCCAAGTGCCAGGGAGAGTTCTTTTCCATTCTAACCTAGGAACTCTAGTGGCTAGATTTCACCACTGTAAGATTGTTTTAAAAAGTACTAAGTACCATGGAAAAAGATGTGTTATTTATGAACGCTCTGGGCAGCTGAATGATAATTTTCCAAAGCTTTTGTGGCTCAGCCTATGGCTTGAAAGAACTGTCAGTTTGCCTGTAGGTCAAATCATCCAAGTCCCAGAAACAGCGTGGCTTTGGACTGTCCATCTCAGACTATGAGGCTTCAACAAGTGATGTCTGTGACAACTCCAGAGAAAGCTTCTCTCACCCTACCAAAAGCCCTCGGCTTTTTGTTGCCAGTAACAGAGCAACACTTCTCAGTCATTCCCACACCAGTATTTGTGGGAGATGAAGCAACTTGATCTATGCAGAAAACCTTCTTGAAATAGAGGTGGAAGTGGAAAATCTCTTTTAAAAATGTATCAGCCCCTGGCTGTGTTCCAGGCTGAACTCAGAAGCAGTTGCTTCGGCACAACTGGGAGGTGTCACACAACAGTGTGGGAGTGAGAAGCCAAGCAGTACACATGGAGATAAAAGTTTTGCCACTGAGTGCTTGAATTGGTGAAACTATGCTTCCCATTCCTTACCTGTAGCTCCTTGAAACAAAATGCGTTAGAACCCTGGAATTCCACAAAAAAAACCTTTATTTAAACAATATATCTTATGATGGGTTTTAATGAAGTGTGGCTAAAACTTTGAAGCCTCTTAAATCACAGCTTTTAAGCCTATGAAGTTTACTTGCTTTGTCCAGACTGTCTATGGAGATTTAAGTTCCTTAACCCATAGCTAGATTTTTAGGACCCTGTGGTCTCCAGCAATGAATTTTTCAGACTTTCTAAAGACCAACTACTTGGAATTAGGATATTTTGAGCTTCACTGTGTCTTTTGAGCTTTCAGAGGAGTTGCATCTGTACAAGTCTTTTGAAGGTTTTAAAAACTTTGCTAAAATTACTGCAAAGTTTTAAGCTTTGCGTGAGAAAAAGAAACATTTGTTCCCATCTGTATTATTAGTGAAATTTTTAAAATATCCATACATTGAGGGTATGTATAGTGACTTTCAAAGAATAGGTCTTCAAAAGCCCTTGAAAAGATTTAGACCATATGGCCATGGGTATATTTACACAGTTGATGATAAGCGTTATATACCTATACAAAATACCAGAAATAGCATTCGGTTTTGGGCAATCAAATATGAAGTGAACAAAACCTATTGATTTTAATTACTTAGTCACAAGGAAGATACTAGGATTCAAACCTCCACGATTCTTAGAATGTGATTCATCTCTGTCTAACCTAGTTTATGTAAATAGTTATTTATTTATTTATTGTAATGGGATTTCTTTATTATATAGATATCTGAACAAAAATTCTAGATCTCTGCAGAAGTAAATTTCTTAAAGGAAATGCCCAATTTATCTTCACCATCACAGTAGAGGAATAAATGTCTGTGTGAACACCCAGAATAAAGTCACTTAGGTTAAGTTCTTCATATCTGTAGTTTATAATTAAAGGCATTCCCTTATTTCTCTTCTAATCAAAATTAATTTATGCCCTGCCTTGATGAAAATTGTCTTGGATTATGTTACCTAAAAATGTATATTCTATTTCATCTGTTGACAGCTGTTTTTTAGGAGACATTTTATCCTTCTCTCACCCTTCCAGGGGGGAGGGGGGCGGATGCCTTCTGATAATGGCCCAGCCATTAAATCCAGGTGGGGCAGTGTTCCTTATCTCTTTCACCACCCCTTCATCCTCCAGGGGGACATCTTCTGATAATGGGCCATTAGAGCCCACCAATGACATGACACATTCCATCATCCCATTGTGAGAAGCTCCACCCAATGGGGGAGGAGCCAGCTGTTCCTAGCTAGATAAAAACTGGGATTGAAGGACACAAGGTATCCTGTTTTTCCCCTGGATTCCTGGAGAAAAGACCAGACCCGTCTCACCACCACTGTGTTTTCTACAGGACAGAACCACATCTGTTACTCCAGAAGGATTTATTTGGACAGCTTCCAGCACCCTGACCAACAAGGTGTCAGGTCGTACCCCTGACTCTGTCAGGGTTTTTTCCAGGATTTTTGTTTGCTTTCTTGCTTGTTTTTTGTGTTTTTTTTTTTTTTTTTTTTTTTTTTTTTAATATTCCTAGTAAAGAACTGTTAGTCCTAGTCCCATATCTTTTTCTGAAAGCCCCCAATTGCAAAACTATAATAATTTGGAGGGAATGGGGGTTGTATTCTTCATTCCAAGGGAAGCTCTAGCTTTCCCTGGCAGACAGCTATCTTTCAAAACCAAGACACAAATGTGTGGAAGTTTAAGACCAAGTATATATAGATTATGTGGCAGAAACCACAGAAATTAATTGTATCTTAATTTCTGCAGTTTTAAGATAAACACTGAAAGTTGTCTTTGTCTTAGTTTAACTTATTTTATTAAGATAAGGTAGAATGCATGGTGGCATTCTCATGTTTGTCTTTAGAGGGAGAAGACAGTGTATTTGATTTTCAAAACAGGTAAAACTTTTAGTCATCCCAGTCAGTTAATTAACAGAAATTTCAGCTTTGTTAGCTGAAAGGAACCAACATCACAATGTGACTAATGGTATCAATTTCTATATACATCCATTGTATCATGGAAACTCTAGTCTACGACAGCTAGGAGGAAAAATCTGTGTAGAATTAATCATAAATATTTTTAGTACAATTTAGTATTTCAATGATGACTGAATAATGTCTTGTATAGTTTATTTTAAAAAAATAATATCTATCCTAAATACAGGCTTAAACCTTCTTTGAGTTTTCCATCAGTATTCTGAAGCATGCAAGGGATGATATTTGTGTATGAAGAGTAAGACTGCCCTGTAAAGTATCTCAGATATCTTCATGCTATCAATGCACCTACATTACCCTAAAAAACTTTCAAAGTTTAATTTTAATCAGTAAGCAGAATAATCTAATTATATTTGCTATACCATGTTTTATCTGGGATAGCAGTATAACAAAAATAACAGAGCATCTATGGGAGACAAGTTAAACCAAGGTCAGAAAAGACCCATTAAGTCACTTAAAGTATTACTGAAACCCTATATTTAAGATGTCAAATTGAGTTAATAAGTAACTGGTTTAGGGTTATCTGATATCTCTCTAGATTACCTTTAACTACATCTCCACTGAGATGGAGCTCTGCCTATCTGTTGATACCTTCCTACAAACCCCTTAGAACATCTGTTCTAGAGCTGAACCCTATACCTACTGTTCAGAAATCTGAAGAAGTGATTCTGCAGCATGAACCTGTGGACCTGATGTTGGTACTAAAGACTTCAAGATGGGATGGACAGATATAACAAAGGATTTATAGGACATATGCAACTTTCTGGTGTGCAGTCTGGAGTCCAGGTAGAGCTTGGCTCTTCTCTAAAGAGCCAAACATGACTATAGATAACAGGATATGCACAACTATCTCTCTATGCTTCTTAATGCACCTCTGCACTCAGGAGACATGGAACATATGCACAGCTTCCTAGTAACATTATTGTTTCCATTACTTGAGCCTGTCTTTTCTGTACTAAAAGTAAGCATGAACTTAGTCTTGGTATAAACACAGTGCAAGAAGATACTCTTCCACAGAAATAGGCATGATTGGCTATATTTTTGCATTAGTTTTGTCTAAGCGCAGGACTACTGCTTTGGTTTTGTGAGAAACAGTTTTTCTAGCCCTTGCATATGGTCTTTTATCCTTTTGCTCTTGAGCTGATGTTTGTTTCAAACATCGTTTTTCAAATTTCTGATATAAAGAGCTGTGCACCTAAGAGCACTTTACGCACCTAACATTAATAAGCAAAAAAATAGACATATTAATATAATTTTTGAGATACTAGCACTTTGTACTTTTATCACAAATCAGAAAATAAGTTTGCATCACATTACCAACCAACAGAACCACTCTAATAATTAAAAAAAATCAGTAAAAAACTATATTACAGCAAACTCTTTTGTGATAGACATGGTTCTAAGACAAGTTCAAATAGGTTTTACTATAAAACTACCATCTGATTGAGAGAAATTCTATTGCTGTCCTAAAAGCAGGAGTTAAATCTCTCCCTACAGTTTTATTCACCTGCCTTGTATTTAAATCATATGCCTCATTCAGCACATGCAATTCTGTCACTTGGGAAATAATGCATTTGTTATACAAATTTATATAGAAATTTTCAGAAATATTAACAAAAGCACAGAATTGGAGCCCCCTCTGGGAACGAAACAAGAATCAAAAGGTGAAGAGGTGTTGGAAAACACACTATAAACAGAGCAGCAGTGTGGGACCCTTAATATCTGAAGATCAGAGAGTACTGTAATTTAGGATACTCACTACAGGGCAGAAGTAGGAGAACAGGAAATTTACATAGATGAGAAGAATTATATCTGATTTAGATGTTTGAACTTTTTATTTATCCACCTTATAAATATGTGCAAGTGCTTTTGAGTTATTCTGATCAGTATTGTGATGGAAAAATAATTTGTTAAGTTAAAATGTATGCTTTTTTCAGTAATTTTTCAGATTTAAAACAATTTTGAATTTTAGACTTTTATTTTATTTTGTTATTTTATTTATACTAATAATTTTCTCCCTTTTCTGACAAAAAAAGAAAATGTTTTTATCAATGATCCTATCAGAAGGTACAAATTACAAGCTCAAAGCTAGACGATAAAATGGATCATGTAACTTGCATTATATGAACTTTCAGTACCAAAGATCTGTGAAGCTTAAATTTCCTGATCAAGTTCGCAGTGTGAAAGTCAAGAACTCCGAGCCTTAGTCTTACTTTGAAACAGAAGAACGTATTCTTAATATTTAGGTGAAAAATAGAACCCCATGAAAACAAATTTCTGAAATGTATTCTGAAATAAGCCCAGAGACTAAATTTAAAGTTTCAGCTTCAAAGAAATAACAAGAATGGGGACAAGAATGAAATAGCTCTTAGTTAAATTAGAATTATATTTACAATATATTGATAATAGTTTAAACAATTTCTTATTTTAGGCAATTAGATTATTCTCAGTCTCAGGGTTCCAAAAGAATGTTAAAAAGGTGAAAAATAGAATCCCTAAATAATGAAGAAATTATGATACTTTGTCCTTTTTTTTTAAATTTAAAAGATTGATCCATCTAAAAACTCTGTTAACCACACATTGTAAATATCACAATAGTGAAAAATCTTTATGCAAAGAACTCAACAAAGGGATTTTTTAAATATGTTCCATTAAGCCATCATATTTGTCACTGCCATTGTGACAGCTGGGCGCTAAGATCCCATAAGAAAGGCAGGCCTGTTTCTCATTATTGCTCTGTTTCTATGCTAGTGGCAATAAATGTGCATGTGCTGACTGCATGAAGTGTGTATGGTCACAGCCAGTAAAAAAGGAAGAAGGTATTTGGAATCAGAATAACTTATATGTGAATTAGACCTTGTTGATGCAATTTAGAAGGAATGTCTGTTCCATGAGTGTTGTAACTGTATTTTAAACAATGTGTGCTGATTCTTCATCTTCACCTAAGCTTGCAAGAGTTTAGTGTATTACAGCATAAAATGTCAGAAACAAAGACCTGCTTTTCCCTCTGAAAGTACTGACAAATGTTGAACAGGACTCAAAGTCATGATTCTTTGAGCAACCTAAAGCACTCTTTGCAGCAATCCCCAGCATAGAATAGAATAATTGAATAATTTAAGTTGGAAAAGACCTTTAAGACCATCAAGTCCAACCAGTAACCCAGCACTTCCAGATATACCACATCCATGTGCACTTCTGAGCCTGTTGCAGTGATTAGTGTCTCTCTGGAATTGCAAAGCTGACAGCATACCTTTTATCAAATATTTTTGACTGGTTTTCTAGATTCTGCACTTTTTCAGAAGTGAGATTACAAAACATTGGAGGTGCCCACAGTCAATGTTTTCCCATGCTATCATGGACATTCTGCCACTCATATCTATCCAAGCTTTGGGTAGATTTTCAGGTGATATTCTGAAATAGTTGTCTAACCTTAAACAAGACCTGACTCACATGCAGCAATATGCTGGTTCCTGGCAAAAAAGAACCAAGCTTGTTTCAAGCGTATTCAAAGGATATTAAATTTTTTTGAATTCTCAAACAGCAAAATGTAATCAACCTGAAAGAGAAGGAAGGTGAAGAAAGAGGAAGATGGGCAAGGAAGGAAGGAAGGAAAGGTGTCTTTCCCCTAGGCTGATTTTCAGAGGAGAACAGGCAAAAGGTGTAATTAATAATAGGTCCCAAGAGGTAGTTCCCAAAGTAAAGAGGTGACAGCAACGCAAAGAACAAGCGCCAGATTATTTTCATGGCCAGTGATTCTATCCTATAATAGGCCAGGCCAACACTAGGAAGTATAACAAAATAATAGTCTTAGCCCAGACCCCATGAATGCAACTTTGAGAGCAAATAAATTGTGACCAGCAACTATTAAACCTATGCAGTGAATGCTTAGGGCAACTTACTCTTTACACACTCTGGTCAGATTTCTGATCTCAACCCTTTGTGCTGCACATTGGACACCAAAATGGGCCATCATGGTTTAATGCCATCTGGAAGCTAAGTACTGTACAGACACTTGCTCTCTCCCTCACTGTGTGTGGAATGTGGAGGACAATTGAAAATAAAGGGGGGGGGAGGAACAAACAAACAAACAAACAAACAAAAAAAACCCATGGGTTGAAATAAGAGCCATTCAAGTAAAGTGTAACTTTATAACCCAACCTTATAAGTAAATTTAAAGTTTATAAGTTAAATATAATAATACTAATTATGCTAAAAATGCTAAACATGCTAAAAAATACTACTACTATTACTACTAATAGTAATGAAAATGAAAAACAGATATAAATGAAACCCAAGAAAGGCAAGTGAAAGGCACAATTAAGCTGCTCAAATCTCACTGACTGATGCAGTCTGACACTGAGCAGCCATCAGCCTTTTCTGGACAACTTCCCTCTCTTTGTATACTGGGCATGACACTATATGGCATAAATTATCCCTTTGACCTGTTTGGGTAAACTGTCCTGGCCATGCTCCCACCAGCTTCTTGTGGACCTCCTCACTGGCAGAGCACAGGAAACTGGAAAGTCCTTGACTTACAGTAAGCAGTGCTCAGCAACAACTAAAACTTCAGTGTGTTATCAACATTATTCCCATACTAAAACCAGAACACAGTACTGTACCAGCTACTAGGAATAAAACTAACTCCACCTCAGATGGAATCAGAACAAAATGCACTGTACATTGCCTCTGCTCTGAGTTATTTTTAAACTAGAGCAAGGTGAAGGCAGTAGTGCATGAAACAGACAAGTTTCTACTGAGGAGCTGAGCTGAGGAGAGTGTGCACATGCAAATACAATCTGCAGTAATATGGTCTGTAGTCTGAAATGACACTGGCATGGCCTGGAGGTACTCTAAGAACATGTCACATAACAGTAAAAAGGGCATTGCAGCGTGGTACATTTGCACTAGTGACTTCTATTTCTACTGTCTTAGTCTTCATGTTCTATTTATTCAATTTATCCTTGTGAAAAATGCCAATCACTTGTTTTTAAAATTTTAAAAGTTTAATAGTAAATAAGATGGTTATAAAAATAGAATTAGAGTAAAAAATTGAACAATTAGAGTTAGGACAATATGAGACAATAAAAAACCTTTACAGATGTCTGGGTGCCTCGCCGAGCAAAAAGCTCTGAAGAAGGACGCCTGCTAACAAAGGACCATCTCTTAAAAGCAATAGCCTGTTGAATATTCATATATTTCATACATGATGCATAAACTCTATTCAAACAAAGAACCGTCTCTGGTTAGTATCACTTTTTTTCCTTTAATCTCTGTGGCATTCTCAAGGCTGAGAGAGGCAGGAGGAGTTGGTCTCTTCTGATAAGGAAGTAGCAAATTCTTTTTTTCTCTGAAAGATTTACGTTTTCCTGTGGTTGGCACACAAAAACTATGCTTTAACTACAAAACTATATTTACCATACTATCAAAACATCAATACAACATTAACAATCAATACAACATAATACATATAGTAAACATCTTGCATAGAGCCATATAATATGCACTTTTCACAATCCTGAAGTGGATAATTTATTTTCAAAAATGAAAAATTATGAGGCAAACACAAAGACATGCATGGAAATTAATATAGACAGAGTTAATTAATAAAATTATTGTATGGCACTCAATGATGAAGAAGAGAATGACATGTTCTTCCTTTTCCCCTTCACGTACAAGCATTTAAGCGCATTATGGGGGGTTGTCGGGCTCTAGTAATATAGTTTCTATATTGCTGATACAGAATCACGGAATCACAGACTGTGCTGAGCTGGAAGGGCTCACAAAGATCATTGGGTCCAGCTCCTAACCCAAGAATCACACCATGTGCCCAAGACCATCATCCAAACCCTTCCTGAATTCTGTCAGGCTTGGTGCTGTGACCACTTCCCTTGGGGAGCCTGTTTCAGTGCTTGACCACCCTCTGGGTGAAAAACCTTTTTCTAATATCCAACCTAAACTTCTTCTGACACAACTTCAGGCCCTTCCCTCGGGTCCTGTCACTGGACACCACAGAGAAGAGATCAGTGCCTGCCCCTTCTCTTCCCCTCACGAGGAAGTTGTAACTGCAATGAGGTTTCACCTCAATCTCCTCTTCTCTGCACTGAACAGACCAAGTGACCTCAGCCGCTCCTCACAGGCTTCCCCTTAAGGCCCCTCACTGCCCTCCTTTGGACTCTGCAATGGAGTAACATCTTTCTGATATTGCAGTGACCAAAACTGCTTAGAGCTCTCGTATTTGTATGACCTGGCTCCTTTGTCCACAGTGGGCATGAGGTGCATATTGTAAAGAACTAACAAGCCTACCTAATTCTAAATCTAATTCACTAAATATTGCTGAAATGGAGGTGAACAAAGGTGAACAAGCTATTAAGGTTTTACCGCTTTCATCACAGAAGGAAAAAGAATCTTTCTTAACCCAAGCAGACCGTCAGTCTCACCTCCAGTATATTGAGTCTGTATCCCTATAACATGATAGGGGATTGCAGCATAGGAATAAGCTGTGTTTCTTGTCAACCTCCAGCCATAACCTAGCCATAAACTATAAAACAGAAGCCAAAACTGCACAATTACCACGTTGTTTTGTGTAGTCAGTGTGAATCAGTCACTTTGAGGAGGAACAGAAAAGTCAGTTTTGAGATGCCTCCCTGTTTTTCTATCTCCTTCTTAGTTTATCCTCTGTAGTCCACACCACTGGTCAAAATATTTTGCCTTGTAATCAAGGACTTCTGTTCTGCAGAAAGAAACCAGGTTTTGAAATAATTTGTCCTGACGCCATATTTTTCCACTTTAGTCAGAAATAGAACTTTGGCTGAATAATACCATTCATATCTGCAGATTTAGAGCTTTAATATATCTTTGACTACTCATGTAACCTGACAATTCTGCAGCTTTCGAGTTAAACTTTCAATGGAACAATTGTTGTAGCCTGTCTGCACGACTGTAGCTCTTCTGACGTCAGTAGAATTTTTTACCTGCATAGAAGGAGGTAATGCAGTTATGAAACAATCTAATATATTTTTTTCAGAATATTCACATCTCTTTCATAGCTGTCAGACTCTTATTCCTGAGTTAAGCCAAAATACTAGTAACAGCCAAATACATTTTAGAGCTATTTTTGTCTTTTTGTCTCATGTAAGTGAATGTGGAATAGGATGAAGCTGAACTTGTAAAAGATCCCATTAAACTGTAATTTTCATCTTTGTTAAAGGTCAATTTATTTCCAGATCTTGAGGGAAAAATATCTTTTTCCATGTTTTGTCTGAACAGGAATCCGTGCAGGACTCAGAGGCATAAGTCAAGGGAGTTTGCCATTAACTTTATCTTTCCTTTATTTTTCCTTAATCAGAACTTACTTCAAAACTGAAAAAATTAGCCAGATTTTTCCAACCATGTGTATAGCTCTTATCTTTCAGTTTTCAATTTAACTTTTGAGATTTTTCTAGGGTCACAGAATATTCCGGTAAAAAGCATTTATAATAGGTTGCTTTTTTAGTAAATCCTGAATAGCTGGCAAATTGATTTCTTTGATGGGGTGTCTTGTCTTGCCATAAGCAACTTCAAAGACTGATTTTAAAACCTCTCTACTTCTTGTCCTTATCTTGAAGTACCTTATATTAATAAGGTACATATAGAGATAAAGGTAATCTTTGCTCGTGACTCATCCCTAGCTGATTGTCTTATTCTGTTAAAAAAAAAAAAGTTAAAATAAAAATTTGTGTATTTAATTTCAACTACATGATTTATTGCCATATGCTCTGCATCTTTTCTGCAGCATTTTCTTTTTCTTTCCTTTCGATTACAATGTGGTAAACATGGAAAACGTCTGACAATTTCATGACTTTTCTAAAAAGTCACAAATGTCATGCAGCAGTACTAAAAATTACAGAAAAATAAAGCTACTGGTTTTGAGAAAGGCAGTTTGTTTCTTTATATTGGTACAACCTTTGTGAAGTCTGTAAGAAAATTACAGAGCTCTGAATTTTCTCTTTATCCTTCTGACTTGATATTTTTTCAAAGCCATAACTTGATCCATGGGAAGTTCCTCTCTGTGAATAAACCTTACATTGCATATGCTATTTTCAACTCTTCAGTGCATTTCATTTGAATAAGCTTGAATTGAGTGTTTTATTAATTACAGAAGGTGACTTATTTCTAAATATAGTCACATCTCTATTTACCATGGTTAGCAATGAAGATTGCACAGTCTGTCATTGGTGCTTTGTACCTGTTGACCAATATTTAATAATTAGCATATCTGTTAAATAGTAATTTCTTTCAGAAGCCAAAAAAATTTAGTCCCCTTGCACAAACTGCATTTTTCTGGCTAATAGAGGCAGCAAAATTGCAAAAAGTGAACAATGGATATATCAGATGTCACTTCTCATTAGTGATGATGATGATGATGATGATGTAAAATCTGGAAACATCATGCAATAAATTATGTGATAAAAATGTATTATTGTTTTCTGTTTATCTAATGAAAATTAAGCCCTACTTTCAATTCTGAAGACTGTAGATCATATCTGTAAGACAGAAGATGCTTGGTTTATGACCAGTTGCAATTCTGGTAGAGCTGTCTTTCACCCAAACACTGATCATTACTTTACTTGCAATAGAACCAATATAGCAACTAATATGATGAATTTTTTTCATGAATGCTTTTTTTTTTTTTTTTTTTTTTTTCCCTTTTCAACACTTCATGCTCTTCCTAGATCAAATGTTTCTTATCACATATGTCTCAACTCTGAATTTCTGGATTAACCATCTTTTAATCTGTCTGGCTGACAAAGAATTGCTAAATATGCTAAGCATCTACTGGGAAACAGACACTTTTCAATCATATTAGATATCTGAAAAACATTCCCATCACCTCATAAACTTGGGACAAGTTTTTCTATTGGTTTGTATTAGATTGTCATGGCAATGTGACTGTTCTGGTAGTGAAGAGGCTGCAGATGTGTCTTGTGTGTGAAAAAACTGGGAGCAGTCCGCGCGACAAAGTCAGTTTCAGCCAGTAGTAAAATAGACATGTTGCTGACCAAAGTTGAACCTATCAGCAACTCTGGTGGTATCTCTGTGATAACTTATTTAAGGAAGGGTTAAAAATGTTGTGCAGCAAATGAGAGGAGTAAGAGTAGGAGTCAAAGGGGTGCTCCAGATGCTGGAGCAGAGTCCCCTGAAGCCCATGGATAAGATCATAGTGGAGCAGATATACCCTCTGTGGGACTGTGGAAGACACCAGAATTGGTGGATGTGCTGTGCAGCCCATGGGGGGCCCATGACAGAGCAGACATCTGGCAGGAACCGTGGCCCATGCAGAGGAGTCCACACTGGAGAAGATTTTCTGGCAGGACCCGTAATCCTGTGTGGAACCTGTGCTGGAACAGCCTACTCCTGAAGGAATGTACCAAGAGGAAAGGACCCATGCTCGAGAAGTGCTTGAATAACTACAGCCTGTATGAAGGACTCATATTGGAGCAGTCCATGGAGGAGAATCTTCTGTGAGAGGGACCTCACTTCCCCTACTGGAGTAGGGGAAGAGTGTGAACAGGAAGAATCATTGGAGGCAAAATTAACTCCCCATCCCCCTGTGCCACCTGGGAGGTAGGAGGTAGAAGTGTCAGGACTGAAGTAGAGCCTGGAAGAAGGAAGTAGGTTAGGAGAAGTATTTTTGGATTTGTTTTTGTTTCTTCCTATACAACTCTATTTTTAATTGCAAAAAAACTAAATCAATTTCCCTAAATATAAGTGTATTTTGCCCAAAACCAGTACTAGTGAGTGATCTCCTTGTCTTTATCTTGACCTATGATCTTTTCTTATTATTTCATCCTCCTGTCCTGCTGATGACAGGGAGCAAGAGAGTGGCTTGGTGTGCACCTGGTGGCCAGCCAAGGTCAGCCCACCACATTGCAGCATGGTGTATAAAGTATATGTAGTACAGTGTTATAGAAAACGTGCTTCAGCATTTTCTAAGTAATAGTGACATCAGAGAAAGTAAAATTTGTGTTATAGATTAATATGGCTTACTGCCTGCTTTTCATTGGCTTTTTTTAAAAACAGCATTTAAAGAGCTGCAATTCAGTATCTTTCCTAGGCTTTCTGCAAGTAGTGGGTTCATTTTGTGCTACCATGGGAAAGGTGACAGCTGCATAAAAAGTTTTATGTAATTTGTCTCTCCTTCTGTTCTATCTCCCATCTTTGATTCTCCCTCAAGTTCTTGAGCTATGACTTGTTTCCCTTCATCCAATTGTGATAGGGTCATTTTGCAGAACTTGGGTCATTTTGCAGAACTTGGGTCATTTTGCAGAACTTAGGTGGCCATTCAAGGGCCCTTCACCCAGAGCTTCTTTTGGTTTTTATGGGATATGGACAAATGACCTCACAATTAGAGATGGGTGGCAGGCATTTTCTTAGCCGTTTCAAAGACTTTGGGATAGCTGGTGGGGCCAAGCACACATTATTATGTGCAGCAAGAAGCCCCTGGAGGTGTCTGGAGCTTACAGCAGGGCCTGCAGTGTTAGGGAAATCCAACCTTGTGCTCTTCAGGAGCAGCTCCATACCAGTGAAGTTGCCTGTGAGTACATCCAGCACATCTCACTGATTTCTAATTGCCAAAGAAACGGAGATTTTACCATGAATATCATAGTTTGTTGCAGTTTTCTAATGATTAAAATTTGATTTTTTTTTCAATTTAATGGTGTTTTGCAATATGCAGAGTTCAGAACAAATCCATAAACCTAATTTAAAGAAGGCCCAGATTAGAAAACTCATGAATCAGTGCCTACATTTGCAGTGGGCAGCATGGCAAAAGCTTAAATCCCAAAAGCATGACTCCATACTCTGAAGTGAGTTCAGAGCTGTTAAATGTTTTAAACAGCAAGTGACTAACTAGAATGAGAATAGAAATGTGAAATCATCCAGATAAGACTTACAGAGTGAATACATTAGAATTAAGTGTTGGGGAAGATAGACTCTAAATTCAGTGAAGTTAATACAATTCTACTTCATGTATAAAAAGTAAAATACTCAAAGCAAATGTTACTTGTACTCTGTGAGGCATAGTGTTACCATTCCTCTTCGAGGGATTAGAGTCATGAAAGCCTACTCTGAATTTTACAGCTCACATCCATTTTCAAATTAGAAACACCTAAATGCAGTCCCTTTTGAATCAGGGGCAATATGATACTCAGTGTGTTAATGTATTAATACAACACTCAGTGCCAGTAGTACTTCAGAAGTACAAAAAATAATAATGTGCAGAACTCCATATGCTGAGGCAATCCAGGCATCTTCAACAAAACACTCCTTAGAAATGTAGTGCAGAAAATTAGTGTGTACTTGAGTGGGTGTCAAGATGTTATAGCTGTGCACTTTTACCCAGGTCAGCCAGCAAAGAGAACACATAATTTTGAAAATTAAATGTGTTTAAAAAAAAAAAAAAAAAGCACCACTAAAATCATTGAACTTTAATACATAAATTTTAAATGGAAACTTGGGTCTTCAAGATATGGGGGAGAGGCAATGTATTTTGAAAAATTCAAGAAATATGGTTACTGTTTTTTATCTGAAGAAATATCCAATATATAACCTACTTTCAGCTAATGGAAAGGTTTGAGCTCTACAGCACTTGTGACTTGCTGTTCCCTGTGACATGTACATTCCTGATGTTCCATAGAATTTCTCCTTCTGTCAGAGAGATTGGCCTCCTTCCAAGGGAGAGTTAAGAACTAGCATTCCTCCTTAAGGATAGAAAGCAGAAATAAAAACTGACTGACTGAAGCTGATGTGCTTACTAATTCAGTCCTCAAATGTGGGCTTTTATGAAGACATGATTTCTTGCAGAACAAATAAAATCTCTTCTGTGAAGGGTGGTGATTATTTCTCTTTCACTTCATAGAAAGACTTTAGTAGCTCAAAAGCTCACAAAAAGCAGTAATAATCCCCCTTCACAGATGAGATATCCTGTAGGTATAAAATGCACAGTTGTCACCTCTGTGAGTTTTCAGTTGAGGAGTTGACAAACAAAGAGAAAGTCTGAGATTATCCTTCCACTTAGACACATCCTAACTCATTTAAATCTATTTTTCCACTCTTCTCTTATAGCCCTTAAAGTGCAGATCAGCAGGAGGAGGTTGCTCTGCTGCAGGAAAATGTGAGACATTACCTCCATGGAACCTCATGTGGACCAACAGATTCTAAAAAAGGTCTGCTTAAGGTCCTTTTCTCACTGTACAAAGTTTGTTTTGTCTCACTTTGGTTTCTGTGGCAAGCTTGCCACATTGGTGGGACAGGATGTCAGTGTTAAGGATATGTCAGGTCAGGATGAAACAGGCAGTCTCACATCAAAATTCAAATTCTTTTGATAGCAAATATGGGTAGTAGGTACAAATAACCAAGCGAGAACCAGTATGAAGGCAGCTTGGAGGATGAACAGACTGAGAGCAACTCCGCCAAGAAGGATTTGGGGGTGCTGGTCAAAGGGAGGCTAGACATGACCTGGCAAAGTGCCCTCGCAGCCCAGAAAACCACCTCTACCCTGGGCTGCATCCAAACCAGCAGGGCCAACAGGGTGAGGGAGAGGATTCTGCCCTTCTACTCAGCTCTGGTAAGAGCCCACCCACAGGGCTGCATCCACCTCCAGGGTGCTCAGCACAGGAAGGACATGGACCTGTTGGAGCAAGGCCAAGGGAGGACCACAAAGGTAATTAGAGGGATGGTACACTCCTCCTGCAAGGAGAGGGCAACTGGAGCCTTAAATTTCCTGATTTAAAATACATAATAGTAAAAAATTTTCTTATAAATTTATCATACAGAAGTTTTCATATTTTGTAATTGCAATTTATAAGTTTTTGTGACAATACAATTTATCAAAAAAGTAATTAGTTTTCTTTTTTCTGTTAATTAAAAGCTACTTTTGACCCTGAACTTAGATTAAACATGGCATGTAGATGAAAACCTATGAATTTTTAATTTCCAAATTCTTGGGCTGTTTTGCTTTAACCTTGAGGGAAGACATTTAACATTGGGGAATATTTTTTAAACTTTTTTTATTAGCATATAAACATTTATCTCTCCTTAAAAATTATCTTGTGGTGGTTAGTCTGTATTTGCAGGGCACTTTGGAGATTTTCAGCACCAAGTGCTAATTAAGTACTATTATTTCTTTGCCTACTCTTATTTGAGTTTCCCTATTTTCTAAGCCTTTGAGGGAAATAAATAAGATCAGAGGCTTTTTTAAGAACAGACTTGTGGAAAGACCTTAGGTAAGTTATGAAGACTGCATGTTTTTAACAGCTAGATAACCCATCCCCTAAATTCTCTCTATTAGTGGTCACTGCTATCCCACTCTTTTTTCCAATACTAATGTAATTAATGTGAAAGAGATGAGTAGTTCTGCATTTTCTTTGAATTGCTTCACATTTCAACAGCTTTTTGTGTTGTTGATATTCTTCTTGATTCAGCTTTGAGAATTAAATTCAAAGCTGGTCAAATCTCAGAATTCTTCACTAAAATGCATGTTTTAATTTCAAAATATAATCTTTTCTTTAAGAAATTTTCAACAATAAGAAATATCTTCTGAGAAATTTTGAACTAAAAAACAGTAAGATTTGTTTTATCTTAAGTTGCATAATTGATTATATTTTCACTAATTCTTAACTAGTCTGTGACAGTATTACATAAGACATAAAATTGTAAATGATTACTAATACACCACAGTATGTTTAATAACTTAAAGTATTTTATATAAATATGGGAAAAAAGGAAAAAAAAAAAAGAAAAAAAAAAAAGAAAAAAAAAACACACCTGCTACTTACTTTGAAACATTCTTATTTTCTCCATTAAATTATTTTGTTTGTATTGAAAATTTGGACAGAAATTAAAAGAAAACAACAGGGAAGCAAATATAGCTGTCATAGTCTACCTAATATCTTCCAATGACTTTTCCATGTCAATGGTAAATAGCCTAAATGAATGTCCCCCACCCCACAGCAAAGCCAAGACTATCAGCAGCTCTGATAATTTTGTTCCTTTCAGTAACATACTACTCTGTGGAAGGAAGAAGCCTCTGGTTATATTATTACAAAGTTAAATAAGCTTCCATCTATGGAAGATATAAAGTTTTCATGAGTATAGCTCCATCATTTACAATATGTATAAAATGAGACCTGAGGGGGTTTTTGTAAAGCAAGAAGAAAACCAATGAATCTTGACGAAGGATAGTTACCAAAACAACCTATAAAACATTTCTTTACACTACCAAGTAAGCATATAGCTTGCACTGCTGCTGATAATTGTTTTTACTTATAACCCAGAGGTTATTTTCCTGGAAATCTTGTAACATGCTCTGGCATCTTGAAAAATGTGTAACTTCACAACAGCTACGTTCAAGAGCCAAGGAAGGGAATGTGATTCTGAATCATTCAGAGTGTGATTTCTGAACTAGGAAATCTTTTCTTAGAGAGAATTTAAGATTTTAAACCATTTAAATCATGAAAGAACAGCAAATGGAAGGAAAGAACATACATCTCTTTGAAACAAAAATAATATGCCCTATTATGCTTGTATGATACTTGAGTTGACAGGATCTTTATGTTTTACAATGATTCCTCATTCTCGACTCAAATAAAGTCTTAGAAAGTACCTCAAGTATTTATTTCTTGTCCAGCTTCTGGACAAAGAACCAACCAGACCTAAAGCAATGAGGGTACCTAGAACACCTCTGTGTGGGCCTTACTCACTGAAACAGAAATGCTAACTGATTTAGCTAACAATCAGATAACACTGAGTATGTTTCCATAATTCTTGTCTTCTTAGCACCATACAAATCAGTACAGTTCAAGGTCTCTAACAACCTAAGTTTAGAGTCATGTTTATTCTAACTTCACTAGTCACCAGCCAACTGCTGAAGAAAAATATGCATGAAATCTTGATCTCCAGTAGCCTATAATTTAGGCAAGTGCTGTTAATAGAATAGACAAGCACAACAAGAGATAGAAGCTGTCATTTCTGAGAGCACTACCATAATATGTTCATCGTTATATCACACTAATTGTTCTACTTTTCTCATATCTGACCTGTCTGTTGTCCTTCTGCTTGTCCTGCATCTGTTTTTGCATTCAGTGGGGACAATTCCTCCCTTTGTCTTGCTAGTTGCCTTTGGCCTCAGTCAGAGACAGCTTCTAAGTTAAATGGACATCTGGCAACTTTACTCCTCTTCAGAGTTATCTGAAAGGAAACTCATTTAGCAGGTGCACACAAAGCCATTGACAATGCATTGACCAATGAAAAAAAAAGAGGTCAGCCTAGACTGACATGAGCACCCTTCCAAGCAAGAGCATTACATGCCTTATAAAACAGAAAATTGACAATCAGAGAACGAAGTGTCTGAAACATATTTCTAAATGTGCTATTTATTTATTTATTTATTTATTTATTTATTTATTTATTACTACAGAGATTAGTATCAAAAATAGAAACTAAAACAAAGATGTATGAGTACTGGGTTTCCCATTTATAGTTCTGTACTCTGCTACAAAATTTATTGATCTAAAAAAAAAAAAAAAAAAAGGCACTAATCTAAATGAGGCATCTCCAGTTACAGTTTATAAATTTCAGGTATGCAATCTTCCTATAAGACAGAATGTGTTGAGTTACTTTTAAAATATGAGTGGGAATGGGACACCTGAATTTGGTAAACAAAACTGATTTAGAAATGTTAAAATGGGAAGAAGACAAAATTTAGAATAATCATGGGGTTTTACATGATAATTAGTAAAGGCAAGAGTGCCTTTAAATATGCAAGTAGCAGACTCTGATCATAGAAGGGATGGTTTCAGGTGAAAACATCATCTCATGTTGCACACTGGTTTTGGTCAAAATTTGATAATAATGAAGCAATAATTTTTTAATCATGTTAGATCAGATGCTGTTGACTGTTTTTAAATTCTAAGACTTCCAGACTGTGTTTCATACACTCAGCTATTTGATTCATCTAATAAAGAAAATCAGATCTTGTAATAGGCGTGCATTGACACAGAGGAAATAAAGTAATCATTGTAACGCTCTCCTAGGGTGATGTAAAGACATCTACTATCAAAATTCTGCCTAATATTCCTCTTAACTCTGTGTCTAGAACAAATATTTTGAAAATTTTGTGTTAATGAGAACATTTGGAGCTATGATTCATTCCTAAACACTAAGTATTTAGAATTTTGCACAAATGTCTTCAGATGAGCTAAAGAGAGCAGAATGTTACATGAAACTTAATTAAGAGTGTAAAAGTATACCTACCATAGGAAAACGTGTGTGTTGGACTCTGAACAATCAAAGCATGTCATAAAATGATAAATTGTTAAGGGGTTGGAATGGATGTTAAAAATCTTTTAGTCTTTCTGTTTAAAGATAAATTTCATAGTCCTAGGAATACTTCTCCTATATATAAGAAAACAATTTTTTTTAATAGGAAACTGATTGTATCATTAAGAAGACATTTATTCCTTTCCATTATCAGCTCAAAATGAGACTACAAGCAGCAAAGTAATGGTAGGCAAAGATGGTAAGTGTGTCCCTGTGCATGCTTTTTCCACAGACAAGGGACTGAAATATGTTCTCTGAAGTCAGTGCACACCTAAATTAGTCAAGACTTGATCCAAATTAAAGTGACTTGATCCAAATTAAAGTAATCCCAAAGTAAATATCTTGTATTTCTGTATGTACATAAATGACTCTTTTGCTACTATTAACACCTTTGCTACTAAATGCAAAGGAGAAAGAGAGCACATAAATTTATTAGCCCCATAAATGCACCAGATCGTCATGAGACAACTCATGACCAAATGCTCTTCATATGGGTCTCACTAGGTTTCACCAGAAGTAATTATCCCTGAGCAGAGAGAATACGAGCTCCTCTGTTTCTTTTTTGGGCCTGGAGGACAAAGCATGAACTTCTAGAATCTGTACGTTTGGCAGTGTAGTAGTCTGGTACATGTGTGGTATGCAGACTCAGAAACAAATTAAATGGCAAGTCAAATATTTTTAGGAATGCAACACAATTTTGTTTAGTACACCTTGTGAACTGGGGCTTTGTGAAAGAGAGAATTGGAAAGCTTTAGAAATGCATTTACTGTAATTAATTTAAATAGATATATAAGGTCCAGACATCCAAAGTTGAGCTAATTTGCCTGGATTTCCTTCAAAGGCAATGGTGGGAAAAAAGGGGCACTTGTAGGAAGAGTATTATAGTTTGATGTAATATCTCTTTAAAATTAAATTAATTGCACTTTAGAAGTGTTTATTGTCTCTATTGACTGTAACTCAGAAGCCTACTATATACATCTAGATAGTGAAAACACAGAGTGTGTGAATAGCCCCTGGGAATAGACATGGAGAATGAATTTTCTCAGACAATACCTTGTTAGATAATTTTTCTAGATTACTGTTTAACTGTGATCCTGAAAACCGAACTTCCCCTGGACTTCTTAATAACTAATGGCATAGTGGGGTGTCTGATAATGATTTTATTACCTGTACCACACTTGTACTTCCTGTAATTTGCACAACTTCAATTGCCTTTTCATTTTCTTTTTACAGAAGGAAAAAAAATTTAGAAAATTCTGGAACATAGGTGAAGCTTTTTTGTGGGGACTCTTTGAGGGAACCTACACCTGAAAAAGTCTCAGAAAATTTCTGGAAGTACACATAACTGAAACTAAAATCTGATAATTTCAGAATGACTGTAAGTCACTGAAGACTACCTTGATCTCTCTCTGTGTTGTTATTTTAAAGGTATCTAGAACAACCATATGGATAAAACATAGTTATGGACTTCTTGGGACTAAATTATTATGTTACCACTTTGCTTTCTTGAGTGTCTTAGAGTCTCTTCTCAGCTGTGAAGCATCCCATGTCCTTGTGTCTAGATTTTTTCACACATCAGATAGTTGATACTGTGACACTGCCAGGTTCTTCACACTTTTAGGATTTTTCAAGTAGCTACTAATTTTTTATTAATCTCTGTACTACTTTATTGGGCATATAAATATTTTCCTAAAATAAAATTATTCCATTTCATTGCAGGTTGTTCATAATGAGGTAAGTCTATTTATTTTTATTTATTATTTTTCATACCGTAAACAACTCTTATTATGAACTGTTAAGGACTTATGCAGCTTCAAAGAGCTGAGTGTGGGGTTTGCCAGATTTTAAATTCTTTATTTTATTCTGTAACTAGCTGATTTATGTTTATTTGTTTTTGTTGGTTTATGTATGTTCATTGCTGACGTCAATAAAAATCAATAAACTTATGTGATGCATGACTTCATTTGAAATATTGCTCAGTGAGAAATACATCTCTACAGGGAAAGAATGCTCTCATGGAAGAACTAGTTAATGAGTCTTAATACAGTTTCTGAAATGGAGTATTTCTGATGGACCTTGTGCATTTCCATAAGGCTCAGAATATATCTACAATGAGAAAGCTGGCTGCAATGTATTGTAGGCAGAGAATTTTGCAATCAGTCTTATGTCTTGGTAGCAATACAGCTACATTCTTCAGAGCTTACATGGGGCTACAAAAGAAGACTAACTTAAGTATCAACCTTGATACTGCTATAGCTATAGCAAAGTCATAGGAAATAGACATTGTGCTCTTTGTAAAAGGTCATACGGAAAAGCCAAACATGTAAAGTATTATGTGATGGATTATAGAAAACTTAATTTAGTGAAAAATTTTTAGCAGACTTATGATGTTAAGAAGTTCATGTAATACAGTAAGACTGACCATCTAAATTCTGTATATTAGTTATTGTTATATTAACTTCATCAGGTAAAAAAACAGTATCTGAAAACAGAACAACCACAGGCCGGTAACATTTCAATAAAATATCATTACTATTAGCTTTCCATGCTTTTTTATTTCCACTCTTCTAAGCAATATTCTATCTTTATTTTTCATTCTGAGGAAACTTCTTAGTTTCACAGTAAGCTGCTGCTGTTGAGAAAGACAGGCTGAGGCAGGGTGAGGCAGTCAAACCCATGTTGTGTATCAGAATGGAAGAGGAAATCCAAGCAAAGTAGTGTGTGATGGTACCTTGGATTGACTTGCACTTTAATTCAGTGTCTACTGAATTAAAGTAGGTGAAAAATATTTCCTGTTAAGGTGCAAAAAAGCATCTTGGGAGCTTAAGCTGCTCATAGTGTGTGTGTTTCTGTGAAGGCACATCCTGTAATAGATGTAAACCCTTCCCTGTTTTTCTCCAAGGAGGAAGCAGCTGAGAGACAATTGTGGATGTAGATGTACCTCCGATGACTAGCTCAGTCTCTTCCTTTTTCTTTTCTTGTTCTCCTCAGTTCTGATTCAGTTTTATTCTAATTGCCAAATTCATCTTACCTGTTTCTTCATTCATGGAAAGATTATATGCTTGCTGCAAGGGATTTTTATACTGTTGGGGTTGAAAAATGTATGATTTACTCAGCACATATAATAGAGAGGCAGTTTCATAAAGCCTGGTGAGACAAGCTGGTTTTTGCATCCATATATTGTTGTATTAAGAGAAAGGATGCACAGAGATAATTTTAAGGCATTTGGCACATCAGCACATGGCAAGGCAAAATAAAAAAAAAAATCTGTAGTCTCCAGTTCTTTACAGCTACTTCCATGTGCATTCCTGATTTGACACTGCCAAAACGCAGTTCTCCAGAACATGAAATATTACGACTTTCACTGTGTCTTTATTAGGGACATGTTGATTTGTCAGATTTCACGCATGGTAATCAGTGGGATAGTGTGACCTGCTATTTGTCAGCCTTTAGAAAGTGATTGTTAGCTAAAAATCTGAGTATATAGAAGTGGTGTCTACAAGGAATTGTTCCAAGAAATTCTGATATTGTACACATTTTTATATAATACCATACCATATAATTTCTACATAGCAATTCCTTTTACACCTCATTAAAATTCTACTTCAATGATATGTTTTTATAATGTTCAGATTTTTATAAAGACCAGGTTAACTTGCATGTTGTCTAGCAAGGCATACATGAGGCATTTATAAGCTATTACCTCAATTTGCATTTAACATTAATATAATTAGTCAATAATGTACCCCAAGCATGCATATTATGAACACAAAAGGATGTCAGTCAGACAAAGAGGTATCAAGCAGATACGATGAGCTTAAATGTCTGTCTTAAAACATAGTTGTTGTAAATTTTTGGTACACTACTAACAGTGTCTTTACTTTAAAAAAAAAAAAAAAAAAGTAGTTTTTAAAGCATATTCACAGTAAGATCAATACAACATAAACAGTTTGTTTATATAGGACCAGAAACCAAAGTTCTAGCATTTATATTTACCAATTCATTGATATTGTTATACAAAACTCATCATCCATTTTTTGCAATTCCTGTTTTATGAATTTTGGGGTCTTTTTATTAAGAGGGCAAATGGAAATCTTACAATCACTTGGTGGGGAATTCTATCCAAATTCTCTGGTATTAGACACCACACATTTTACTCATTAAAATATTTCTCCCAGTATTTTTGTCCCTTCATTTCTGAGCCAGTCTAAAGCATGACAGTAAGAGAAAATTTTAAACCAAAGATTTTATAAGAAGACATTTGGGAAATTATGTGATAAAGGGAAAAGATAAAATATTTTGGTATTATTGTAGCTGCATTTTTTTTTTTCTCATATAGCCATTATATTGGTAATAGTACATATAGGAGGCTGCATGAGTTTGGTACGCAAATGTTTAGACAAAAGCAAATTCTGTGGAAAAATTGCTATTCATAATATTAAAATAATAATGTTGAAATGGAAGGATAGTGGGGAGCAGTCAAAATATCAGTCTCGTTTTTTATTCATCACTGTGAAAATCAGCTTGCTTAAAATGGTTTGTGTGATGTGAGAAAGGTAAACATAGGAGGTTTTGTGTCCAGGAATGAGAACTATGGTTGCACCAAGCAAAACCAGATCCTAACTAATAAAATATCTTCATGAAAAAGTATTGTGGACATTATCATAAAGAAGAAAAATGTGAAACTTGGAAAATAAAAGAGCTCTAGTTTCGTCATGTTAAGTGAGTTCTAAAGGGAGAACTAGAATTAGGTATTTAAAGGGAATTCAGCAGGAACTGAAGGAGGTAAAGTTGTTACAATGAGGAACATCTGCAAGTTCCCAAAGCTAAGCCCTGAAACTGTAAACATGGCTTCTCTCAGGGAGAAATCCTGACAAGAAAATGCAAGTACATCCTGCAGACTTGCAAACAAGGAGCAGAAGTTTGACAAAATATACGCCAGCTGAGGGATATGAGTGAAGATTAATACACAAAAGCCTCAGATAATCAAATCAATTCTGGCTTTTAAATGTTGATAAAAGATAACAATATTTTTTATTTCACCATTTCTATGCTACAGTTGCATAAACAGTTTAAGAAACTGAAGAGCAAAGAGAAGAAAACAAAATGTTCTTCCAACTTTCCCAGTTTAATGAAATCTGGTACTGAAAGACATTTAGTACAGAAACTTAAAAGAAAAAAAAGTATATGTAAATAGACACACTTTTTCACTTTCTGTTCATGGAATACTGTGAACAAATTACATGCTCATGGAGATCAGCAAATACTGCAGTCTTCCATTTCTGTATCCTACAAATATCTTGATGACATGGTGTTGTGCCAGCAGCAATCCCATACATAAAATATCACTTTCTTACCTGAAAGCAAGAAATGGTATACATACAAGGTATAAATGAATCTTAATATGTTCAGGAACTAAAGAAAGCAAACTGTATCTAAAATTCTACCATATTCAGATTGCACTTCATGTGAATGGTGGTGCCTTGCCACTAAGTGTTCAATGTGAGGCCAATGTACTAACGCAAAATCTCAGATGTATTTCATAGAATCAGAGAACATTTTGGGTTGTAAGGTATCTTAAAGATCTTATACTTCCAACATCCCTGCTATGGACAGGGACACCTCCCACTAGACCAGGTTGCTCAGAGCCCCATCCAACCCAGCCTTGAAGATTTCCAGTGATAAGGCATCTACAGCTTCTCGGGTAAAATGTTCCAGTGCCTCACCATCCTCACAGTAAAGATTTTCTTACTAATATGTGATCTAAAGCTGTCATCTTTAAATTTAAAGTTGTTTTATGCCCTTATACTATCACTACTATCACTACTAGGGGCTTTCTAAAAGGGCCTTTCCCTCTCCGGGTTTGTTGTACCTTTTAGGTACTGGCAGGCTGCTATATTTTATGGATTTACTCTTTTGTTGATCCTCCAGCACTGTAAAATTTAGCACCATGTGCTTACTGTCATAGACCTTAATTCTGATAGCAAGAATGAAGGTTTATGAAATCTTATGGTAGAGTCACATAATTGAATCCTTAAAAGGGAAAATTTAGAAACATTAATGAGTCTTCAATTAATAGTCTAAATTTTAAAATTACTTTGATACTTTTCTTGAAGTACTTCTTAATATCAAAGTGACTATGAATGAACTAAAGTAGAAGCAAAGAATGCTGGAAGAGAAGCCCATTTAAAGATATGAGTAAAAGTGTTGTCTTTATTTTTTGATGCACATACAAAGTCTATTTCAGTCCAAAGACTTTGCAATGAGTCTTCTGACACTGGAATGCCAGGGATAATTTATTTTTTATGCCGGTGATATTTATACATTTCAGTTTAAAGTAATTATTCCAATTATTATAATAAGTAGTATTTCAAAATAAAATCAATTCAACAGTAAATCCAGCCTTCATAATACCTTGGTGACCTTTATCTTTACACACAGAGGTTAAAATTTTTGAATATTCCCCTTCCTGAGGCCACTGCTTTTCTGCATCATTTCTGTGCATAGGATCTGTGTCATCCCAACTCATCCACTTGATTGTGTGTGAGCCAAGTCTCTGATGTTCTTTCACAGTTTATGTAAATCTAGCTGTGTGGTCAAAAAGTTGTCCAGCTCACCCTGGAGTAGATAGTGAATTGCAGATCGATTGCATTGCTTTTTAGCCAGTTTTTCTAAGCAGAGATGCATTAGAGAACAACAAGGAAGGGCTTAAAAATATCATGGTATTTAGTTCAATTAGTTTATAGTCAGCAATTATAGCTCCTTGACTGGCAAACATCCTTTAGATTGTTTGCCACTCACATACAGCAAGCAAGCTATTGTAGGTACTGTAAATTTTCCCAATTCAGTAGTCTTTTCATGCTTATTTGTTGTGTCTCCCTGTTTCAGACTGTGTAGCAGAGCTAGAGTTTTCAGATATTTCTCAGAAGAGGCAGCTAAAGTGCCATAAACCACTTGAGTTGGACATTGCCCTGAGTTTCTGTCTTTAGTGAGTTTCTAATTATTGTCAAAGAAATTGCGAAGGATGCAAAAACTTTTTTGGCCTAAACTGATGTTTTCTTTCTAGTATGCAGAAAGGAGTTACAGATTATATTTTTAATCCCTGAATGGTCTTCTTGTTCTTCTCATGGTTGCTACAGAAATCCTCATTAGCAGGATAGCCCTTAGTGTAAGTTACTTGGTCTTTTTATAGTCTAGTGTAATGGTCAGAACATGCACAGAAAATGCAGGAGATCAAAGCTTTTATTCTGCCTGAGAAAACTCAAATCCCTCGTATTTCCTGGTGGATCGGGTAGTCAGTAGTGTACAGGGGGGTTGGGATGTTCAATATTAGAAGCAATCAATGTTATTCCAGACAAATCTTTACAGAGAAGAACTCAAGAATTAATTCAGAGGTAGGAAACACAAGGATAAATAGTATTTTGTTGTCAGAGTTACTAAGTATCCACATGAAAAGGGGAATAAAGCCCCACTAGCTGATCCTAGGATTTTTAACATGTTTAGTTTGTGCAAATTACCAGAGCAGGGACAAGCACTCAAAATGAATCTGTAACAGTAGGTTACTGCACTATATATCCTTCTATTTGCCTAATGTTTTGTTCCTCTGTTGATCCAAATATGTAAGAGATTTTCAGAAAAGAAGTGCTCACATTTTGGCATATTCAAGGATTAGTATTTGGGTTTGGTGGGGGTTGTTTGTTTGTTTGTGGGGGGTTTTTTGTTTGTTTTTGTTTGGTTGGTTTGTTTTTGTTTTCCCTTGGCTACTATTAAAATGTTTAGGCTAGAAAAATTTCTTCTGATTCTAAGCACACAGATGTCTTTAAGGAAAAAGATAACATGAAACAATTACTATTAGTTGTTTTTAGTACTAATGACTTTAATGTCACCTTCTGACAATGAGAGGATAAATGCAAGCCCACCACACCTACAGAGATAGAACTAAATCAAGCAGAAAACACGAGGTACCACAGTGATTCTATGGCTTTATTTCAGTGTCATGAGTTGGATTTATCTCAGTAATCAGCACAAGATTTTTTGTTTGTTTGTTTCTTTGTTTGTTTGTTAATTAAGGCTCCTTTTATGTTATGAAGGAATTGCTTCAATTGAGAAAACCAGTCCTTGTCTTAGGCAACACCATGCTTTAGTTTGTTCTAACCAGTTAGGGAATTGATATAATTTGCTTATTTACACATGAGTCAGAATGTTGATAAGGACTTCCAGAATAGGACAGAGCCTGTAGGTCCTTGCAAGTCTTTGCTTCTCAGTACTTATTTCTTGTAGAAATATGCTAGGAAATAGAATGGGCCAAGGAAACAAAGCAAACAAACTAAAATTCCATCACATTTTTGGCACAAAATCTAGTATTGGCAAAACAAAACAAAAAGACATCTTTTGAGAACTTCTGCTAAAAGACAAGACTGATTTGGGGACACAGCCTGGGGTATTGGAGCTGGCAGCTTGCCCTTGGGCAATACGGTTGATGAAGTTTCGGATGTGTGATTGTTAGAGACTTCAGTTCCGTGGAGCATCTGGGTTCTCCCAGGTATGACATGGTTCAAAATGCTTCTGTGAGACTTGTCTTTGTGACAACAAATGGGTTCAGCTCTTCATAGAGCTTTCTAGCTAAAGAAATCATGTAGAGCTTGATTTTTTTTTTTTTTTTTTTTTTTTTTTTTTTTTTTTTTGAGACAATATCTTTTACAGAGACTTTCTTTAAACTTTAAATTAAAGTTGTAATTTGCTTGGTGGTTCAGGGTTTTTTTCTTTTCCTTTTAAGTTTTAGGTTTCTATTTCCATTGCAATGAGACTTTAAAGCTTTTTCAAAATGTTAGAAATTTCCACACATAGAAATTTTGGGCACTTTTCCAGGGAAGGACAACATTATCTTTGCAGATTGAATTGACAGAGCTACCAAAACAATGATTCAAGTTAAATCACAGAAGACAGAGTTTATCCATTTTCAGAGAATGTAAAAAGATAATGACACCTGAAATGCAGCTTTTAATTACTTTTGTGCATTTAAATACATAATGTGATCAGAAAAGTTTTGATTAGCAGGTAAACCTGTAATATTTGGGTAGAAGAGAAAAAATGAAAACAGAAAAAAACAAGTAATAAAGTAAAATTCCCAGGCAATAGGAGGACTAGTAAATAGGCCCACATTAGTAATTTTATGTATACTTTATAGACACAATAAAAAAAGATAAATGTAAATTTCAGATAGAAAATACTGAGTAGAGAGAAAATGGAGAAAATAAGTAATTTAGAAATTTTCATCTTACAGTTGCTGACACCATCTTAAGCAGCAACATATGGAAATATTATAATATATAATATAATAATAATAAAATATACAAAGTAATAGTGCTATACAAAAGATACTACAAAATCAAAGAGACATATTATTACTTTCCTGCAAATTAGTTTCATTAAGTGTCCCTTAACATCTGCTTTCCTTTGTTATTACTTTATCCTTTTTGGTCTACCATTAGAAAATTATGGCAACTGAGATCAATTAAGACCATAGCTGTTACTAATAATGGCCATATAACTATAAAAAACAATATCATCTTCTTGCGTTTTCAAAAGAGTCTTTCAAATTTCTTCTACTTTTCAAAGTAATTCAAAATAATTGTTTATTTTTCTTCCTGGTTAATCAATATGTAAAGGACACAATCTTCCTATTTTCTGACTCCTTTGAATGTAGCAACAATGCATCTACTGAATCTCTTTTTTTCTACTGGACTGCTTTCTACAAGGATTGCCTCAAGTTATCTTACATTTTCTCAACTTTTCTAGTTCATTTTTTGGTTGGCTGTTTTTGTTATTTTGCTTTTTTCTGACATTCAAAGTGAAGATTTTCAATTCTCCTGTAATTCTGTGTCTTTCTAAGTGTACTAAACTCTGTATTTCTAACAGGCATTAGAAGCTATTGCATGATTTGCAGATACAATTTCTCAGTCATATTTTACATTTCAGTATTACAGTTCCGGCAAATACAGGATAGGTTTTGACATCTTATTTCTTTTTCTGTCTAAGTTTATTTTCAATAGGTTTTTCCATACATAAGTTCAAATATGATGATTTCTTTCACTTTTGTTTTTTATTTTGATCTCTTTACTAATTTCTGATTACATTTCAGCATATGTGTGTTCTGTCCTGTCAAATCTCTATTAAGAATCATTGATTGTACAGGTAAAAGGGGTTGTAAATATTTCATTGAATGTTTTTAACAGAAACAGTGGACTTACAAAAAAAATCACCTTGAGAGAAAGTCCTCATTTAAGTGACTGTCCGAATAAAAGAAAAATATTATAAATTATTCTATTCTAACTTCTAAAAGTCAAAGTTTCATTCATCATTTTTATGTAAATGTTCTTATATTTAAGAAAATATTAAATAAAAAATATTTCAAACTTGAAATGTTTCAAACACCTTAATCACCTTTTCTAGTTAGCAGTGTGTTTATAGAAACTTAAGAGATCAGTTTTCAGTCCATTTCAGGATGGAAAAACTCTCAAATAATAATTAAAAAAACCTTTTATAGACCAGAAAATCCTTTTCTATGCAGAAACAGGCAACTATGGTCAAAAGTTAAGTATCACAGGTTAAATGAAGTACACAATTTTAGCACCTCAGAATACAGAGGATTTTGCCAAGAAGGGAAAATATGTCAGATTTCTAATGGAACCTGTTCATGATCTGGTGTTCTGTGGGAGTCATAAGGAGCCCAAAAATTCATTACAGTCTATGGTAGAGGAGGAAAGTCCTGGAGACTAGAAGATCTTACCGGGGGGGAAAGGGCAGTGATGTGGGAACCAGAAGTGTTCAGCTTGCCAAAACATTCTGCTGCAGTTCTGCCTGTCATTAGCAAACAGATTAGTACAACTACTATTTGTTATAGATAAATGGAAAAAGTAGCACAAACATTTATTTAATTATTTATTTGTTTATTTATATCATGTATATATATCTATAAGGCTTTCTGCATTGGCCATCAAAAAAAGAAGTCAAATTTTTAATCCTATTAGGACCTTTTGAATCATATATATTATACTTATATATAATATTTATTTCAATATCAGTAAGTAGTATAAAAATGCATAAGATTATTTTTAACAGTACTTTCAGTCAACATTCTAATAGCATAGAATTAAGATTCAGGATTTCACATACTTTTGTAATAGAGAGGTGTTAACACAGCCTCTTCATTTTTTGTGTCACCTTTACAAATACAAATCTTTGCATTTGATCCAATGTTGTCCCATAAAGTCTAAGACAAAAAGAGGAACAAAAGAAATAAGCTGAACAAAACTGTCTCAAGAGAATTATCAGGCTATGAGAGAAAAGCATGAACTTACAGGTAGTGTAGAACTAAAACATGTTTTCTAGAGCCCTTCAAAGGATTGACCAGAGCTCTAGCACCACCGGGAAATTAAATTTTGCCTCTGGAAGTGGTGATGTATAATGCACCTTCTGCTCAAAAGGCTGAAAACTAGCCCAAACACCATAAATGCAACTTACTGTTTTAACAGAGCCAGTTGACTTTAGTACCTTAGGCAGAAAGGAGACTGAGAGGGAAGGGAAAGGGGACATTGTGCATTCTACAATAGCACAAGGATATTACTGCTACAAGATCAGCAAAGAGGAGTTGTGACTATGGAAGCATTTTCACCATCGCTAGTGAGAGATCATATCCTGGGACAGGAGACACTGAAGACAGTGTGAACTTCACAGAACTGCAATGGAAATGGAGTTTGTTCTTTTTATGTTCCTAGAATTCATATCTCTACACAAGACAGTTGAGAAAAGTACTTGTGTTGACTGTTTCTTGAAACAAGGATGAAGGTGTTTTTTTTTTTTTTTTTTAATCTATCATTATCTTGGTGGTACTCATTAAAAACAAAGAACTAATAATTAGATGACCCTACAAACACAAAATTATGTCACCTGTTATGCCTATTTTCCAAGGCAGCTGTTCCAGCAAATGCTGCATATTCATTTGTCCACATCTTCAGACTGAATTAAGAGTGCTGTAATCTGTGTGTACAGAATACTAGCCTTTATGACAGAAATAAAAGTGAGAAGGAAATAAACCCAGCACTACAGAAGTTTGGACATGTGCTAAATTCTTGTATGGAACTGCTTTGAAAGATAAGAATTTGTATTGTGTGAGTTCCATAAGCTGAATGTGAAAAGGCTTAAGGCTTTATTTAAACAATTTTAATCTTAGCCTCTGATAAATTGAAAAGATTTATGATCATGCAGGATTATATACTAGAAGGCAGGAAAAAGAGAAACCTTTTGGAAGAAAAGGTAATGTTCTATATCAACTGTCATAGAAAAAAATACTAGAGTCTCAATCAAATCAATCTGTAGATCACAAGTTTAGGTTGTTTGGCTCTGTGGATATAACTGCACTGACAGTGATCTACCACTTTAGAAAAAATTATCAGGGCTGTCAAGACTCCACAGGATCACTGGAAATTGTTTAGAAGATCACAGAAAACAGATTTTTCCACTTGTCTAAAAATAAATCATAAAGAAGAATGTGTAGTAATAAAATGTGTTTTATTTAATAAGATGAACTGTGTGACAGTTATTTTGAAGGACCTTTCTACGTCTTCTCCAACTTGTTCTATAAAAAACTAGGAGCATATAGTCTCACCTAAGATTTTCTTTGAACTGGAAAGAATGTTCTTTGAACTGGGTAAGTTTTTAATTTCCCATTGGATCATCTTTGGATCATAATCACTGTCTTGAACACCACTTGAACCTTCAAATGACAACAGCAGATGCACAATCATGTGATGATTACAAATGAAGGTATAAGCTCTCATATGCAGACTTTTTGTTAGCCCCAATATTTGTGTTAGCTTTTAATTTAGTGAAAAGGGAACACTGTACCAAATTTGTTAGTCAAGATATGGTCACAGACACAAAAAATCCTGCTAAAACTAATCTTACCCAGAAATTATATTTAGATATAATATTTATAGTTAGAGGTAAATCCATCAGTATTACTGCTAAATAACTTTCTCTTTATCGACTGTTGTTCCTTGAGGTACAATGAAGTGAAGTATAAAGATCAGGAAAAGTACAGCTTTGTAGTGGAGTTTAAAATGCATCTTTTCTCCTCCTCCTGTAAACATTTCACTGGCTAAATTTTATACCAAGAATTAAAATTGTAAGATATATTCAATATACAAAGTGACACATGCTAAGATGAAGTAATTTCCTTTTCAGCTTATCAGACTACTTTTCATCCTTCCACCACTCTAATTTACATTTTCTATTCAGATTCCTTGGTACTTTTCTACTTAATGTAATAGATATTATCAAAGAGTTACAATATGAAATGTTTGGCTTACAAGCATACTCCTGGCTCATATGAACAAAAGATATGAAAAAAATGCAATATTTATTTCCAGATTTTAGAGGAAGGACTAGAAGAGTAAAAGAAGCAAACCCACTGTTTCACTCTAGGTATGGAAGTGGTGGGGAGTTCCCTCAATATTGGGAAAGGATTGGGAACAAAAATTGACAAAATGACAAAAAAAAAAAAAAAAAAAAAAAAAAAAAAAAAAAAAAAAAAAAAATTGAAGACTTGAGAACTATGATCAGCCAACAGTTTGCACAAAACATGCTTTGCCAGAATCTCCATTAGGGCTATAAAAGGACCAGCATCACTCTTATCCCTGAAAACTCATGGAAAACCCTAACCATCATTTTGCAGCTGAATTATCAGAAGTTAATAGAAGAAAAATGTCTATTCAAAGCTTTTTTGTAGCTTTTATTCACACTGAAAATGAACACTGAGAAAGAGATGAAAAATCATTTACATCAGAGTATAAAACCAGGTAAGAAAACCAAACAATTTTGGCCTTGAAAAAAATATACCAAAAAAAAAAAAATCATCTAAAAAAATAATTCATAGTGAATTAACTTTGTTTCTCTAGTGGGGATGTTACATTCTGTGTTGTGTTAATGGACAAGTTGCCAAAGAATAATTGATGATGAGAAAGTGGAAAGGAAAGGAAAATCATAGAAACAGAAAAATATATCTATTTTGAAGTATCCAATTTGCTAGTCTTTGAAAGAATATAATTTTAAAAAAAAGAAACTGTCACTATGGCCAGACAGGCAGAGATATAAAATTATATTAGTTCAGCTCATTAAGTTTTGCATCCAAAATTATTAAACTGGCAAGAATGCTGCAAAACACAATATTCTCAGATAAGAAGAATAAGATAAATATATGCCAAAGAAGCTGGCCAATGCTTCTGAACTAAACATATTGCATTAGAAGTAACTTTTGTGTAAGTCCTGATTAATTATCTCTGGAAGGGTGTTCTTTATTCCAATGTATTTCTGATATAGTTGTTTTGGGGATTTTTTAATTCTTGGATAATAATTGTATCTAGTGTGGGTATATAATTGTGTAGCTACACTGCAATTAGCCTTCTGCAAGAAAGAAATTTTAAAAACTGTGCATTAAAAAAAAAACAACTAGGAGGAAACAAACAAACAAACAAACAAACAAACAAAACAACACAGACCCACCCCTTATTTGCATTTTCCTAGTTACAGAGATTAGCTGTGGAGACATTTTTACATTTTTCAGTTCTTTAGTGAAGACTCTTGGGAACTGGATAGTGTAACCTCTCATGTCTCTCTGTGAATTGGAATACTCTGACTAGTTCTTTCACCTAGAATTTCCCTCCGAGGTTTGGAATTTGCCTTACCAATATGCAAACCGTGCTGGGTAGATTAGTATGGAAGAACTGCGTTCCCTCTTTGGCATCATCTTTGACATCTTGTTCAGGCATGGTAGTCATTGTGATAACCAGTAAAATCCTGCAAAGAGACACATTTCCAATCATACCCCAGAAAGAGTATGTCTGTAAATAAACTAGTCACTGCAAACTGGAAACATCAATACCTGACAGGTACAGCCATGCAGAGCCATGTCTCACAGGTGACAAAAGAAACTGTCACTACTTGGGTTTAACTTGGCTGTAGAGAATAGACTATACATCTCAAATGGAATGTTTTCTGATGCCTGGAAGCAAATTAAAGGTCATTTTTTACCTCTATAATGAAAATATGTTTATTCAAGATAAAATTTCTCAGTGTGTGCGCACTTCACACACATGTACAAAGTGAATAAAAAGATTTATCTAGCTGTTGGTTTCCAAAAAAACAAGGTAACATTGAGTTTGAGAGGAATGACCTAGCTTTTTAGGACTAAAGAATGTCCTGATGAGTATCCAAAATACTAGTTTAGAAAATTCTTACTTGTTCTAATTACACAGTATATATGCACTACCATCAAGAGGAAATTGGCAAACTTGTGAGCTCTGAGGGTAATCTTTGGGTTTAGAGATCTTAATTTCCACTACTTAGGTTGAAGTTAACCTCTTATTAACACATCAGTCAACAAAATATTTATCATTATGCTATATCATAGAAATAGCTACAACTTTTCAAAATCCAATATATAGAATCTGTAAATCTGTTTTATTAAGTTTTATTAGAAATCTTATTAATTGTATAAATAAATTAAAACTCAGCATTCTTTATCAATATCTCACCAGAACAATGTTTACGATATGGTTAATTTTGTCTAGTATACTTCTGTTTCTAATACGTTATTTAGGAAAAAAATATGCACACATATATACATATGTAGTACTTGTTCTAATGCCAAAGGAAATTGTGCTTAGTATTTTGAACAATAAATTCCTTCCCATTTGGTTTGTACTGTCACTAAAAAAAGATAATAAGGTTTTTAACACACTTTTTAGAAAAGTTTGTTTTATTTTTTAAGTCCTATTATAAAAGATATTTTTTTTAACTTTTACTGCAAAAGAGACAAGGGAAAAAAAGAATTATCTACTATTTGCTAACAGTGAATGCCTCAGATGTAAAGCACTAAGGAGTCTCTTAATGAGTTGTAAAACACTTCTGATATGAAAGTTTTCTTTGCTCATGCAAAGAATACACTGAAAATACTAGAACATGATAAGAATAGTGGAAAAAATAAAAACATCTGCATAATACATGATTTTAATTTTCCTGTAGTGGAGTCAAATCCATTGGGTTTAGATACAAAGTAATATTCTGTTAAAAGTGGTCTGCATAAAGAAGTGTACAAGAAGAAGAAGAAAAAAAAAAAAAAAAATAACAAACCTGTATAAATTATAGACCTGGAACCAAGAAAGGTCCAGAATGATGCTAAGGTGACAGTGTTTTTGGATGTGGGACTAGGCCCTTGTTTTCTTTTGATTTCTATTTATTGATGTTAAAGCAGTGTAAGTCCAAACTCCATTATTTTCCTTGTGTAGGGACAACTTAAAACTGTATCCTTCTAGGAAACAGATGCAAGAGGGTTTTTTTTAAATCACTGAGTCTAAGGAATGAAAGTAACAGCTGTGCTGCCTTCTTATTTACCTTTTTTGCTCTTTTAATTACGGGCAATACCTTTTTAAAGTGAAAATGTAACCTGAAGTATAATATAATTTGATTAATTTCAGGTGTATTTTACATATTCCTTCATTGTAAAATGTAGTTTTCCGCATGAGACTAGACGGCCACCGATGGCAAAAGTAAGAGTCTGGCTCTCTGGCACCAGGTTGCATATTACAGCTTTTATTCTCAAGTCCTGCTCTGCTTGCTGGAGACCTTTCCCGATGACTCGCAGATGCCAGAGAGCCCTGGCCCCTCCCCCTTTGGGGCTTTTTCCCCAGGGGGCAGGGCCCAGAGGCAGGGCCCAGAGGCACCACCCAATCAGGGAGAAGCGGGAGGGGAACAGAGTTAGGTTACGTTTCAGTGTGGGAGATGGGCACTGCTGGGCAAGGACAGATCACATGATACACAGAAAAAAACATTACTAATCCAATGAAATATAAACCAAATTAATGCATTACAGCAGTAAAAAGCACTTCAATATGTGGTAATGAATCTCAATAACCTCCTCCTGCAATTATAATTTTTTTGTTATCCATTGTGAAGATAGCTACATTTTCTAGAGATTTACTTAAATGTCATCATACTGTGATACACCTTTTTGTTATCCCTTGTTCCCTTTTTGTCTGCTTTGAACCTGAAGAGTCACAACAAACTAATTTTTTCCTAGTTACTTTATTCAGTGACAATTAAATCTAGTGTATGTTATGCTTCCTGCCTTATGATCAGCCATTTTGCTGCAAAACAAAGCAGAAGAATGAGGATATTGCAGAAGAAGATCATATCTAATTATTTTTTTTAGTATCATTAAGAAGAAAAATAATGACAGACATGTTAATTGAAGGAAATATATGATCTCCTTCACCTGGGCTGTTGAATTTTGTCTGTAGTAGAAAAATAAATATGTCCAGAAGATTTACTATTCTCTAGCATTTAGATCTACTGGCATGCACTAGCCTGTGTCTGCATGATTAATTGCTTTAACTCTCCCCAAAATGACACTTGTATGCAGAGTGCATATGGAAGATTATCCTTTGTCTTTGTTTATGTCTATGAGTCCAGAACACGCCTTTGAGAAAGCTTTTTGGTCCATTGAAAAAATCATGCCAGGGACCATTCTAACCACAGAAGAGCACGGATGGTGGAGTTTCGACATCCAGGAACACTATTCAATTCACTAATTTAGATTAGCCAGTAAGTTCAACTAAGGACTGTGGTGTTTCTTTATGAGACCAGATGACCGTCAATGGCAAAAGGAAAGAGCCTACTCTCTCACTGGGGGGATATCACGGCTTTATTCTGGAGTCCTGCTCCTGCCAGCTGCAGTTCTTTCTCATCCACCCCGGTGCCAGAAAGAGCCTGGCCCCGTCTGTCCCCAGGCTTTTTCCCAGGAGGGACGGGCCCAGAGGCAGGGACAAGCCACTGCCCAATCAGGGACAAGGTGGGAGTGGAACAGAGTTGGGTTACATTCCAGTGTTCGGGATGGGCGTGGTCGAGCAGGGACAAACCATGTGATACTGTTTCCAAGGGGAACAGGGAAAACTACAAATCTGATGAAACACAATATAAACCCAATTAATGCATTACAACAAAGGACAAGTTCTACTCTCTTAGGTGTAGCTAAGTGGGAAACTTAACTTTAATAGGACATATAATGGTTTTCTTTGTGGAAATGTGAAGGGTTTCTATGGTTCTCAAAAACCATCACGTCAACATGGGAGGAGAGGCCAGAGCCTTGTCTCATCCTGTTTAGAGCAATGTGATGAATCTCTCAGGGCAAGCTATGGAGAAATATTCTCACTTTAGAAAAGAGCAAAGAAAATCAGTAGGACTTCTACTGATTATATGTTCTATCAAAGTAAATAGAGGAAGAAACTAAGGTTTTGGGTATAGCTCATCTGGTTAAATAGACGTCTACTTTTGAATAGTTATGTTATTTTCCTGTTTTAGCCAGAAGAAAGAGTTATTATAGACTAGGCTTTGTATCATCCTCAAACAGGCATTTAAAATAGGTTGTATGAGTCATATTCTAAAATTGTCAACACATCCCCCATTGACTATAAAAGTAGTTGAAGTTTCTGGTTCAGCAGACACTCTTTAGGTAACCTGAATTTCCACCTTTCCTCCATTCCTGTACCTTGTCTGAGCTTTCATGAAAAGCAACCTACATTTCATCTCTGCATGCTTTTATAAACTGTCAGAGCAGGAGAGTGATACTGTCAGGGCTGTTTTGTGTCTTGTTTTTCAGCCTTGTTGTATTAATATAAAGAGAATCTACATTCGCACTTAAACAGAAAACTGTGTAAATCAGACTTATCATAGTCTGTTTAAATGAACTCAGAAAATTAAAAGCTATCCAATAGATTTAAATAAAATTTGAAATGACCACTTAAATTTTGATTTATTGCAATTTTTATGCTTTAACATTTTAATCAAGATCACATATCTTATTTTCCTGTCAACTTGTAGTTCCATTAACAAATATTGCCATGCACAGAGTAAATGTAATTATTAAAATGCAACATGAAGATTCAAAAATATAATACAATTATAATCTAAAAACTAGAAAGAAATAAAGCAAGGATTGAAATTTTATTCAGCTTATTATATAAGCATCATTAGATAATGGAAAAAACATACCAATAAGCTATCATTGACATTATTGGTTTGTTTAATTTCTCTGTGCTACCTTTTAGTCTTACAACAGATAGTTTAGTTTTTCAAATTTTAGAAAGAAGGGAAAAAAATTAAATTTAGAACCCCATATAATTTTCCAATCTGATTTTTTTGCTGCCTTTTTTCTCTTGATTAGGGGGTTTTTAGAATTTGGGGGGGGGGAGGGGGGTTGGGGGTTTGGGGGTTTTTGTTTTGCTTTGCTTTGCTTTGGTTTGCTTTGCTTTGCTTTGGTTTACTTTGGATTGGTTTGGTTTTGGTTGGTGGTGCTGGTGGATTTGGGGGAGGGGCTGCTTGTGTGTGTTTTGGGTTTTATTTTTCCTGATTTTTTTATCTGATGGTTTTGAGTTTTTATCTGACAGTTTAAGCTAGAAATTCTGAAAAAAAAAAAAAAAAAAAAAGAAAAAGAAAGCTCTTGTAAATTATAGAACATAATTTGATACAGAGCTAGGAAATGATCTTTGATACTAAGGATTGTCTGTTTTCCTTAGTTTTGCTGTTTGTCTCCTACCATTCATGAGTACATGCCTTCTTAGGTATTTCTGGTTAGTTCTTATCAGCTTTAATTCAATACCAAAAGTTAGGACTTATCTTGGAGAATACAGTGTTAAAAAAACCTCAATCACATGAACTCAATATAATGTATCAGAAGCAGGAAGCCATCCTCTGCCAGAGGTTTCAGATAAACACCAGAGAAGTGCCCATGTCGTTGTGAAATCACTCAACTCAGACTCAGGTAGCCTGAACTCAACACTGAATTCCCCACTAGTCTCCTAGGTTGTCTTGGGACAGCATTTAACTTTCCTAACTGTGTCTACACTTCCTATTTTCAACAGTTTTAGATATATTCACAAAGAAAAGTTTCCGGGCTTCCCATGACATTTTGAAACACATTCGAGCCATGATCAAAGCACACAGGAGGCACCTGTTTGAGTATGTGCTCCAGAGGTCATGCAGCAGTCATGAATGGTCTTTCCATAACATGCCTTAGAACCCTTAAAAGTATGCTGGGAAAGATGCACAACGGGGTTCATACTATGCTGTCATGAAGGTAAGGCAGAAGATTAAACTCAGTTTCATTTACAGAGTATGTGCCTATGATTTCTATGCAGCAGGATAACCCCCTCCATACTGTGAAGGAATCATGTTCCACGTCATCAAAAAACTGGGAGCATAATTATTAATAGAACTGGAGTTTTCTGTATGCATATGGACTCATAAACAGAGAGCTGCTCATCTGCCTCAGCAACGTCCTGTCTTCCCTGATGTTGTGGCTCTGAGAGATAGGGTACCTCACTTTCTCTGCGAACCTTATTCCACTGCCAGCACTGTGTTGAGACCTGGGCTACCCAGTGCTGCACTTTCCTAACCAGGAGTAATGTCAGAATATCACAATCACAATCAATTTGAAGGATAGTTAAGTGCAAAACTTTGATGTATTTCCAAAATCCTTGGTATCTGTTCTTTCAGTGTTTAACTGTAGGCCGTGTATCCAGTCTTTATCTGGACATTCCCTCTACTGTACAGCCTATGACTCTACTGCCTTCTCACACAATTACCCCATGCCTCTGATACCCTGAATGCCCTGTCCACAAATGGAAATGCTAAGGAAAGCGTGATAATCACATGACTGTCTTTCCATGGAAAACTTTGGACTTCCAATCCATGCTGACACAGAAAATTCTGGACTATGCTAGGTACAATTGTTAAATGTTTGTGCTGAAAGGACAAAAATGGAAAGTGCATTGGAGGATCTGCTATGCACATACCTATAAAGAAAAACTGATTAACAGATGACAGCTTTGGCTGAAGCAGCTATGAAATGGTAATATCTAAGTTTGAGGAACTGCAGTAAGACCAGCTGCAGACTGGAGATCCCAGATTTTAGACAAAGAGATTTTGACTTGTTTGAGTGGAAGTCTGGCCCTCCCACTCTTGAGAGCAGCTAGAGCAGGCCTCCTCCCCAGGGAAAGTGACTTGGGAGCCACAGGTGACCCAGTACTGACCAGGCAGGATGCTGCATTGCTGAAATGGAGCACAATCTGAGAAAGGTGAGCAGAACGGGGATAATGATAGCAAGAGATACTTTCAGTGCTCCAGTGATCATGGGAGAAGCTGATGTAGTCAGTGAGGTCCAAAACAAAATGGTGGCAAATAAAAATGACAGTTCATCAACAGCTGGACATAGGTTTCCTCTATTGCATAGCTACATGTGTCCACGCAGGCAGGAGACTGGCTAGCTAAGGAGCCCTACGGAAAGAGACTGCTGACTGAATCACCAGTACATCTTGCAGAGGTGAAGGCTAATTGAATGTTGGACTGCATTATAGAATTAGACCCAGCAGGTTGGAGGAAATTATTTTTCTTTTCTGCTTACCAGTTGAGAGTCTTCATCTTGAATATTGTACCACTTACAGGCTCCCTGCCGCAAAAGAAATATTGATAAGTTGGAGAGAGTGAGTAGAGAAGTTAGCCTTGAGGGGGAAAAAAAAGCTAAAACAGGATCTGATTGCTCTTTTCCAGTATTTAATGGGTGACTATAGAGAAGGCAATGCAGAACTATTTTCAGGTAGAAATTAAAAATAAAAACTAGTGCAACTAGTTGCAAAACCAGAAATTGTGACTGGAGAAAAAGTCATCAAGAGACTTGTTAAACACTGCAAGAGGTTGCCTCAGAAAGTTGTGGAATCTGTCTTCAGAGATATTTAAAACTTGATTGATTATAGCTCTGAGCAATCTGATTTAAGTTTGAATTAACTATGCCTTGACTAACTGACTTCCAGAGGTCACTTCTAAACAGTTGCATGGTCTTGGAGCAAGGCAAATAGCTAGAAGTAGATTGATGAAACCCACATAGAGCTGTCTCACATCCAAGCCAAGTTTTAGTTAATTTATGGGTACACATAAGAAAGCTAATCCAGATATGTCATATGCATGCTGTGGGTAACTCATAACACTTGTAGGTCAATGCACTCACTCCTACCCAGGGTCTTCAACGTGCCAGCTCAATTCTCCTACCCCATCAGAGTCCTGCCCAGCAACATATAGCCTGGCTTACATACAATATCCACCAGCAAGGAAGACTTTTTTTTATCATTCCTGGGGTGTATCCCTTTTTCAGAAGCAGGAAGCAGATTTGGCACTATCTGTGTGCTAATAGTATTTCTTTTGCCACTGTGTAATCATTGCTGAAAGTCAGGTGCTGGGACAGCTGGAAGATTTTGCTGCCTCCCTAAGGGAAGTTCTGGCAAAATAATGCTATTAAGTAAGGTAGGTGACCACTGCCCACCCCACCTTCTCTTGATCTGTGTAGATACCTGCAAAATTATAGAATAACAGTCTTGCCAGATTCACCTGGAAATTCTGAGGAATGCAAGACTTTGCTGACATTTCTGAAAATGAATTAACGGAAAATATACTCTCCAAGCGCATTTTGTCCTGGGGTTAGTTTAGTTAAGGTATATCTGTGCACTAAAGCAACTATTTACTTTTTGTACCATAGTCATGTCTGAAAAAATGAAGCTTATCAATTTTTCATAGGATTTCTTGAGCACCTGCTCCAAAAAAGACCCTGAGAAATCAGAAACTCAAGCACAAAAAAATACCTTCTGAACCTGCCTTTCAGCCAGCTACAGTTTGTGAATAAAAAGTTTACTGTATTAATTTTGGGGACTGAGAGAAGTAGAATGAAACTCCATTTTCTTTTTGAAAGGGAACTGTCTTGAACAAGGGTATTTACCTCCCTTCTATGTTATTTCTGTTGTCTTTTCCTATTTGGAGGTATTTAGAAATCTCCCAGTAGAATCTGTCTTTAAGATAAATTTTATTAAGACTTTTGTCCTGAACAGATAGCATTATGTCCCAGAGGTTCCTGAGATATGTCTGCTGCCTGGTTTAAAAGATACATAAAGGAAAACCCAAAGCCTTACTCTAATAGGAAAAATCTCTGAAGATAAGTTATGGGAGTTTGCTTGGGAAAAGATGTATTCGTCTGGGAGAAGCTCTGGAGGTGGACAGAATGCAAATGGGCATTAAAAGAATCTATATGCAGTGAAAATAAAATTGGAGGGCTCACAGCAGTGGCGTGGCCATCAGGCATGGCTAATTTTCATGTTTTAAGGAAAAAAACACCTTCAATTCCTTCTTTTCCCCTCCCTCATGTTTATTCTTTTAATGAGTTTTTGGGCTCTTTTTTCACCACAGAAAATACATAGGAGTTTGAAATTAAATTATCACAGAATGCAACTCTGAACTGTGCACTGGAAGAAATTCCTTCTGAACTGGAAGAAATTCCTTCTGACTCCACTGCAGTGAACAACTTGTGCCAGAGGCATGCTATCTAATTACCATACACTTTCTTGACTAGTATTGCGGGGAGGGAAAAGGTAGTGTGCGATCAACTGAAATATGAAACAATAAAAAGAATTAAACTGCATGAAGTAAGAGGAGGAAAAATGAGATGGGAGTTGTTTTTGTTAAATGTTTACTGTTCATACACTGCCGGAGGCCTAAGTTCTTGACTCTTAGAGGATTTAACAGTTTTATGGATACCATCAGAAGATTTTAAAGTATTGTGGTTTATATTGCAATTCTTGTTGAAAGTGCACATTTCTTGCTTCTCAAATACTATATCTAGTTAAGTGGTTTATTTTGTGTTTCTTGAAAATCGTCCTTCAGCCGTTCTTAGCTCTAAACCCAATAATAACTAGACTGATTCATCCAAAAAACAAATGTGACCAGAAACTCTCTGTATTCCTTTTCACTTTTAAAGCCCTTACTATTTTCTTCTCCGTAATTCACTCAATAAAATCCTTTGCAATACCTCTGGTTTCCAATAAAAGAATAATTGCGGTTGAAGACTGAGAAAAAACTCTGCTTCTGGACACAATTTTGTAATTATTTCCTCAAGCTCTCTCTTCTATTAGCTATGAATTTATTTAGAAAACAGCCTGCTCATCAATAGTTTAGAAGCAAAGAAAAAGAAAGAATCTTTTTATATAAAGAACATTTAAAAATCCTTTTTTTTTTTTTTTCTGTAGTACAACTATAATCTCTGTGTCCCTTTGGAAAGTTAAAGCAATCACAAGCCATTAGCAGAAGACTAAAAGCTTTCCTCCATTCACCTACGTTCTCTCATCACATACATTTCAGCCAACAGAGTACCACATATTAACTGATACACACAGTATGCATGCAAGCAAAAATAACTAAACAGATATAAAATATTTTGCAGGTCTTCACAGAAGCAGGAAATTACTTGCAGAGTTTAATCTACATTTGATATTCTTTGATGGGTCAGATACCTCATTTCTTACATGCAATGATGGAAAATAAGTGACTGCAGACCATTCCCATAATAGTCAGCATTGAACTTTGTTGCTGATACAAGCAATTTGCATGAGAATGCCAGAATGATCTATGGCATTCTCGTACTTCTCACTCTCCATCTACTTGGTTGCTACAAATTCCTGAAAAATTCTAAATTTGGACTAAACTGAAGACACTGTTTCTTTTCGTGTAGATAATTTTCTTCACTTCCTCAAGATCCTAGACAGAAGTCAGAATTTCAAGCATGTTACTTTCACCAATGTAGCAGTGATGAGAGCAAACACCCTGCATGAGGGGCAGGCTCAAAACTCAGTTACAAATTGCCTGGGCTAGACAATGTCTGGCAGGAAAAGTGTCTTTTTGGGGTTTTGGGATTTTTATTTGTTTGTTTGTTTTGCAAACAGAGAAGGAACTTTGAAATTTCATTTTAAATGGCAGAGTAGTGATATGCAATTAATTCACAGTTATATGACTAAGCAATCCTTTCCATTGTGAGGTGCTTAATATAAAGACATATTAGAAAGAGAAGGATGTAGACAGGAGAATGTAAGCTCCCATATTTACATAAATTTCTAATCATTAGTGTTGCAGTATATGAAGATTTTTTCTGTGGAGTTCCCTTGTGGCTTAGTCTATGTAACTCCAAACCACCACTACAGTTTCATTTGAAAAGCTGAAAGTGTTGAAGTAAATCTCTGCTGTTAGGAAATCAAAAGAAAAATCAAAGGGTCATGATCAAAAGTAGAATAAAGAGATAGACCACATTTGTCTCTGTATATCTTGAAAATAATCTGGTTAACACTATGTAAGTTATGTGTAGGAAAGTTGTAGCATTCTATGGACCAGGCACAGCATCAGGATGGAAAATCTGTCAGCCCAAGAGTTGTCAGCCTCCTGAGACAATAGTATAAAGGAAAGAGTGATCTTTACTTCTTGGTCTGAAGTCTTCTTTCCCAAAAATGAGGATGTAACTCATCTGCATAGAATATTGTCCTGTGGATTGAAGTTTCTTTCAGAGGATGAAGCAAACCCATTTTGGTGAGTTAGGGCTGAATCATCCCATGATGGGGCATTGCAACATATTCACCATAGGCTGATAGTAAAGATAGATTAAATCTTCATGGATCCTCTCAATTTCATTCTCTCTCTCTCCTAGAAGAGGTGCATTTAGTACTTTTATAACAGCAGATCTATAATTTTAATTTGAGATTCATCAGTCCTGCTTTCCCGGAGTGTTTCAGACACTTATTGTGTACTGCTAAAGGGAATTAAATTAGGAAGGACAACAACTTGGGTAGGACAGGGGTCTGTTGAAGTTACAGTGCTTCTTGGGGATAATTATTTGCATGGGTCTCTCCACCCAACTTGCTTGATATTTTACAATTTTCTGATTTTTTTTTTTTTAATGAATGTTATTTATGTATGGTAATGTATGGTTATGTATGTATGGTATTTATCTAAAAGCTAAATAGTAACTCTCTTTTCCTGTCTGATTTTCTGAAAATTAACTTCGTGTGTTAATATACTCAGTGACTACTGTATTATAATCACTCTCTAATCATTATACAGTTTCTTGAACAAAGCAATCTGGGAAAACTAGAATTCCCTCTTATGTTGATAAATCTCTGTCAAAAGCATTAAGCTGTTACTATATTCTTCTTCATTTTAAGATATAAAAAACTGTTATTTGTAGTTTTTAGATGACACCTAACTGGCATGACGCATATAACTGCAGAGAACAAAATGGCGTGCCTTGCAAAATAGTGCCACAGCAATATTGCCACTCAAATATTTTTTTAAAAAAAATTATATTGTTTGCTTGACAATTTTTTTTAATTATTAAATGAAAATCTGCTATGAAAAGCCAAGAATGCTGGCTGATTATAATTTAATAATTGAATTTTTCACTTTTATTTCATAGAAAGATAATTCTGGTAGCAGGATAAGACAAGAAAATTTTCTATCTCCCAACTACACTCCTTATTTTAATGATCATTTTCAAAATGTTGTGAAATACCTGTACACAATATTCATTCTTTTAACAAGACCTCTCATAGCAGTGAACAAACTAGGATCTAACAGGGATTTATCTTCTTTTTATTTACATCATTAACAGCATTACAAATCTGGCAACAAAAGTCAGCTGGAAAAGCACAATATTTTTGCATGCATATCTTCTTCTTAAGGAAGGCACAGGACAGTATTAAATTAGCTATGGAATCTAGTACTTTTTATTGTAGTAGTTGATAGTCTGACACTCTTTCTTCTAAGCTACAGTAAGTAAATAAATTACTGTCTTCCATTTGACCACATATCAATACCCTACAAATATGTGATGAAAGACTAAACTTACAAAAATCATTTTAGATAGTAAAAACTTTTCATATGGAATTCAGTAACACTAATATCGGTCTAGGAAAAAAAGTCATAAGAAATTGTAGTTTCTATTTATGAGAAAAATGGAAAAAAAAGTATCTTCCCCACTTCAATAATAAAAGGATGTGGTAAAACATTTTCTTTTATGTACAATTCCTATTGATTTAATAAGGACCTCTACCTCATGACTGACTTATAATTAGAAATGTGGATGTCATTATCTCTACATTAATTTCTGCAAAAATCAGCCATGTTTATAAGTTTCACATCCATAAGGTGAGGAAAAAACCAACAATTTATTAGAGCATATGTCAAATAAGACAAAAACTTCTATTTGTTAACAAGCTATAGGACAAATTCTGTGTAGTTCTTCAGAAGAACTGAAGATATCAGGGATTTCATCTATGTAAAATGGGAATAAATAGGGAAAGGTTGTGTATTAATCTCTTAAAGATAATGTAGCTAAGATCACAGCCACATGCCCACTTCTTGAAATCTACTTAACCCAGTCAATGGAAAGAAGAGGACAGAAGAGGGGAGTGAGAAGAGAGGCTGCAGCCCCTCACGTCTGCAAAGGAGCAAATGAGCAGGACTCCCCCAAGTAATTATCTACTACTCTTCTTGCCTCCATCTATTGCCAACAATTTCTAACCCAAAATCTTAGGATTGTTTGTAAGTCTTCTTTAGAAGACAAGTTCTTAGATTTCCCACGACATCAGTTGGACAATGCTAGGTACTCCGCCACACAATATGACAGAAAATTTGACAGAAAAAGATGAAAATGCATAGCAAACAAAGGGATAGAGCAGGACAATTGTCTCAAAACATCACAATATTATTAATATTAACTCCACACTTCCTGCTAACATGTTTATGCAGGAAAAAGATGCTGTGATGTGATTGGTGATGCTGAGCTCTTTCTTAAGTGCCAGCAACAGCTCCATTTGGTCAGCCTACAGCTCAGTAGACTTCAATATTGTGAGCTTTTTCTTCAAGCCAGATGCTATTGAAAATGTAAGGCAGTAACTATTCCATTTTCCAATCTTATCTATCTTTCTGTCTTTCACAGAACATGTCCAGATTGCCTCCGCAGTGCTGCCAAGAAAGTAATGTATCCCTACACCTTGCCCTAAGAATTAACAGTGCAGCAGGATTTCCTGTGCTAGAAGAGATTTGCAGTCATAATTCTATGTCTTGGCATAGTCAGAAGCATCTTCCTAACCAAGAAGTTAGGGCCAGCACTGGGACATATGTCCAAACACCTGCAGCTTTCTACCTTTCCCATGGCATACAGAATTCACCTTTCTCTAAAAATTATGTTAAATTCTTCAGAGATACTCCAAGGTTGTCCCACATGACTGGAGACAATGTCACTGATTTTCAGGATGACAAAGGCCTGTTGTCTAAAGGATCAGATCCATTGGCATGTGCCTCTGAATGAGACAGATCATGACTGAAGTTGTGATCTTTTGTGGAAAGAAGAGAAAAAGAAGGCGACCAAAAAAAAAAAAAAAAAAAAAAAAAAAAAAAAAAAAAAGTGTGGGTAAAAGTACTTCATGTCTATAACTACATAGATCAAGTTGTATATGGCAGGTACATATCATCTATAGAGGCCCATTGTGTTTACCAGCATGGCCATGTGTACGGCTCAAATACTGAGGTATTCTTCCTGAGAAGCCAACAACCTCAGAGTTTGATAACGTCCAGTTAGGACTATGCAAACCGTGCTGACTGGTGAACTTCAGGCACTTGATTCTAAGGTCTACAGCCTTTCCCTTGGATTGCAGCTGCTTCAGGGTACATTCATCTATGCCAGCACAGAATCTTCCATGGACTGCAGTGTGGGTATCTGCTCTGGTGTAGTCCTTTCTCTGCTCTAGACCTTGGAGCACCTAATCCTTCCTTCCTTCCTTCCTTCCTTCCTTCCTTCCTTCCTTCCTTCCTTCCTTCCTTCCTTCCTTCCTTCCTTCCTTCCTTCCTTCCTTCCTTCCTTCCTTCCTTCCTTCCTTCCTTCCTTCCTTCCTTCCTTCCTTCCTTCCTTCCTTCCTTCCTTCCTTCCTTCCTTCCTTCCTTCCTTCCTTCCTTCCTTCCTTCCTTCCTTCCTTCCTCCTTTGTATTTGCAGGGCTGTCTCACAGATTTTTCCCTCACGTTTTTCGGCTTTGTGGTGTTCCGCTATTTCTAAGGTATATTTTTACAGAGGCACGACCATCTTAGGTCTGTAGGAGCCAGCTGGAATCTGGTGCATCCTGCTCAGGCAGCTCCTGGCCTTTTCCTCACAGACAACACCCTGCCACCAAGGTCTAGATAGCTACATGAAAACTACTTATTTATTTATTTATTTATTTATTTATTTATCTATCTATCTATTTATTTATTTATAGAACACATTTGTTTATAGAACACACAGCCTATCTGTATATAAAACATATCTATATACACATATAATTGCATATATAATCTAATCTATATGAGATTATTATATCTAATCCAAATATAGATATAGTTCCCATCAATTCTTATCTGTTCAAACTTTATTATGATATCCAAATGTTTTTTAATATTTGTGTCTGGTTCCGTCCCCGCACCGGGCAGGAGCTGACCTCTGGCTAGCTCAGGTCAGCACAGCCACAGAAGGTCCCAGTTCGGATGGGCACGCAGGCTATTACCTGCTGGCTCGGCTTCTCAGCAGCTGGACCAAATAGTTTCTTGACAGCAACGACAGCAAGAAAAGAATGGCTTTCAGCAGGTTAAAAGATGTTTATTCAGGCCGGGCTGCGGGAAGTCCGCAGCTGGTCCAAACCTCAGGCCAGAGAGGCCAGAGACCAAGAGCAGAGGGAGTTTGAATCTCCCTCCTCCACCTTATAAGTGGGGGAGGGGTTCAAGGGGGGTTACAACAAGACAACAAATCAGGGGATCTGGGGGGTAACAAGGTGTGCCCACCCCCAAGCTTCTGACCAACCACCTCCAGAGGAAAGGAATTCCCCCCAGGGAGCCTATCACCTGAAGCCCTCTCCCTGAGATTTCGCAACCTGGGAGTGCTACTCAAAGTGACAGACAGGCTGCCCCAGAGTGGGGGGGGGCAGAGGGGATGGACACAGGTAGGTGGGGGGTGGGAGGACTGATACAAAACACCTTATTATACAGAGAACACAAAAGGGAATGGACAGTTACAAAACTGGGGATACAGTGAAATTAACTGTAACATAAACTTCTTATAAAAACCTAACAAATATTTTCATGAAATGCTGTCTTTGACTACCCACATTGCTCTTGTCTAATGGAGTTTTGATAAACCTAGTGACTAAACAAATATATTTGGCAGTGCTGTTTTCAGATTTTTGTTGGGAACTTGTTGTTTTGTGGTCCTCACTCCAGAAATGCTTGAGGAAGGGAGTGCTTGCTGATTCACAACAGTTTTGAGCAACAGCTACATATGACAAAGTACACTGTAGAAATGACAAAGTGGTAAGTGAATTAGTCTGAGAGACTTGGGCTGTCCTTACTGATCATGTGGAGCAAGTATGGCAATACTGACATATATCACTACCTGCTAACTGAACTTAACTGCCTTGTGAATGTTGAAAATACACACTCCCAGAGTCTGAGGGAGCTGTCAAGACTGATTTCTGCCAAGCACTAGGATGTTTGAAACATCACAGTAGATGGGAATTATGTGCTGCTTCATGAAAATGAGTGAGTTATAAGACACTACTAAAAGAAGTACCTTAGCACACAATTAATAAGCAACCTATGGACTGAAAAAGAATTGCTTAAAATATTATATTAAAAAAATAAATAAATTTCAGATATTTTGTACAAGCTGAAATCTGTGTTTGCAATAGGAGCAAGGTTAAGGTGGCTGTGAAAATGGCCTACAGCAAATAACTGTGCAGTATGTACTGCAAAAGGTAGTTTGTGGATGTTGAGGGTTGAATCAGCCATCTGCAAATTAAGGCTTTAACAGTGACTTTTGTCTGAGAGTACAAAAATACAGGAGATAAGGAAGTCAAAGCTCAGGCGTCAAAGTAAGAGGTGTGAAGGGCAAAAAGAAAGGATTATTTTAAAAAATGGTGGCCAAGAAAAGGCTTAAAAAACTGAGACAGAGATTCTCACTGCCTGCTTTGCCTTAGTTTTCATTGGTGAGGTGAAAATTTGCTCACAGGTCTAAGTGGTAGTGCATAGGAATAAGCATTACAGAGAGCAAAGTAAGATGGAGGGAGGGAACACTTTAGACTTCTGAGCATACTTAAGTCCATGGGATCAAATGGGTGCATCCAGGGGTGCTGAGGGGTGTGGCCAATGTCACTGTGAAGCCAATATCTATTATCTGAAAGATCATGGTGACTGGGGGAGATTTTCATGGGTGACTGAAAATGAGAAAAAGGAAAAGCTCCCACTCATTTCAAAGAAGGGCAGAATGGGGCATCTAGCTAAACAGGCTGCTCAGCCTCACCTGAATGCATGAGAAGATGATGGAGTGTTTCTGCCCACTCAGGGACGCCAGTTTTCGGGGGCTCCTTTGCAGGAGTTTAAATTCCCTGGCATTCAGGTGGTTTTAGAGTCTTTTTTGCCCTCTGCAAAGCTCCTGAGCTAAACGGATTAAAGAGACAGAGTCTTCAAGGTTACATGCTTCATGTTTATTGTTTCTTATCTTACAATTTTCTCAGTGTCCAGCAAGATGTTTGCCGTGGCTCGGACATCTGACGACTCCTCCTGTCCCAGGGCTGTCCTTATCTTTTATACTAATTGCTACGTATTCTCTATTTACTATTTCTTACCAATGTCTATCACTATTACTAAAAAGGTCATCTTTACTTTGACCCAATCCTCACTAACTACTTTGTGCCAACGTCACTGCAGAAATGGAGCGAGGGAAAAAGAAGGAAGAAGAAGGAGACAACGCCCCAAATTCTCCATCTTGCCCCATTCACTTCAAATGCCAAAAATCCCAAACCTAGTGTTTTTCCACCCTGTGATATACTAAACTACTATTTTTCACACTCTTGTGGCCTGTAAACCCTCTTGCAGCACAAGAAGCCTTTCCCATGGACTGACATCAAAGCCAGTGTCTCTCTGAGCTCTGGGCTGGGGTCCCAGACCCCCCTGTCCAGGTCTCTGACCCTCCAGGGCAACCAAAGGAATGCCCTGGACTCCAACAATGGAGCAGCTAACGCTGTAAGTGGTAGCCAGCTTTAGGAATGGCAAGCAGGTGACCTGGATCAGCCAACATGATTTTATGTAGAAGAAGCAGTGCCAGACAAAACTTACTACTTTCTTAATGTTAAAATGATGCACTGAGGTTCAAGGGAGAGCTGGGTGTGGTTTACCTGGAGTTTAGTAAAGCCCTCTATATGGTTTCCCATAGCACTTTAGCAGACACATGAACTGGACAAGCAAGCCAAAAGATGAATTGAAAGCCAGCTGGATCATCAGGGGGAAAATGTTGTGATGAGTCCTGGTGGTGAATGGTGAATGGTTAACAGTGCCATCCCTCAGAGGTGAATACTGGTGTTAGTAGTTTTTGATCTGTTAATTGACAACCTGGGTGATGGGGAGAATGAAAGTCTGAGCATGATACAGAACTGGGGGAGAGAAGGGTTGCTGTGTTTCTGTGATTTGGAAGCAAGTAAGGAAAATCAAGGAGCAGCAGGAGTTTAATGGCTGAATGAGGAATCAGATGCTGAGATGAGCATCTGGGGAAAAATTCAAACTGCACAAAAGTACTAGATTCAAGAACTGAGAAAACCCAAAAAAGAGCAGTGAAATGGATAATTGTTCAGTTTACCTTGATTCTAAATGAATTGTTCATTTCACCTTTACCTTTGCATTTCCTAATTCATCAATGTTTGATACTGAACCTTACAGAATACTTTCATTTTCTTGTACAGTCTGAGAGGCACAGGTTTTCTTTCTATTACATGTACTAGAAAATACTTAACTTTTTGCATGAGACGGAAGCCAAGCAGTCATGTTACTGAAATGTTTATTTCCTACATGAAACCCTCCGTCCCCCTCACCTAGCTATAATTTGGAGGTATTCATCTTTTATTTTTTCATCCAAGTATGTCTTAAACAAGCAACAGGAAAAAAAAAAAAAAAAAAAAAAAAGCAAAGCTAAGCTATACAAAATGTTTATAAAAGACAATAAAATCTCTTTAGTAGGTGGGGAAAAAAGAGCTCTTGTTGACTCAAATCATATAAATTAAGTCAGTAATACTATGTCTCTTGAAGTGGTCTGTGAATATCATTGTCCTATAAATGCATTTATTAGCAGGTGTTTTTCTATAGTTTGTAGCAATCCACCAGATTTTGCTGACAATAAATCATTCTTTGGAGGATTCAGCTTTAATACAACATTTAAGTTCAGAAAAGGTTTTCCAAAAATTACTTGAATCAAAAACAAAGAAGACAGGTGGTGGATAAACAGGTCAATTTTTCTCATTAAGGTACAGAAAAAACAGCCTGCTGCATACAGCCTGCCCTTCTCACCTACTGCAGTGAAGGCAGAACAGTCTTATCAGGTAAGGTCATTCTGCATGGCAGCTCTACAATTTTTGTCTTGCCCTTCATTAATCCACAGGGGTAACCAGTGGGAATCCAGCAGCTCTTCATCACTTCAGTATCAAGAGGCATGAAAACAGGTTGTCAAGATCCTCATTTCACTCCACCCTATGTGACTAAGTAGAAACAGTAAGAATGCAACAATGTAAAGCAAAAAGAATACAATGCACAACCAGCGGAAGTTTTACTGGGGAGAAGGAAGTGTTATCTTTTTTTTCTTTTATATTCATCATTTCTTATTTTTATCACTGATAATATGATCCACATGTGTATTTTACCTAGGTATTTTACCTAGTTTACCTATTTAAACTGAAAAAAACATACAATAACTTTTTGCTACTCAAAATCTTTATAGACTTATTGTAAAAAGCTTTCTGTTACAAATTGAAAAAAGGACTGTCTTTTGTTACTGAACTAAATAGATACCTCTTATAAGAATAGGGTAAAATATGGACATTTAAATCACAATCACGATCATACATTTTTACAAAAGAGTTTCTGCCTTTTAACATTTCCATGAACAAATAGTTTAAATTAAAATTTTGGCACAAGATTTTCAACATTAATCAATATTCCTGGTGTGATGCATCATATCATATCACAACTATTCCTAATAGTAAAATTTCATACTATGAAAGACATAGTATTGTTCTGGATTTCCCTGTTTTTAGCATTGCAACTGAGAAGAAATATAAGCAAGATAGTAAGAACCTGCAACCATATTTGGGCAGAAATTGTTGCCTGGCACTAGTGAAGGAAAAGCACTAAGAATATGCTGATAAATTACCAAACCATCCCCTGCTCGTAGCAGACCAGTGGGCTTCCGTGTGTTTCTTCCATCCATGATATTTACTTCAGCAGCCCGATTCTCCCCAGTGATAGCATATGAATAGAAGACCAGGCAGTAAACTGTCAATTTATCACAACTCTACTAATGCAACCTTAATGTGGTGTGCCAGCACTGTTTTTTTCCTTGATGTTTCTTATCTGTGTTTCAGTGTTTGCCAAAAGCTGTTTGAAACTCCACTATCCCCAAACACTACGTAGCTTACCACAGACCACAGAACTCCAGTGGAGACTTTATAAACAGAGCATTATTTGGCATCCAGTCAACATAAATTTTAATAGGACACAATGCAATTTTATAGTGTACAGTATAAATTTTGATTTTTTTTTCTATTGATAAATAATGTAAAATACAGTTTAGCTGATAATAATGGTGAAAAGAGAATCTACATCGCATGGGAGTTTTTTAATCAAAATTGGGAAAAACCAAATCAGTAATGTAAATGTAGGAGACTTGTAAAAGGTAGAACTTGGATGAGAAAGTTGTTTGCATTAATCGGTATAAAATTAAATGGTTTGAGAAAGTATGATTATAGCACCAACATAAGGCCAAAACTATTCAACTCTGACCTGTTTGATATCTCTTTGCACTTAGTCTTCTGTGAACAAGTGGAAAAGAAGAAAAAATAATAAAAAAGAACTGTATGAGTGAAGCAATTTTGGAGGGGGGGGGAGGGGGAAGAAAAAAAAAAAAAAGAGGCCAGGATCTAGAAGTAAAATTAATTATGGTTAAAAGTCTTTACCTCAGACCCGGTGCACAGATGTTTTTCCTGCTTGAGTAAACATAAAGCATGTGTCAATAAAACCTTTTATGACTTAATATCGCTCCAGTGAAAAGTCAGGGCAGAAAAAGGAAGACTCTGAATGGATACTTAGAAGTTTTCTTCAAAAATTCCAATCACTACCACCATCTTTCCGTTCATGATCTTACCATAAATAATGCTGCCAAATACCTTGCAAGAATGCAGATGGTGCAGAGGTACATTTCTTGTCAAATTTCCTTAGTGTGAGAGTTAGTTTTCTGATTGCATACTAACTGTCCAAATAATTTAGTCAAAGAATAATGGTTACCTTATTAATGTAAAATTTAAATGGACTCTGTAAAATATTTGAGATTCTTTTTTTCTGTATGGCTTCTCCATGGTGTTCAAAAACTATGCCTTGATTTCATCAGAATTTCCACACCTCTGGCAATAAACCCCTTCAGAAACAGTGACTGTTGGCCCCACAGCAGTTTATTGCTAGTTAAACAACTTTCTCTGAAAATTTATTGACTTGATACTTTCATCATCAGCACATGACAATCAGAACTTCTTTCATACTCTTAAATTTTTGATTCATTCAATAATGCAGTCTGTCAGGGAGTTGGTTATTTTGTTTAATACAGAAATTACTTCAAATTGGTTTTACTGATGAGAGCTGTGAGTTTGGGCCTGTGGTTTTTCTTTGATTTCATGAACTGCTGCTATTTTTCATCATTTTCATAAAAAGATATATTTTTTCATTATTACAGAATTCTCATTAGTTGTCTGTCATTTAAAGCTTGGCATATAACCCCTAGTTTAGGCAAAGCGAAAGGAAAAAATCTTAGCTCAATGATCTCAATATGAATCTGATTTAACCAACTAAAACTTCAGTAGTCATAATTTTAAAAGAGCAGGGACAAATATTAGCAGGGCCCATGGTCCAGATGCTTATGTGTTCTCAGGTTTCCCGAACCTAGCTTTGCTATGTCAGAGAATCTGTTGTCCCATGCCACCAGCTTTAGTGTGTGGAGTAGAAAAAAGCAGGGAGTAAAGTAGCAGGGAGTAAGTGCTTATGGCGGTTCATTGCACACCTAACACACTGCAAAAATGGGAGATGGAAGACGTTACTTCTTCTGCGATTACTTAAATGCCAGCAGGTCTTTTGGTTGTAGGTATTTCAGATAATCCTTCCCCTGAGCACAGCAGGCACACCTCATCTTACCTTACCTGGATGTTACTTTCAAACTACCCTAGCTTACCAAAATGAAAAATGAGAGCTGTAATTATGAGAATCTTTTTGTCTCTGAACCAGCACTTCTCTGTTCATCTCACCCTATTCAAATGTGATTATTTTTGAGCTTCTGATTGTCAAGGGAATATTTCAGGAAATGTGTTTTGCCTATTTACCAGCCATTTCTTTCTCCAGTACTCATGGGCTTTGATAGGTTATGTTGTGGTCACACGTCCATATGCATCCTACTCCAAGAGAAATTGTTTGCCAAATCCTTTTTCCTTTTTAATAACACATACACATTCTTAGGAATTGAGGGTATTATTTCCCTTTGATTTAAAGCTTCCATGAACCTGACTTGTGCTTAACAAATGAAAAAAAAAAGAGTTTTCAAAATTTTAAGCAGAGCCTGAAGATACTTCTTTGTTTTCCCCCTGCCCTCTAAATTTTATTCAATACTTCTGGTAAGTGGATCAGCATGTCTTCAAAAGTCCCAACATAATGTTAATACTTTTTGCAATTTCCCTGAGGAAAGCAAAATTTTGTCTTCTGATTTTCCTCTTGCATTACTCTTGAATATGCATGACATTGTCATGATGTTGTTTATTTTTCACTGAGATAAACCTTTTAATGGCCTTCATAGAACAGTAAAAACATGTATTTCCAGAATGCAGTCATTCCATTTCTATAAACTGATAGCAAAAGTGCTACATATACAGTGTAAAAGAGAAAAAATTCTAGTCCTTATAGCAACACCTTAGCAGAGAAAAAAAAAAAAAAATGAATACTTGAGCTCTCTTATACAACATTTTCTAATAAAACTCTGTCTCTGAAAGACTGTTGTGAAGTAGAAAGTGACACTACTGGCACATTATCACGAGATGAAGTGAATGACAGCAGGAATGTGAACAGCACGGCTTTAGAGGATTGTCTGGAGGACAAGAGAACCATTTCAAAGTGTTTCATGGAGGGTGCTATGTTTTTCTGCTTTCCTGTAACATTTCAGGTAGGGGCTCCCCCAACAGGGATTGAGTGGCAACAAGGATAAGGGACATTAACTGTCAAATCAACTGTCTCTATCTCTGTCCCTGTCTGTCTCTGTCTCTATCTCTACCTCTGTTTCTGTCTCTGTCGTACTTCTTCTAAGAATAGAATTATCATATCTTTTCATAATACAGTGGCACTGCTCAGATTTTTCATTATGCCTGGATTAAGAATTAAAAAAAAATGGGGGTGGAGCTGTGAGGGGAAAGCAACTTCAGTTTGATTCTTCTTGTTCACCACCTTCTCTCTTTGTACTTTCCTGCCTGACTTGGGATGCAAACCAACTTCACATTGGGTTCTTTTAGATTTAAAGGTTATTAACAACTGCAACATTAACCTACTCAGACCTTATTTTCATTATCTCTGATAGGACGGCAGGATTAAGATAGCTGGAAGGAGCATGATGTGATTTAGTTCTGTTGGATGCTTCTGCCTTTGTAAATGTCAGAAGCAGGGAACGGAGTATTAATAATCATTTGCATCCAGTGTGCTAGCAGCAGATCTCCAAGAGAATGCACTCTGTAAAATAAAGCTACAAGGTAGCAATTGCCCCTCCTCCAAAAAATAAATGAAAACAAGGCCATTCAAAATATATCTGACAAATGCAGGGTTAAATAATAACACTAGTATCTATTTAAAAGCCAAGAAGCAGTTTGCTAGAGCAGTTATTTCATGTTAATCACTTTGTATTTACTGCAGCTTGAGAAAGACACATTTGTTATGCAGACAGTGTTCATTGTCGTAGCTTGATCATTAATGCACTGCTGCCAGCAACAAAATGAATTAGCTCTCTGAATACTAAACTGGGAAACCAATCCTGAACCAGAGAGTGGCACAATGACACTTACAGGATTAAAATATACTACCCAGCCATGAGAGGATTCATTTTTGACCTTTGTTGATGATCAACTATTTTTAAGATTAGTATTAGTAGGAAACCTCTCTGGAATTGTTGAAAATTGTAGGACAAACAATAGTCATAATTTATGTTCGTCATGGGAGTTTTTACTCTTTCTGGAATACAAATTTCTCATGGGTTATTTCCCATGCTTGACCACAGCCATTTTTTCCCCATCAACAATTTATCATTTTTCCCTTTACATGCATGCTTTGAATTTCTGCAATTCCTAGCATACTGTAGAGCCACAGCAGCACTGTGGAAAGTGCATGAATACAAACCATGAAGGAATCAAAGCCGCACTGTCTCTGTGAAGAGATGTCAAAGACACATGCAAAAGCACAGTAACAAAGTAAATGCCACCTGTCACTGAGTATTTTTATATGGCTTTTGATGTCCCTGTGTCACAAGAATAACAGCTTTAATCTCAGAATGGTACATTGTTACTGTTAACTATAACCTGCTCTGCACAGGCCACTAAACTAGTAAGGGCTGATTGAATATTTAAAATAAAAAGGGGGAGGGGCAGAGGTCAAGGAAGAAGAAAAATGAAGAAAACAGGAGAAAAAAATCCTCAATCAACAAAATATATATAATTTTGTGGGAGCTTGAGATTTGCCCTGCAATAAAATGTACTGAAGTAAGATCAGAAGTCAGCAGCCTCCTATCTCGTAAAAACTCTGAGCTTGATTCCCTGAGATGTTGGAAGCACAACACCCCCAGACATTTAAAAAGGAAGAGAGGAACTAGGAAGCTGTAAAACACTTGTCCTATCTTTTAGTAAAAGTGTCATGTGCATAAATGGGTGATAAACTCAAGCCTAATGATCAAAAATCCTGAACTAAGTTCTATAGGAAAAAAACCCAAACAGATTCTTCTTGAATCTTGAAGTACTCATGCTCTCCTAGAAAGGAAAACAAATAAGCAGCAGAATAACCCCAACCACTTTGGGAATTCATTCCCTTCCTGTTAGAAATAGAATTTATTTTAACATTTATATGCAAAACAAAGCCTGCCAGAAAACACAACATAGCTCAATCACCTGATGCAGAGAAATGGTTATGTACAGCTATTGTATGGTTCATGCTGATGGCTGATTATTTTTATACATTAGTATATTTTAAACTTAATATTTTATAATTTAAATTGTAATGGACTCTCTTGTTCTATTTGCATATGTACTTTTTTTAGAAATGTCCATTTTCAGGTTTAGAAAGTAATTATTCAAGATTAAACTTCAAGAATGAAAATAAGCTGTGGGAGTCGGAAACTGTCATCATCATTATGCAGCTTTCTGACCTCAATGACTATTATCTAGAATAATAATTGCACTAATTTACTAGCAAAGTAACTCTCTGAAGTTAATTAAATGTTTGTAAAGTATTTCTAAATTACTAAATAAGTATATTCCATAAATACCAATTTTTTATTAAAAAAGAGACATCAAGCTCCATGGAAGTTCATCTATGTAGTTTTTCACAGTGTTCCAGCCAGTTTTTTAGTTGAACATATCAGCTGATTAGCAATAGAGGATGTGACTTGAAGTAACAGAGAATAATAGAAAAAAGTTACTTTGGTTAAATTAAACCTACTAGTAATATCCATAAAGAGAATGTAGCTATCAAAATTTGAATTTGACACAGTTATAGTGACAAACTCTTTAAAGAGAGACATTTCATAACCAATAAACTGGGGTGGAAAATATATCCTGAAAAATTCTCTAATGTAAAACTTGTGGTTTAACCTAACCCCAGCTAGCAGAGGATCCCCACACAGCTGGTCACATATTCACCCCTGGTGGTGGGAGGGAGAGAATCAGAAGACTAAAAGTGAGAAAAGTTGTGGGTTAACATAAATTTACTTTAATAGGTAAAGCGAAAACTATTCATACCAGCAAAAAAACAAGGGATTTATTCACTGTTTCCTGTGGGCAGGTGGATTCTCAGCCAGGCTCCACCAAATGTAGCAGCATCTTGGGAAGAAAACACCATCACTCTTAACAGTCCCTCCTTCTTCTTCTCCCAGGCTTACATGGTAAGCATGATGCCGTATGGTACAGGATATCTCTCTGGTCATTTGGAGTCAGCTGTCCTGGCTGTGTCAACTCGCAGCTCCCCACGCACCCACAGCCCCCTCACTAGTAGAGTGAGAAAGGCCTTGATACTGTGTAAGCACTGCTCAGCAGTAATGAAAACACTCCTGTTTCAGCACTTTCCAGCACAAATTCAGAACACAGCTCCTTCACAGATGAAGAAAACTTAATCTGTCCCAGCAGAAAACAGCTGAGTGAAGCAACCTATTTCATTGTAATAATTCTACTACACTGTGTAAAATATGCAAGGATCTTTATAGCATTATAAGGTCCTGTACATGGGTTGGGGTAATTCAGGCATAGAGGCGGGATGGAAAATGGATTGAGAGACTCTGAGGAGAAGGACTTACAGCTGGTGGACAAGAAGCTCGACATAACCCAGCAATGTGTGTTTGCAGCCCAGAAAACCAACCAAGTCCTGGGCTGCATCCAAAGCACCATTGCCAGCGGATTGAGGGAAGTGATTCTCCTTCTTTGCTCTGGTGAAACCACACCTGGAGTCCTTCATCCAGCTCTGGAGCCCCCAACATGAGAAGGACATGGACATGTTAGAGCAAGTCCAGAAGAGGCCACAAAGATGATCAGAGCGCTGAAGCACCTCTCCTAACAAGACCGACTGAGATGGTTGGGATTGTACAGACAGGGGAAGAGAAGGCTCCAGTGAGATCTTATAGCACCTTCCAGAACATAAAGGCGCCTACAAGAAAGATGGAGAGGAACATTTTTATAAGAGCATGTGTTACCCTGGTTTTTCTGAGTTTTTTATTAGCCTTTTGATTTTCATAAATGGAGTCAGATCTTTTAGTTACTGTAGAATATTAGAGCAGTTTTTCTACCTTTCCCACAGAAGTAATATAAACAAACCCTTTGTTTTTCATTCTTTGTCCTTTGTTTGCATATTTCTAACCTGAAAACAATTGTAACTGACAATTCGTCTGGCCACTGAGGCTGAGGGGTGGAAACCCCAAAAAGCCAATCTTCTGCTAGACCCACAAATGTATAAAAGTAAAAGAATAAACAAAGGGGTGTCTTCTCTCCACCCTTTCAGCTGGAAGCTGGATCAGAAGAACCTCTGCAGAAATCTCTTGTCTTCGTGTGATTTCTTTGTGTTTCACGGTGACAAGCATGTAGTGATAGGACAAGGGGAAATGGCTTCAAGCTGAAAGAGAGTAGGTTCAGATTAGATGCTAGGGAAAAAATATTTACTATCAGGATGGTAAGGTGCTAGAAAAAGTTGTCCTGGAAGGTTATGGATAATCCACTCCTGGAAGTGCTCAGGGCTTGATTGGATGAAGGTTTTGGCCAATATGGTCTTGTAGAAGATGTCCCTCTCCATGGCAGGGGGGATTGTAAGTAGATGATCTTTAAAGCCCTTAAAGGTCTTGTCAATTGGTAATGAAACACTGTAAATGATAAAAAGATAAAAATTTTCTTCACTGAATGGTTTATATACTTTCATAGTAGTGGTTGGGATTTTTCCCTACATTTTTAAGGCCTCTGAAACTCAATGAGTCATGTCATGATTTGCCTTGTATCTTTAGTTATATATTGTTATGCATCTTGAGACCTACAGGCATTGAAGTCATGATTATAAAGCTATTAAGAAAATGGACATCATATTTATCTTTCTCCAGATAGACTGAGTGTTTGAAAGAGAAAAATAGGTAGTGTCAAGGTTCTTTTTTTGTATCTTAAATCAGAAAATAAGTATTACATATTTTACAAATGCATGCATCACTGAAAGAAAAGAGGCTATGCCACTGTCATTTTGTGAGGAGAAATAACCCCGCATAGCAGGGAACAGTTTTCCTTATCTTGGAGAAAAGTAGGCTCACACCTAAACACTACCCAGAGCTGTGTGAAATAAGAGAAAATACATATAAAATCTACTGAGCCTATCAAGCAGTACAAGAATGATTTCTCACAGATCTTTCTGTATATAATGCTGAAGCATCCACTGAAGTTCCTAAGATATTCCTTTGGATTATTTTGCCTAATCTCAAAGTGAACCTAAAAACCACTTTGCTAATATACATATTTTTACTAATTTTTTACACAAAAGTCTCCATATTTGCAAGCTTAGAAAAAAATTTTTCTAGCTCCAATTTTTTTTTATTTTTATTTTATTTATTTTTTTTTTTTTTTTTTTTTTTTTTTTAAGAAACATTGCTGAGTTTCTCTTATTTTTCTTCATCTTTGGCAAAAGCAAAAATTTGGTAGTCTGGTAGTTAGAGGTTGGGGGGGGGGGGGCTTTTATTCTTTTTTCCTACTCAATTTTTAATTCTTGGCTCTCATTCATTCTAGAATTTTTAGAATTTTTGAAGAGGCAGAATATATTACTTCTTGAGACAACTAGGGTCTTAATCCTTATTCTTTCATTTATCTTTCCTTAATGCATTTTCATGTTTGCCTTTCTTGCATATTTGGGTCTTTTCAGACTGTTTTCAGACTATGGGTCTACAGAGTATCTGTAATCTATAGTAGTAGTCTATAATAGTAATCTATGTAGGACTTTGAGCTTTGTCTTTAAGTATTCTAAAATATAATTAAACTGCATGGATTTTTCACCGAGTTTAATATTTGTTATCCTTTTTTTTGTACTGACATCATAAAAATCCTGATTTTTTTTTTCCACAAAAATAAGAGGTAAAAACATTTCCTTTAGACTTCCCATCCATACCTGAATTTTGACCAGTTACCTTCTATCCACCTTCCTTTTTAACAGCTTCTTGTTTAGCAGAACTTCTCTTTTCTGCTCCATTACAGAGTTTTGTTTAGGGGATTTTTAGATTGTCGTATCTTTGCTTCATTAGGTACGCCTAAGAAGATCTTTCAGTGTGTCTTCAGTCTCATAAATTTTATTAGTTCCCCTCACTGCCCCATAAATTTTGCTCTTAATTTTGCAAAATTTCCACTCGTGAAATCTAACTCACTTGTATGACTGCATGAAAGAAGTTAACTCCCTCACAGGAGGAAAAAATTTGAATGAAAGCTATCTCCCAAACAAATAAAAATATTTATATTGGGGCTATTGGGTAAATTCCAGCTGTCCTAGAAGTATCAGAGGAAGAGTATTTCTGTAAGTGGTTACTTCACAATGATGACTCAATCTTACACATAGAACAATCAGAAGGTATGATAACATTTTTATTTTACGTGCTGGTTCTGAGAATATCTGCATCTCAGCAAACATCTGTCTCATACATTCCATTTTAAAAAACCTGTCTGGAGCAGCTGATGGAGGCTTCTGGCATGCTGGCACGCAATTATTCACCCTCTTTGCTGTTGTATCTCAGTGTTTATCCATCTCCACTGTAATACCAGAGGTGCTTGACTGAGAAGACAGATTGAGGGAGAAAGTAGAAGGAGATATTAGAATTAATAGAAACACTAAGAAATAGCTCCCACTGAAAGACTTAAGAAGGCTTATTTTTATTTTCCCTTTATTTTTCATCACAAATTATGTGGCTGCTACTAACCATACCACCCATTTCCTTTTCAAGCTGCAGTAATGTGCTGATGAGTGAAGCTGGTGAAGCTCCAAGCATTCAGCTGTAGAGGAATTCCTTTAAATAACTCATATTTTTATAACAGAGAATCAAAATATTTTTTCACATTAAGAGACAGAAATTATCTCTCTCTGAATTAGTCAAATAAATACACAAACGTATATGTGATTATATTTGGGATTCTTTTTTTGAAAAAAAAAAAGCAGAATAGAAAAAATATGAGAAGAAAAACTGAAGGAAGAAAAAAATTTCCTTGAATGAATATTGCAACCATAAGATTAATTTCATATCACTGTACACCCATTGTCTTACTCATTACAATATGACCTAGATACTAAGGGTTATGTTTACAATGTAGCAATTAGGCCATCACATTGGCAGCAAATCTATACACCACACATTTGACATGCACACTGTATGCATTTACTCTTTAGAATGGCCCAGTAGTGCCTGGGATTACTAAAAAAATCATTGATCACAGGCTCAGATATAGCTACCTGCACTGTAAGCATTCAATATTACAGGAGATTAAACCCACCTACTATCCACGAAAATCCAATCATCACATCCTCATTTGCAAAGTGGACCAAGGTGTCTATGTAGCTGATGAAGTCTGCTTTTCATGCTAGGCATGCATTGTGCTTTCACTAACAACTTTTATTGTTGCAGAATATTGAGTTCAGCTTGTACTGCTTGTGTCTAGCAGTCTTCTACTGAACATCACAGAGGAAATGTCATCTTCACCAAATAATAAAATTGTCAGATATAGTAGTCCTCAACTTCTGTACAGGTATTTTATTCTTCCAGCCTGTTTTCCCTTGGTATCTGTTAGTTCACACCTCTGACTTATTGCTTCAATATCTATCTTTTCTACCACCATTACTCTTATAAAATATAAATGTAGTTATACTAATTGAAAGTTAGACTTTTTCTTCTTTTTACACATAAAACTAGGAAAAGGGAGACCGTGATTTCAAACAAAAAATATGTGCTATTTTCTGTTAACCTTTGGGGTTCACTTAGATGTATTGCAATGAGTTGGTCAAATTTTTAAAGAGAGGGAGAGAATATATATTTGCACTGCAAATTCAACTATGACTTTATTTGCATAACCAAGTGTTATAGTCAAATATCCCTTTCTCATAAAAGTACTTCAGTTTCTTTGAGAAATGTGAATAGCTTCATGTATTTTTATATTATTTAAGTGATCCTCTGAGCCAAATACCAGGTGAAAATCTAAAAATGACAAATGGTAACAGAACAAAAAAAACCCTCCTTTTTTTAATTGTTAGCTTAGACAGTCATCTTCAGCACTAAACCTCATAAATCCATATAGCTGAGTGTTACTCTTTTTTTCTAGAAAGAAATATTGATTTGGCATCTGTCACCCATTCTCACCAAGGAGCACAGCTCCGCACAACTATTTATGTTCTACTCATCCTGCACAGCTCTAAGATTTTTACTCTGTAAAGTATGATAGTCAATAGAAACACAAAGAAGGGAAAGAGATTATGGCACTCATTGCATACACTTTTATTCACATGGCAAGTTAAGCCATCCGTTTCAGTTGTCAGGTAAGACTGCCGGCATGGCCAGGGACACTGAGAAGCGCTGCTGGATAGTGGTTCAGACCTCCAGCAAAGGCTGCTGTGTAGACTTCTCAGTTCTGCTGAGGAGGACCTGGGAGTCTTGGTGGATGACAAGCCAAGAGTGTGCCCTTGCAACCAGAAGAGCCTGGATATTCCTAGGATGCATTAGGAATAGCATTGCCAGCAGGTCAAGGGAGTTGATCCTGTCCCTCTACTCTGCCCTGGTGAGGCCACATCTTGAGCGTCCAGTTCTGGTTTCCTCAGTACAAGAGACACAAGGAGCTACTAGAGAGAGTCCAGTGGAGGCCACTGGGATGATTAGGGATTTGGAGTATGTCTCCTGTGAGGAAAGGCTGAGGGAGCTGGGCCTGTTTAATCTAGAGAAGAGAAGACTGAGAGGGCATATTGTCAATACATATAAATTTCTCAAAGTTAGGTGCCAAAAGGATGGTGCTAGACTCTTCTTTGTTCCCAATGACAGGATCAGGAGCAATGGATGATCTCCAGATGTCCTTTCTAACCTTAATGATTCTGTGATTCTGTTTCTGGTTGTAGATACAACGTCCTCCATTCATCTGAGTATTGACTTTGGATCAAACGGGATTGCAAGGTATCTCTGCTAGCACTGAATATGTGGCAAACTAGGAAACTGAAGCAAACCTCGCTTGAAGTAGGTGTTTAATCTCTAAGCATGAGGAGGCCTACTGTTGTTTTGAATAATTTCTCTGGCATTAAGAAGCCCCTCTATGTCTTGTCTTTTAGACTTCTGTGAATGTTTCAGATACCTCTGGAAATGTCACAAATATGACAATTATGTTTGTTTTACTGATTGGTCCCTACAGTTAAGTGTGCTGAATTAGTGAATTTCTTGCCATAAGAAAAACAGTCTAGATAGGATGGCGGAATTGAAATTTTAACTTAGTATCTAATCTGTGAACTGTGTTTCCATACCTGATGCTCATTTATAACATCCAAATTTCTTGTATTACTCTGTCTAGGAATAAAACTCTTAAATAGGTCACTTAATATCTCAGGAAGTTTTGATTTCTTTAAACAGCTGCTACAATAGAATAATTTCTTACGTCTTGCCATTTTGTTCTCATGCATTACCAGTCTGTTCTGTAATAGCTATATCTGGAGAAAATAAAGAATAAATGAGATGGATCTTAATATTCCCTTTTTACTTGCTTTACCTGACCTGAAGACTCAGTGTTTTTCAGTCTTGGATTTAAATGCAACTGGATTAAATTATTTTTATAATTTAAAAGATAATAGAGTTGCAGTAAGTACACTATTATGAAAATTACATGATGGTGAATTTGAAAAGAGACGAGTTTTGTCCATTTTGCCTTTGACCTTATTTAAATAATAAAATTACTAATCCCATTGAGAAGATGAAAGCTTATATTGATAACTGTTATTTCATCTAATAGTTATAGAAATAAAATGTGTACTAAGAATGTGTACCAAAAAAAGCAAAAGGCGCATTTCTTGACAGTGGACAATTGAATAATCGTGAGTGCAGTAGAAGAAACAGACTGGAAATTAGAGCAACTAAGTATTAGGGTTGTTGCAATACAATTCTGTGGTGATTTAATTTACAATTAGAAATAAACAGGCCAGAAGGTGCAGAAAGAGAATTTGATAAAACCCATGTTATGTGAGACAGGGAGTGGTTTCTCACAGTTAATAAACGAAAAAACTATTCATGCTTTTCTTAAATATTTTTTAGCTCATCAGAGTTTTTTTTATTAACACTATTGATAATAGTAAGAGTAATAGCCTAGACAAAAGTGAAATCTTAACACAAATTACGTCAGTCCTTTCATCCATATATAACTACTAATATGATGCTACTCTGACTTATCAACTAGTGAAAAAATTGCTCCACAAGTTATTCAACTGAACAAGTAAAAATTAAAAAATGCATTCAAAAGTCTTTTTGTTGCTCAGATATAAATAAGTGTATTTCATTGACTTTACTGTGTATTTTTTATACTCTTTGATAAAATAGACACATTTACATTAAAACTGTACACATTTAAATTTGAATTTCTATTTTAAATTTGAATTATCAAACAAATTTGCATAAGAAAAAATATAAACTAAAATTGTGGTGCTGCAAGAAGTGTTTTGTTAGGTTTTTTATAAGAAGTTTATGTTATGGTTCATTTCATTGTATCCCAGTTCTGTAACCCTTTTGTGAGTTCTGTATAATAAGGTGTTTTGTGTCAGTCCTCCCACCCCCCACCTATCCTGGACCATCCCCTCTGCCCCCTCCTCGCTCTGGGGCAGCCTGTCTGTCACTTTGGGGGTCCCTCCCAGATTGCAAAATCTCAGGGAGAGGGCTTCAGGTGATAGGTAGCCTGGGGGAAATTCTTTTCCTCTGGAGGTGGTTGGTCAGAGGCTTGGGGGTGGGCACACCTTGTTACCCCTTGAATCCCCTGATTTGTTGTCTTGTTGTAACCTCCCTTGAACCCCTCCCCCACTTTTAAGGTGGAGGAGGGAGATTCAAACTCTCTTCAGCTCTGCTCTCCTCTCTCGCTCGCTGGCCCCCGTGGCCTGAGGTTTGGACCAGCTGCGGACTTCCCGCAGCCCGGCCTGAATAAACATCTTTTAACCTGCTGAGAGCCATTCTTTTCTTGCTGCCATTGCTGTCAAGAAACTATCTGGTCCAGCTGCCGAGAAACCAAGCCAGCAGGTAATAGCCTGCGTGCCCATCCGAACTGGGACCTTCTGTGGCTGTGCTGACCCGAGCTAGCCAGAGGTCAGCTCCTGCCTGGTGTGGGGACAGAACCAGCCACATAAAATTAAATAATTGACACAAGAAAAAGAAACAAAAATATTTTCCATCAAAATGAAATAATATAATGTTCTGGGGAAAAAAACTGAATTTCTTACAAGTCCCTTTTAATAGGTTTTTGAAAAATGTTTTAGAGCCTAGCCATATGAAAATACATTGTATGATAAGATGTAGATATATATAGATAGATATTTTAATAACTACTGTAGTCCAGTACTACCTGGGGCAATAAGAAATGGCAAGAAATAAATAAATAAATAAATAAATAAATAAATAAATAAATAAATGGGGGGGGTGGGTGGGGGGGGAGGTGGAGAAATGAAGCCTTATGTCAAACATCCTTGTAACAATCATTAATTCTACTTTCAGCCACTACCTCACAGGAACCAGTCTGGTGAAGTTAGAGGATATCTGGAAAAAACAGATAAATAAATTATATTCTTATGTGGAAATACTTGATGAATACATGGTAAAACTGCTGTTATCTTGGTGATAGCAAGGAGCCTTCTAAGTCCACTAACTCTATGCAGTTAATTTCAGGCCAGAATCATGCATTATAACAAGAGAAATTCAGCATTTTGAGGTGTTATCTAAAGAGTTCAAATTTATAAAATATAGTAATTATAATATTCCAGTAATAAAGGACAGAACAAAAGATTATTTCAGCCAGCTCTGATTGTCCTTGTCATACACCTGAAAAGGTGGAAAGATGTAGAACTTCTGTCTTAACTCCATACTTTGTAAGATAATCAGTCAAAATATTTTTGTTTAGTATTTCTGGAGCTGAATCATGTGGGTTTCTACATGTTCCTAGGAACAGCTGGCAGACAAAGTTGTGCCTATACATTCTTTTATTCTCCTTTCATTATTTTGAACACACTCAAAAACTAAAAAGGTGTATAATACACCAACTCTAATTTTGCAGTGCATATCTTTTATCTACTTTCTTGGTATTCTTCCGTCTGACTGCTGTGATTCCATGGCTACAGCACGATTTGGGAAGAAAACTTTTCTAGAAGTTCTCTGTGTAAGGGGTAAGGAGGGCCTGTCCTCACTAGTAGTTCAGGCTCAGTAAATTATGGTGCAAGCTCTGAAGAATATGTTTTAGGCAAATAGACTGATCTTAGCTCCAGTGATGAAAACAATCTTTATACAAAGATATAAATACATTAATTTATTTGCACTTGCTCTTCTTCTTTACCTTCTTTCTCCATGCAATGCATTCCTTTGAGGAAATATTCTGTTGAGCCATCTAGATGGACTCCAAGGCCGATGTTAGCCTGTCACCAGAGTGACATTTCCTAGCTTGGTAATAATGGTAAATACTTTTTTGAAAGCTGTTAGATTATAACAAATACCAACCCATCAAGGCTAAAGGGGTTCACCAAGCCAGACACTGTGAAAGAAAAATATATAATGTTCACTTCGATATGGTGAAATTAAAATCTTCCATTAGAAGGGACTGAAAGAAAATCAGATGTGATTGTTCTCTGTTTCATTAAACCTTTAGATTTGTGTTAGTACCCAATCCTGTATCATCAATGCTTCTATAATGCTGTACTGCAGAGAGATGAGTGAAGTCTTCAGTGTGTGAAGTGCCAACACAAGCTAAGTAAAAAGTGTGTGTAAACTGAGATTCTAGTGAGGTAAAAAGTGGTGCCCAGAATGTATGAATAAATACCTATAAAGTTTGAAACACTATAAAATAATTTCATTCTGTTAAGAAATAATTATTTCATTTTGCATAACCAACAGTTGTAACACTGGCCCAAATAAAATTTTTATTGCATTTTCATGTACTGTGGCATTTTAAGAAATCTAAGGAACCATATAGTCAAAGAATTGTTTACATTGGAAAAGACCCTTAAGTTCATTGAATCCAGTCATTACTTCAGCACTGCCAAGGACACCACTAAATCATGCTCCTAAGTGTCACATACACTGGTCTTTTAAATGCCTTGAGGGATAGTTACTCCACCACTTCTCTGGGCAGCCTGTTCCAGGGCTCCCTTTTAGAGAAGAAATTTCTCCTAACATCTAATCTTCTCCAGAAGGATCTTGATTAAGTTCTCATTGGGCTTTGGCACTTCTATTTTTCACCATCCATAATCTCATGATAATCTTGTAGTTCTCCTGAGTTGGCTGCTCCTATAAAAAGGTAATAAACTGTCCTGGTCTTTTCCTAAGTTAAAGCCAAAGTCCTCTGTTTAACCAGGCCTGTCTTCTTCTGTTATGCCCAATCTTTTGAGCATATGGGGTTTCTCCTGTACCTTGATGATTTCCTTCTTGAAGATTGTCCAGCCTTCCTGGACTTCTTTGCCATTCTGGACTGCTTCACAGGGGTGTCTATGAACCAGTCGCCTAAACATGTGAAAAGCCTGCACTCTGGAATTCAAAGATAACAGTTAAGAAGACCCTGCTTCTTACTTCTCAAAGAATTGAAAATTATCGTTCTGTGACTGCTATGTCCAAGATGACCTCCAGCCATCACATCACCCACCAGTCCTTCTCTGTTCACAAACAGCAGGTCCAGTGGGGTACCTCTGCCTCCAATAGCTGGCTTCCTCACCAACAGTGTCAGGAAGTTTGACAGAAGTTAAGTGATGTCAGTATTAAGAGCTGTACAAAATTATGGCACAAAATTAACAATAACATATAGCAACAAATACCTCCAAGTCCTTCCCATCAGGAACAACAGTCCTTTGTTCTTAAGACATTGCCATTCATGAAAATTACTCGCATAGTGGTACATTTTTATTTCTTGTGGACAGGCTCTTAAAACTTTCTTTATTAAAATCCAGTTGAAACCAAGTCATGTCATGAGAGCTTCATAATATTTAAGCATTCATTGTCTCAAATATAATGTAGTTAACAAGTATGTGTGAAATACATATACGCTGGGTTTTTTATGAAATTAAAAAAATACAAAAAACCCCCATGAAATTATAATTCCTAATCTGGCCTGCAAGAGCACATTGCCTCCTCATGTCCAGCCTCTGCTCCACCAGCACTCCCAGTGACATCAGATGTCCCAGTAGATTAAATTCAAATAATCCCTTTTATAAAGTAATATCAAGTGGGTAGGAAAAAAAAGAAACACTTAGCAATTAAAAGACAAGAATTAGAAGAAAAATACCCATAATTATTTTGAATGTTGCGTTTTATTCAACTGCTGTGAACTGTGAATGGATGCAGGTTTGTTAATAAAAAGAGGTGAACAAATGGAGCTTAGATACTTTATAAACGAAGCTTCAGTTATGCTCTGTCACATTTTCCCATTACTTAACTCATGTTTACCACAGAACTGATTTCTTTGTTAATGTTTTCTGTATCTGTAGTTTAGCCACACAAATTAAAAAATATAATACCAAGAAACAAGTCTGCTTTCTACACATATTTGACTTACTAATTGTTTACGAAATGATGCTTAAAGGATAAAAATTATATTTTCATGCCAATGGTTCTAGTTTAAGGTCTCCAGATTGTATTCTTATTGTCACTGAACATACTGGAAAAAATATTTAAAGTACTTTCAATAGTCTATTGTACTCACAGAACTGAAAAGTGTTAAATCCATTAGGCAATTGGAAATTGGTCTGTGTCAGCCATAACTACTTGTCATTTTCATATATAATCTTCTCAGGAAATCAATACAACACAAGGAGATTTCTAGCTATTGATCTAAACCACTTTTCATATTACAAAACCTGATTCTGATAAATGATAGTATAAAAGGAAGAGGATGTGTAATTTGCTGTCATTTGACAGCTAACATCTATATCATTCCTCTACTTACAAAACAAAGCAGATCATTTTTCAAAGTGTTTGAAAGACTATTTGGTGTCTGAATGCCTCTGGATATTAAGCAAACTGGTGTGCATTGCTATACATAACCTTATAGTTTATGTCATCGGCCCTGTGAGCACCAGAGATCTTGACATGGTTCTTGTGCTATAGTTGATGGGCAATCTCTTAGATTCAAAGCTTATCCTTTTGTCAATACTGAGATCTTTCTCTCAAAAGGTTATAGAAAGCCTGAAGTGACTGAAATTCTTAGCTCTATGTTTTCCAGTAACCTGTCAAAAAGGCAGTTACTTCCCATCAAATTAAGCTTTGAGGATTTTACTTTTGAATGCACAATGATAATGATTACAGACAGAAAATAGAAGATATTGATCTTGGCTAATTATGACAGACTTCAATTTCCAAATCACATCACTTTCAATTTATTGTATCCTGAAGATGATAAGACTTTGCTTTCTTTCTCTCTGAAAAGTTTCTCATTGAAAGTAATTGCTGTAAACTGGCAGATGAATTATCATTTAAGACATTTCAGATTTCATTAACTGTCACCAAAATCAAGAAATGGAGAAGAAGAGACTAGTTTATATCTGGTAGACTTTGGATCTACCCAGTGTATACTTCAAAAAGTTAACTTCTGAAAGTGTGAGGTTCTGGAGCATTCTGCTAAATAGTCTTCTCTGGAATATAATAAAAACTTCAGCTGTTACTGGATATCAAACGATTCCAAAGCCAGAGTATTCCTGAAGCGACCTTTCCTCCATTCTTAGCTTACATGATGGTCACTTTATTTCAGTCTTAAGCATTTAAACTAGCCTAAATGTGATTCCTACAAATAATCTTATTGATTTTCCTCATAATATTTCCCTTCCCCATATGCAGTACATCTATGGATTTTCCATGACAGCAGGATAATTCACTGGGATTCAGGGAATATGGCTTTGAACAGACATTTCCAGAGCTATTCTCTACCTCTGAACACTATCATCATCCATGAGAAAAGAAACATGGCAACCTCAGGAGTCTGGGTGTTGTAGCCTGAAGAAAATGAAATGAATTTAAGTGAAAAGATATTTAAAATTGACTATCTTAAATTACCATAAATTAAGTGATGTTAAGATTTTAATAAGAAATCATCATAGAGGTGCTGTTTATGTATTCGGATTCTTTAACTGTTGCAATACTACATCAATTTTCAGGAAAATGTTTAAATGGGAAATGTGAAATCAGGAAAGCAGAAGAATATATATTTGGCCAAATATACAGTGAAACTATATTAAGCCACTTGAAAAAAATTTGCAACAGCCTATGTTTTAAAGGAATGCAAATCTGCATTCAAGAAAAACAACCAGCATTGGCTTCAATCAGATAGAAAGCTTATTGAGAAAATAAAGAGTCCATGTGTAAAGAGGCTGTATAGAAACAGGTAGGGCCCAGAATAAGCAGTTTTTCTAAAACATAAACTGCTGAATAGCCCATATTAAAGATAAGGAACTGGCTTAAACTAAATATGTAAGTATTACAAACCCCACTTAATTTTGTATATGACTCATCTCTTCTGCTCTGTCATTTTTAGATCCGGTACTAGCTGTGACATAAGCAATATTATTTATTTATTTATTTATTTATTATTATTATTATTATTATTAAATGGATTTCTTAAATATCTTGTTGAAAATTTTGTTGGTTGTGTTCAAGTGGTCTATTTAGGCTCCTCTGAGTGCTGATTTATAAATCTGGCTGTAACACACAACATTTACACTTGGTTAGCCAACATGGAACTAAGGCTGAAAAACTCAAAACCATATGGGTCCTGCAGATTAAATACAGATTTAATCCTGATTCTGCTGTGAATATAGGACTTTCAGCATGAAAGCATGAGTGTTGCTGACTTCAGTGAAACCTTTGTCACTTATATAAACTCAGTTTCTTGACCACCCAGAAAGGTGATAGCCAGAGATATGCTGAGTGGTACAGTATAGCCAAGAAATTGTTTCATTTTTAAAATCTCTGACTTCTTAGTCTCTGCTTCTTCTTCAGTTCAGTGATTCCAAAGAAAAAAATAATTTTTTTTTTAGTTAAAAAGCACAAGCACTATTAAAAAATATAACAAGAAAAAGAAGAGGCCCTCTTTAGGAGAGTGTCTTTGAGCCTCACATTGTCCTTGCAAAACTGTTGTCTTAATCCACTTTTCCAGTCACAATTGTTTTAGCCCTTAACAGGACTTCCCTCGTTTCTTTCACTTAAACTTGATTTTCCCTTAATAGTTGAAGGACGCTTAGACAGCATCACACTAATTTCAGTGGACATTGAGTTTTATCTAATTCAGCAAGCCAGCCTTTGTTAATTAGACCTCACAGGGCGAGTGATTGTAAAGAACATCTCTAACTGTCACTGATCAATACCCACAGCAGAAGCAGTTCTAGCAGTCAATTACTTGTGTTTCTGAGAAGGAAGAAGAGTCCTAATTCCCAGCATTTTTTTTGAAATCACAAGGCCCCTCAGCCAACCTTTCTATCAGGTTCAACCACATACATACAAATTTTATTTCCTCCTCCTAATGCCAAGGCAGGTTCATTGGCAGCAGACTAGCAGTGCTTTTTAGAAACTTCTTGAGCTTTTAAAACCATGAACTTCACTGTTGGGAAAGTAAACACTGCAACAATGTTAACAGAGGCCTAGAGACATGGGTTCTGTTTGATTAGAGCAGAAGAATAAGTATATGGAAAGCAATTTAACATAATGCTACACTGCAATCCTTCAAAGTAAGGAGAAAAACAGATCACAGCTGTTAGCATTTCCTGGTCATTTATTTCAGTGAGGATATACAAATATCACAGAATCACAGAATCACCAGGTTGGAAGAGACATTCAAGATCATAGAGTCCAACCCATGCACCTACACCATGGCAGCGAGCGCCACATCCAATCAGTTTTTTAAACATATCCAGGCATGGTGACTCCACTATTTCCCCAGGGAGACCATTCCAGTACTTTATCATTCTTTCTGTAAAAAAACTTTTTCCAAATATCCAACCCATACTTCCTGTGGTGCAGCTTGAGACAGTGTCCCCTTCTTCTGTCAGCTGCTGCCTGGAGAAAGAGACAAACCCCCACCTGGCTACAACCACCCTTGAGGAAGTTGTAGAGAGTGATAAGGTCACCTCTGAGTCTCCTTTTCTCCAGGCTAAACCACCTCAGCTCCCTCAGTCATTCCTCTCAGGGTTTGTGTTCCAAGCCCTTCACCAGCCTCGTTGCTTCCTCTGGACGCACTGAAGTATCTCAACGTCCTTCCTAAACTGAGGGGACAGAGCTGGACACAGCACTCAAGGTGTGGCCTCACCAGTGTCGAGTACAGGGCAAGAATGACCTCCCTGCTTCTGCTGGCCACACCATTCCTGATCCAGGCCAGGATGCCACTGGCCCTCTTGGCCACCTGGGCACACTGCTGGCTCATGTTCAGCCACTGTCACCAGTACCCCCAGGTCCCTTTCTGCCTGGGCACTGTCCAGCCACACCGTCCCCAGCCTGCAACGCTGGAGGGGGTTATTGTGGCCAAAGTGCAGGACTCAGCACTTGGATAACATCTTATTGGACCCTGCCCATACATCCAACCAGGTCTCTCTGCAGAGCTCTCCTACCTTCCAAAAGATCTACACATGTTCCCAGCTTAGCGTCCTCTGCAAATTTACCAGTGAAAGACTCAATACCCACATTCATGTTGTCAAATAAAAATACTGAACAGAACTTGCCCCAGCACAGATCCACAAGGAACACCACTGATGCAGCATTTACCACCACTCTCTGGGCCCGGCCATGCAGCCAGTTCCTAACCCAGCAAAGAGTGCTCCCATCCAAGCCATGGGCTGCCAGCTTATCCAGGAGTGTGCTGTGGGAGACAGTGTCCAAGGCCTTGCTGAAGTCCAGGTACACACTATCCACACCCTTTCCCACATCCACCAGGCTGGTCCCTTGGTCATAAAAGCAGATCCTACCCCTCCTAAACCCATGCTGGCTGGGTCTGATACCCTGGCCATCCTGTAAGTGCTGCATGATGACACTCAGTATAAACTGCTCCATTACCTTACCAGGTACTGAGGTCAGGCCAATTGGCCTATAATTGCCAGGGTCCTCCTTCCTACCATTTTTGTGAATGGGTGTCACATTGGCCAGCTTCCAGTCATCTGGAACCTCACCAGTGAGCCAGGACTCTTGGTAAATGATGGAGAGCTGCTTCATAAGCTCATCTGCTCACTCCCTCATCATCCTGGGATGAAACCCATCTGGTCTGATAGATTTATGAATGTCCAAGCATCTCAGCAGTTCTCTAACTGCCTCCTCCTGGATAACAGGGAGACCATTCTGTTCCCTGACACCATCTACCAACCCAGGAGGACAGTTGTCCTGAGGACAAGCCGTCTACCCACTAAAGACTGAGGCAAAGAAGGGGTTAAGCACCTCTGCCTTCTCCTCATCTGCAGTTATTAAGTTCCCTCCCATATCCAGTACAGAACAAAGGTTGGTCTTACCCTTCCTTTTGCCATTAATATATTTGTGAAAACATTTTTTATTATCTGTATCTGGTTCCGTCTCGCACCAGGCGGGAGATGACCTCTGGCTAGCTCAAGTCAACACAGCCACAGATGTTTCCAGTTCGTTTCGGCTTCTCAGCTTAGCAGCTGGACCCAATTGTGTCGTGACAGCAACAGCAGCAGAAGAGAAAAGGCTGGCTCTCAGCTTAGTAGGTTAAAAGATGTTTATTAGCTCAAGAGCTGAGGAGCAGAGAGGCTCAGAGCTCCGAGCTGAGAGCTGAGCGGCTGAGAGGCTGAGAGAGTTCCTTCACCACCTTATAAGCGGGGGAGGGGTTCCAGGGAGGATACAACAAAACAACAAATCAGGGGATTCAGGGGGTAACAAGGTGTGCCCACCCCCAAGCCTTGGACCACTAAAATCCAGAGCTAAAGGAATTCCCCTCAGGGGGCCCATCACCTGAAGCCCTCTCCCTGAGATTTCGCAACCTGGGAGGGCTCCTCAAAGTGTTAGACAAGCTGCCCCAGAGAGGGGGGTTGGGGCAGAGGGGATGTTACAAGTCAGGTGAGGAGTGGGAGGACTGATACAAAACACCTTATTATACAGAAAACACAAAAAGGGTTACAACATTGGGGATACAGTGAAATGAACCATAACATAAACTTCTTATAAAAACCTAATAAAACAGTTCTGCACCACCACAGTTATCCTTTACAAAAGTCACCAAATTAAGTTCTAACTGAGCTTTGGCCTCCTGATTTTTTTTTTCCTATGTGCCCTAGCAACCCCTTTAAATACTTTCTGAGAGACCTGACCCTCCTATCAAAAATAGATACATCCTCTTTTTAGTCCTAAGTTCCTTCAAAACCTCTTTGCTCATCCAGGCTGGATGTTTTCCTCATCAACGCATCTTTCGGCACACAGGTACAGTCCGTTCCTGTGCCCTCAAGATCAAGCATTCTCACCTTTCCTGGACTCATTTGTTTTTAAGGGTTGCTTCCCAAGCAACTCTCTGAATAAGTCTCCTAAAAAGGCCAAAGTCTGCCCTCCGGAAGTCCAGTGTAAAAAGGCATATTGATATTCCTCCTCATTTCATCATATATCAAGAACTCTATAATTTCATGATCATTGTGCCCCAAGCAGCCTCCAACCACCACATCTCCCACCAGCCCATCTCTATTTGCAAGCAACAGGTCTAACATAGTCCTTCCCCTGGTGGGCTCACCCACCAGCTGCAACAAAAGGTTGTCCTCCACACACTCTAAGAACTTCCTGGACTGGCTCTTTTCTGATGTATTATGTTCCCAGTGGAAGTCTGGTAGGTTAAAATCACCTACAAGAACAAAGGTTGGTGAGCCTGAAACATTCTCCAGTTGCTTATACAATTAGTTGTCCACTTTTTCCTCCTGGTTGGGAGGGAGACTCCCAGTAGGATGTCTGCCTTGTTGACCTTCCCCTTAATTCTTACCCATGGGCATTCAATATCATCAACCAATCTCATCCCATGGCATTGAAAGCCTCCCTAATATAAAGGGCCACCCCTCCACCTCTTCTTCCTTTCCTTTCTCTTCTGAAGAGCTTGTAGCCATCCAGTGAAGCACTCCAGCTATGTGAGTCATCCCACCGAGTTTCCACGATGACAGCTACATAGCTCTGCTGTTGTACCATGGCTTCCATCTCTTCTTGTTTGTTACCTATGCTGCATGCATTGGTATACATGCACTTCAGCTGTGCTACTGATTTGCATTTGAGTATAAATTAGAACTTTAGGCATTTCCAATGAAAATATTCTTTTCTGTCCTCTAGAACCTGTTTTTTAATAAGATAAAGTTCTTTTCTTGGGAGATAATGAATTTGTCATTCTTGTCATTGAGGACTTAGGGTTAAAACTTCCTGAAACCATCACTGAGTTGTTTTAATACATGATAAACAGCTAATTGCTCCAAAAGAAATGGGTGGAAATGTTTTCTCAGTTCATGAGAGAGTCCTGAGAATTTAGAAATTTTCTCGTTGTACGTCATGCATTTTCAAAACAAATTGGTGACATCCCAAAGTGGAGAACTAAAGCTACTTATACACTATAATGTATAAAAGTGAATTTAACAGCGGAATGATATTTTAATTTTTTTCCTATGAGTCTCCTTTGTTGCCTTCTCTAAACCACTATTATTAAAAGCATAAGAAAAACACAGCCTGTGAAGTTGTAGGTAGGCGATTTCATGTTCTGTTACAATACTAAGTGTAGTTACTAGCAGAAAAACTAAACTTTCAGTGGAAGATAAACACACCTAAGATTGGATGTTTACATGTGAGTGTGTCCAAGTGCCTTACAAAGTCAAAGGATAGCTAACCAACACACTTATTGACTTTAGAGCACAATTCATCCGTGAGACAATTCAGTTGCCTGTTGTCTGTTGCTCAACTCTCACTCATGTCGTTCTAGTCTGTTTTCCCAGTCTGATATCACCCTTTCTCTACCACTGGAATGATCACCTGTTTCTGATAGGGCCCTCAAGATCATTTTCTCTGAGAATTCTCTCAACCATTTTCTCCTGTATAATATTTCCTTATAGATCATCTTTATTATGAGATGATCTATAAAGGCTCTCTAAATGTAAGAGCCTCTTAGAGACTCTAACCTATGCATGTCATGGAATAGGTTGTGACATCATTGTACTAGGTTTTAGATGTAAAAGAAAGAAAATAAAACTAGAGACTGCTATTAATTTTTCAGTAGTTCTAGTAGTTCTCTAGTAGTTCTAATTAAAGCATTTGTTTTAAGAAAAAAAAAATAAGCTGTTGATCCTATGTATACTTGTGAGACTTTTTTTTTTTTTTTTCTTTTTTTTTTTTTTTGCGAATGAAACTACTCACACATGTTTTATCTATGTTTAACTTAAAAAAGGACTGGTTTGTTTGGTTTTTTTTTTTCTTTTTCTCAATGGTTGAATCTTGCAAGTACCTATGGTGATGCAAAGAAATGCTTCCCTTATTTTATATGTTTCAACACAATTTAGTCCTGAAAGTTAACACAACCCCATCTTTCAAAAACTTGAAACAAAATTACAGTTCTCAGCAATTAAACACTATATTAAAAACTACTGTAAAAAACTCTAATCAAACAACTTATTTTTATACATATGCTAAATGTTTCAAATCCAAATTGACCTTAAATTGTAATGTATTATTACAATTGCAAACAGAGATATTACACTACTTGCAATACTTACTGAGACAGAATACATGATCTTGAGATCCTGAGAGACTAAAAATTCTTTGCCAAGTCACTGCTGGCATAAAAAGTTATCCTAAAAAAAGAACCAAAAAAAGACTTTTATTCATTATGATAATGAGTAGAAGTTTTGATGATAGTGTCAAATCTTTCACATCTAATATAAAATAAAAAAATTCAGTAATTTGTCCTTTAAAACAAATCTAATTGTACAATACCATTGTTACGCAAATTAGCTCTATTAAAAGCACCATTTGCAACTCCATTACAAAATCTTAATATATAAAGAAGTGAGAAAAAAATTATTGCATTATGTTCCATTGTGTCTTAGAAGTTCACAGTGTGGTAAAAGCAAAAAAAGGTATTCAAAGACATTTTAATTTGAAACAATATATCCTTTTTACAGTTTCAAGAACATTAGGACCATGAAAATGAATATAATAAATAGCAAAACACAAATAAGTCATAGTGATTGTATAAAATTAATTCCTTGGCATTCAGTTTCACATATGAGATAATATACACATTAAGACTAGAAAAGCATCCCAGTAAAATTATAAAGTACTGAGATCTTAGGAACATTGTTTGCCTCTAGCCACAGAAAATACAAGCTTAATTGTTAGATGTCTGCTTCAAATTGAAAGGCAAAATTTTAAAATAGATTTTTCTATAAATAAATATATAATATATAAGTATATGCATTTAAAACAAATTTTCATACCATTTGAAAATAAGATTTTGCCATTCTAAATATGGTAGATAGGAGACATTATTTTAATCAGGTTTCCTAAATGATCATAGCATTGTGACATGAGCCAGAACACCATAGTACTTAAAATACAGAAATAAAATATGTCATGTAGAAACTACATACTCCACAACCCCAGTCCACTATCCAAGAATATTTTCTAAAGGGATTCTAACTTTCTAAACACATAAATAGTACATATAAACTTTCAGCAGTATGGCATAGAACCTGTGTAGTACTCTTGTCTACACTTAGTTACCCTGAGTTCCAAGAAACTAAATATCAAAAATTTTATAAGGCAATAAATATTTTTATGGGTGACCAAATCAGAGCAAACTAGATAATTGCAATAAAAGGTTTATACAAAGTAAATCCAAAACCCATGAAAATTGTAACAGGACATCAAAAAAAGAAAATTCAATAAACACCTTGTCTTTGAAAGTAGAATTTAAAGGTTGAAACAGAAAATCATCATTCAACAGAAAGGTTTGTGTGGAAACTACTTTGTATGACAAATAAGAGACCAAAGGTGCTGGCAAGAGTAGAAAAAGCACAGAGGCTTGGCTCTGATCAAAACAGGTTGTGTTTCATAGGAAATGGGTCTTGTTTCCAGGGAATGTGTCCCCCTGCAGCCTATGGAGGACTGTGGGTGTGCAGAGATCCACCTGCAGTCCATGGAAGAGACTCGCACTGGAGCAAGTGGGCGCCCAAAGGAAGGGTCTGACCCTGTGCAAAGTTTATGCAGGAACAAGCTCCTGGCAGGACCCGCAGACCTTTGGAGAGAGGATCCCATGCAGGAGCAGGTTTCCTGGTAGCACTTGTGACCCTTTGGGAGACCCACACTGGGACAGCCTTGGCATTCAGTTTCATGTATGCATGAAAGGCCTGCATCCCTTGGAAAAGACCCATGTTGGAACAGTTGGTGAACAACTGCAGCCGATGGGAAAGGCCTATGTTGGAGAAGCTCATAGAGAACTATCTCCCATGGGAGAGCCCCATGTTGGAACAGGGGAAGGATTCTTGTCTAGGAGCAGTGGTAGAAACAACCTGCGCTAAATGGACCATAAAGCCCATTCCCTGTCTCCCTGTGCCACTGAGGGAAGAAGATAGAGCCTGGGGAGTAAGAAGGGATGGGATGTAAGGTGTTTTTATTATTTGTTTTACTTCTCATTGTCCTGCTCTGATTTTGATTGGTAACAAATGCAGTTAATGTCCCCAAGTTGAGCCTGTTTTTCCTCTGACCGTATTTAGTGAGTGATTTCTCCCAGTCCTTATCTTGACTCATAAGGCTTTCATTCTCTCCCCTGTCTAGCTGTGGAGAGATAGAGAAACTTTTGTGGGTACAGGCATCCCTCCAGGGTCACAGACCTTAAGGCATTTTAATTAAAAAAAAAGTATTTACCACTTTGTATAATGTTGTGGTGCCTTCTGCATGGTCTCCACGCATGCCTGGGCTAGCTCAGGCACCGCGGCGTGTAAAGGTACGGACAGCTGACCGTGCCAGCTAATCCCATCCTGTGGGGCCTTGGCTCCCACATGACCTCGGCAGCAGGCACAGGTGGTGCAGGGCAATGACGAAAGGAGATAGAAAGGCGGACTCTGCTGAGCGGGTCACGAGAGTTTATTGGAGCCCCAGCGCGGGACCTCCTGACCTCCAGGTAACTGCCCAGGCAGAGCCCCCAGGCTGCTTGCCAGCAGCTTTTATTTCGGGGAGGAACCAGGAGAAGAGGCAGTGGGTGAGCAAATCAGGGATCACCAGGGAGGGGTCACACAGATGAATGATATTTTCACAAACCAAACATAAATGATGGGGAGGGACCCCCTCTGGATCTGACCTATCACTCAATGCCCTTGGAAGAACTTTCTAGCTCCAGGGAAAGGCCCCGAGATGACAGGCAGACCCCAAGGGAGGGGGGAGTGGGGGACTGACATATAACGGTTGGAGGGGAGAAAAATGGAAAGACCATTAGGGGGAACAAACTGGGGTACATAGAACAAACCATAAATTAACAGCACATACAATAAAACCAAAAACAAATCCCACACCACTAGAGTATAATGTGACTCTTTTATCGTATGACATTATCTTTCATGGAATCACACATAAAAAGGTCAGAAAATTATCATCACCTGTCCAAGTAGATGATGAATTATGTTAAGATTCATCAACCATATTCATATAAAGAAAATATAATCTTTTGGTTGAGACCTCAACTAGCAGAATTTGTTCTCTGATTAAAAAATGCATTTTGCAGAAATGTCATTAAAGAATCATATATGGTTTGTAACTATGAAGACAGATTTTGTGAAAAGCATCTTATTGCCATTGTCTCCTTATTGTATTACTTTTTTCTCTAAGGACACAGCAACTTAATTCTCCATCAGCTATTATTTATACTAGATTTATACTATTGAAAGTCCAATTTGAAAATAAATTGCAAATAAACATTGCAAATAAGAACTAATGTTATTAAAATAACTCAAATTGTCTTCTTTCTTTTTTATAAGATTGTGTAAAAAGACCATATAAGAGAAAAATTTCCATTAGAATAATATCCTCAAGTACCTTACTCTTTCAATATTATCCATGATTCTACATTAACAAAAAAATTCTCATAAAGATTATTATCTTCTCCACATAGCTTTGATCAACTCAGAAGTAATAAGAAAACGAAGTATGCATTTTTTATCCTTGATTTTTTTTTTTAATATTCTTTTTGTTTTAAACTATTTTTGGAAGTTGCTAATGTTCAGTGGGAAAACTGCCATGGAAATAGACAAACCTTTGTCACTTTCTCCAATAATATTTAAGAAAAATATAGTGTAACAAACACTTACTGTGGAGCAACAAGATTATTTTGAACAGTTCTTGAAACTCAGCAGTTCTAAGTGCACACATTGAGCAAATTCTAAATAAGGTTGACAGAGTGGAGAAAGGTCTGCAAATATTATCAGTCTGATGACCTTATTTATATTTTGCTTTCTTCCCAAAATATCTGTGATTCATGAAGTTAGAAATACAATATAATGTTTTTCCCTTATGCAGCAGTTTTCATCTGAGGTGTCAAAGAAGTTTACCAACATACAATTCATCTCTGTAACATTGCTTCAGTAAATCTTGTTCCACTCAATTACTTAAGGTGAACTGAGCTGCACATCTACTTTGCAGACACAATGAATGGAAAGCAATGTGTGAAGGAATTCTAGGATCCAGCCATGATTCTAAATTCACTGCCAACTATATCTGCATATTCCCAAGAGATATTTATTTATTCAATTTTATATATATTTTTATATATATATATATATTTTTATATATATATATATATATATATATGTTTCTTGTAGAATGATTTACTACATCACTGGATGAGGTAATTTGCTGATTAACAGGTTTTGATTAGGAGGTTTTACTCAAATGTCAACATTAAATAATTCTTGGAGTGATAGGTTTCAACAGCTACTTCTATCTACTTTGAATATGAAAAGTAATTCATTCTTGTAGATTTAACACCCCTTTTGTTTATTTAAAAATATTACATCTTACTTTGGTCTTTTGCTTCCTAAATTTCTGTTCATCATTCTTTTTGTTTTCCTGGAGGTTTCAAATTGCTATGTCATGGTTTGACCCTGTCCAGACACCAGGCACCCACAAACACCTCTTGCTCACTCCTCTGCAGCTTGACAGAGGAGAGAATATATAATGAAGGCTTCATGAGTTAAGGTCTGGGAGACAGATCATTCATTAAACACCATCATGGGCAAAACAGGCTCAACTCAGAGATACTAAGTGAATTTATTACGAACAAAATCAGAAAAGGATAATAAAAAGTTTAAAAAAGTGCCCTTAAAAACACCTTCCCTCCCAACTCCTTCCTCTCACCAGCAGCATAGGGAGAAAGGGAGCTGGGGTTTACGGGTCAGCTTGTGGTTTCTCTCACTGATCAGGGAGAGGGGTCCTGTCCCTGCTGAACCGTAGGGTCTCTCCCACAGGAGACAGTTCTCTGCCAACCTCTCTGATGTGGCTCCAAATCACGAGCAGCAACCTGTAAACTTTGGCAACGTGAGTCCCTCCCACAGGTACACAGTGCTCCCAAAACTGCTGTGGTGTGGGTCACCCTTCCACGGGGTGCAGTCCTCAAGCACAGACTGCTCCAGCCTGGAAGCAAGGGTCCTCTATATCCACCAGGTCTCCCACTGTATCACAGTCTCCTCCAGGCATCCACCCGCTCTGTCATGGGCACCGCTCTCAGGGACTGTGGGTGGATCTCTGCAGGCCCCATGGATCTCCATGGACTTCAGGAGCACAGCTGCTTCACCATGGTTTCACCACAGCCTGCAGAGGAATCTTGGCTCCAGTGCCTGGAGCATCTCCTGCCTTTCCTTCTCCACTGATCTTGGTGTTGCCATGTTGTTCTCCTTCACATGTTCTCACCTCCCCCTCTTCTCTGACTGGAATTAAAACTGCTTACCAAACTTTGTTTTGATTTCTTCTTAAATATGCTATCACAGACACATTACAAATATCTCTAATTAGCCCAGCCTTGGCCAGTAGCATGTCCACCTTCAGAGCCATTAGGAATTGCCTCTGTCAGACATAGTGGAAGGTTCTAGGACGTTCGCACAGAAATCACCTCTGTGCCCCCAACCCCCCCACTACAAAGAACCAGACCATGCAAAAACAACAGAATTGGCCTTTAAGCTTCTTTAGGTATTCAGTCCAATCATGGTATAGCATATATTATTGAATAATATTTGTGTTTGTACATGTATGAATCAGGTGATATTTGTTTCTACACAACAACATATTGCTGGTGCTGCAAATTACTATAACCATTAGATTGTTTTGTATTACAAAGAGCCTGACAACATGTAAGTGGTAACTACCCTGACTAAATAACTATTTTTATACTCTTTTAGAAGTATGTTTCTGCAACTGATGACTGTAGTTTTATTTAATACTCTTAGTATTCAAGGGTGATTTAGTAATATTGAGCTCTTTTGTTTTGTTTTTTTTTTTTGACTTACCAGAGCACTTCCATACCAATTGGTTTTGCAGATATGGTTCAGACCCCTCACTGTATTAGCTCTCTGATCACATCTGAAAAGGATCACAGGAAAAGTAAAAACTCACTCAACCTTTTGGCCATTCACCATAATCTTCTATTGCTTTTCATATTCAGTGTATAATAAACTATCTCTTGGGGTTTTTTTTTCTTCAAATACATTAAGAATGCCCTTTTGGTTCCTTTATGATGTCCTTGGCTGGTACCTCATTTTGTGCCTCCATCCTTCTGATTTTTCTAAATTTTGTTACTGTTCAATTAGTATTTCTTCGCCTTTCATTAATTCTATTATGCAATTTTATTCCTTTAGTAATTTAGCCTACCACCTAATTTTTGTAAACTTTTTTTTTATGGTTTCTGGTCATGCAAGATCCAACATTTAACTCCATTTAATCTCATTAAATGTCTTATCATTCTTCTTCACAGCAACTCTTTGCCTTTCTGTTCCTAATATTGTTTTTTAAGGAATCATTTGTTCTCTAAACCACCTGATTTCTTAGATCTTTTTATAGGTAACCTTGCATCCCAGAGTTTCTTTGACTCTCTAGAAGTCTATTGTCCATTGTCATCAGCTTGCTCTTGCTTTCACTCCTTTATAAGGATTAGGAATTCTTTAATTTCAAAATTAAGTTTTCTCATACTTACAAATTTCCAAAATTTCTCCCCAGTAATTTCAGTTAAGTCTATAAACCCAGTATTTTTAGCATCCATTTCTCTCATTTCAGACTATAAAAGGAATACCCATGCACCTTGAACCCCAGGCTTGGGTTATATCTGTATAGACAGAAATACTCCCAGAAATGTGTTCGTTCAGCTGAGAAGACCTTCAGACTCCAGTCAGCATGCCTCACTTGTGTAAACGGAAGAATTGATGCTTGTCTTTAAGCCAGCCTCCTGTAACCTACCAGGGATTTACCACCTGCTTTGCTATTTCTGCTGTCTCTGGACAGGTGTCTTAGACAACCTTGGGTGCTGCTTCAAATTGCAAGAGGGGCATATCTCAAAAGGACTGACTTAATGTATCACTACACTGAGTAGATCTCCAATAACAATGCAGACATCTAGCTCATGTAATACTTAATCACATGCTGACAACTACATTATAAATATATGAGCCTCATCCATTGCCTCCCATTGCACAATTTAGATGCAGAAGCATAAGTAATTAATCTAGCATTAGTTCTGGTGCCCTTGCCTGCTGACCTTTAGCTGCTGCCTCAGAAGGGCAGGGTAGTTCCTATGTTATGTTTAACAGTCAAATTCTGCTGCCTCATACATAGCAGAGTGGCTTCTATGGCACTGGATACAGATATTTTGGGAAATTTATTTTTTACTGATAATAAAGGGAGATAAATCTATCCATTAGTCTTCATCAAACCAAGTAAATTCTAATATTGATTATATATTAAGGATTCTACTTCTTTCTGCAACTGTTCCTCATCCTTTTCTATTAGTAAATAAAGAACTAACCTTGGCAGCAAATTTACTGATTAACCCTTTTCTTCCTCATCTGCATAATCAAAATGGCTATGCCTCTTGGCTTGTAGAACTTTGTCCAGAACTCTGCAGGGTTTATTGCAGTATTTCCTTACCTGGTATAATTTTTGCTATCTCCTCATTGGGTTCATCTGTATTTCTGAATGATGCAGCATGAAAAGGCAATGACAAGTGCTATTGACTGGTATTTGATGCTGTTGGATACATTAAGGTCCTAACATCACATGTAATAACTGCAGATTTACTAGCAGCGGAATGTACAACAGTTCCCAGGGCTAGATACATACCGCATGTCTACAAGGTGCAAAGGGATGACAGTACAGATGGCTAATGCAAAACAGATTTCCGTGGAGCCTCACAGGTTTTTATTGCCATTACTGCCAACATTGGATCACCTTTAGTTGCTGATGTTGCTGTGGACCTCTAAATTAGCTGTCTGTGTAGTGCTCAAAAATTTCCTTTAAACTCATATAGCATTCATATTTCCCAGTGCTATTCAGACTGGCTTCTTGCTCTGATTGCGCTCCAACTCTTGATTCAGAGAATCCATCACCAGCAAATAGGTATGCCAGATTTTAAGAGGCCTATAAATTTTGAAAGACTGAAGTACTTCTTCCAACATAATGCTAGTATTAATAAAAGTAACCAAAATAAAAAATACAGACTGGATATTTTTTTGCCAGTAACTACTGTCCTCACTTGAGTATGAAAAATGCCTCAGAGAACAAAGTGAAAACAGCACTTCTTTTTTTCTTAAACCACTCCATTGCAAACACAAAAGATCAAAATAACTCTTATTCTTCCCTCATTAATATTTAGCCAGTATCCATGACTCTCACTGGTGTTAATCTTGACTTTTTGAATACCAGGAAAAAATATGAAATGTGAGGGTGAAAAGAAGTTGCAGTAAGTGATGTAGCATTTATGAAGATGCTAAGATGATAAAGCCACACTTAAAAAATGCTGTCTCTACATGCAGCAACCGATTGTGAGTCATGCTTGGGTCATGAAAATGTTCTCCAGATCTCTTCACCTTCAGTGACACTTCCCATCTGACATGATAAGTGTAAGTGACAGCAGTTAGGATACCAGTTTCATACTTCCAAACTTAAGTTGTGTGGAGAAAGAAACAAACATAAGAAAAATGGTAATGTTTACTTTGCAATTACTCCATACCTTTGACTTCAGAGACAGTCAAAATATAGGGACTATGTCTAGACTAATTCTATGTCTACCATCAAAGGAACATACTGTTGTTGTAAACAAGTCCATACGCCTAGACTTCAGAGCCAGAAACTAGTATTGGTTCTTTTTATTACATACAATAGACATAACTTAAGCAAAGTTTCATAGTTGTACATTTAGTTGTGGAGTCCTGATCCCATATCTG